>NW_006431925.1:941553-984008 GCF_000325575.1 Pteropus alecto | reverse complement strand
AGCACATGCCCTAAAATTAGTCAGTGTATCACCTTCACACATGACCCGGTGCCTTTCAAACTGCTGCCTCTGTGCTGGGGCTTGGAAAGAGTACAACCTTGGTTTCCTACAGCCCTTTGACATAAACCCCACTGGTTTTCAAAGCAGGGATCCTCTTCCTAGTGCAGATGTCCCAGGCTGGGGCTTGGACCCCTCGCTCTTCAGGGGAGACCTTCGCAGTTGTGCTATCCCTAGCTGTGAGTCACCAGACAGGGAGCGGAGAGTAGGGTGGGTCCTGACTAGACTGAGTATCTGCCCCTCCCACCATTTCAATGTGGTTTTCTTTATATCCTTAGTTGTAGAAAATCTGTTCTGCAGGTTTCAGGTCATTCTCAGAGATAGCTGTTTATATATGTAATTGTAGTTTTGGTGTCAATGAGAGGAGGTGAGCTCAGGATTTTTCTACTCCACCATCTTGAACCCAAATCCAGGAGTTTTGCTCTTAAATGCCAATTTAGCTTGTCCTTATGCCATGAATGTTCTAAGCGCTAAGGATCCAGCAGTGAACCAAAGTTCCTTCTCTCATGGAGCTTATATCTGTGAAACGTTGTTTCTTGTGGTTAGTGCACAGTCCCGGCAACAAACATGTCTCCAGATCACCGTCTAGACCCATATTGTGGTTTCTTCTTGCATAGGAAATGTGTTTCTTCAGGTGCAATGAGATTCATATAATCTGATTATGATGTTTGAACTTCTCCATTTCTTTCTTAAGCATTTGTTAGTGGAAGGCTTTGGGAGCTGTATTAATCACAATTCTCTGGAGAAACAGAAGCAGTAGGCTAGATAGACAGATAGATCTCTAGCTAACTATATAACAGGAGCTTTATTATGGAATTGGTTCATTTGATTATGGAGGCCAACATGTCCCAGGATCTGCTATCTGCAACCTGGAGACCCAGGAGTTGATAGTGTAATACAGTCTGAGTCTGAAGGCCTGAAAACCAAGGAAGGTGATATATGGGGGTAGGAGAAAATGGATGTCTCAACTCAAATAGAAAGAGCGAATTCATCCTTCTTTGCTTTTTTGTTCTATTCAAGCCTTCAGTGGACTGGATGATGCCTACCCATACTGGTGAAAGCCATCTGCTTTATTTAGTCTTTATTACCATTTTAATGCTTATGTCTTCCAGAGATACCCTCAAAGACACATCAAAAATAATGTTTTACCAGCTATCGGGGCATCCCATAGCCCAATCAAGGTGACATATAAAACAAACCATTGTGAAGCTATTAATTATAGCACCTCTAAAGAAGAGACCTTATAAGACTATGACACCAATTAAGTAAGATTTTTGTAGAATGAAGCATATTTTGTACTTGGTCGTATATTGTTTATATAGTCTTCTAATATCTGATCTTTCCAACCCAGAAGATTATATTATTTATATAGTCTTCTAATATCTGATCTTTCCAACCTCAAGAGAAAGTTATTTATTTCATTGTTCCTAACACAGTGTTTGATGTTTACTATTGATGTCTAGAAATTAGGAGACTTGGGTCCTAGTTCATCTCTATCACTTACTAAACCCAGTGCATAATAACTAAACATTCTACACAACAGCACTAAACTTTAGTTTCCTTTTCTATTAAGTTGCAATAATTATACTTGCCTCGACTAATTCACTGGATTATTCTGAGGCTTACCTGTAATAGCAAATCTCTAAGTTCTTCATAAGTTGTAAAGCATTATACAGAAATTAAATATTATTATTGTGATAGCTGACTTCCAAAGTAATTTTTCTTTCAGATGATATTACTATAATAAGGTTGGTATCCAAACATATGGTTCTCTGGAACAATATTTTTATTCATGATATAAAAAAGTAAGTAGTTACTAAACTTCATGTAATTATAATTGTAGCTTATAGACCTTGAGAAATGAAAATTTAATTTTACATATTTCTTCATACTGATGCAATGGAACTCACTTTATCTTCTGAAGACATTTCCTTTAAGCAGTGTATTTCCCATAATTCCATGTTCAGATTCATGGACATTTCTATGAAGGTAAGAGATTATATGCTAGTGTTTCCCAAAATCTCTTCCAACACATATTTTGAAAAATTGAAAAATTCTAATTAAAACCATTACAATTTTCATTGCTAACATTTTTATTTTCTATTTTTATTTTCTGAAGGTAATGAAATATCTATGACCCTTAATATGGAAACCTGTTAAAGAAATTTCATTGCCTACAGGTTTGTGAAGGCAAATTTCAATGACTAGATTTGCTGGGTATATAGCACAATGAAGAAAAATAAAATAAATAAGTTTTGATTTTTTTTAACCTAAGAAGTGAAAACAAAGGTTAATCTGAACATTTTTCTGTTCTTAATCACTGGGTACCTAGAGTAAAATTTTAGAACTAGAACTATGCCAAGGTAATGTGTCAGCCATTTGAAAAAAGAGAGAGTTCTCATCTGCAAGTTCCAACCAATCTATCCCTATTTATCAGTTAATAAAAGAGCATAGAATAAATTGGAAACAAGAAGGGAGGAATTGAAAAACTTCCTTTTTCTTCAAGTCCTTTATCCTCCCCTTCACAGCCAAACTACTTAATTATGAAAGATTACATTCAATGAGACACTTTTTATACAGAATGCTGGCCTCCAGACCAATCACAGCACTAAACTTCTCTCACTAAGTTATCTATGTTTTTTTTTTTTTTAAAGTAAAACAAATGGAAAATTCATAGAACTGAACTTTACTTGAAATCTCAGCAATATTTAATACTGGTGATTTTCTTTTTGAAATATTTTCTTTCTTTGACCCCAGTGACACCATATTCCCCACGTACCTGACTGTTCCTTTTAAAGGCATCCTTTTCTCTACCTGAAGATCAAATGTTTATTTTACTGAGGGTTCCGTCCTCCTTTTTCGAGTTATATAATTTTCCTATGGGAAATCTCATTCAACATTTACATGCCGATGACTCTTAATCCAGCAAAAAACTCCTTCCTGAGTTTCGGACTCAAAAAGCCTAACTGCTTCAGGACATGTGTATTTTCCTGTTCTACTTCAAACTTAGCATTCCCTGAAGTGAATTTAAGATCTTTATCAACCCAAAGATTTATTCTTCCTCCTCTGTTCTTCATCTCAACAAATGGTACCATCACCCATCTGACTGCCCAAGCCAGCAACTTGGTGAATTCTTAGACTACAGTTTTCTCTCCTTGCCCCATGTCCAACCAAGTATCAACTCCTCTTGATTTTTCTCCCTGAATAAGTCTTAAGTCTTTCTGCTTCTTTTTATCTGTAATTTTAGTATGACCCCCATTTTAGTAATTTCTGTAATTACTATGACCCAGGAAACACAGAGAACTTGAGTCCCCTCACTCTTTGATATATCTTATCACCTTCACATCTCTCTAGGATTAGAAAGGGGATATTAAAATAATTCCAGATTAGTTATATATATTTTTTATGAGGCACTGATCTCCTGCACAAATTAGGAAGGAAGGTTAACATAAAGCAGTAGCCTAAATTTAAGAATCCTTTAAGCTTTAGGTGAAATCACATGGCCCAGCTGCTACATACTTCTGTCCTGCTCACTGCCTCTACCACAAATCTGACCACCATCACCTTTCACCTGGATCAGTGCAACAGCCTCCTAATCAGTATTTCTGCCTTTTGATTTACATCTCCACTCTGCTATTCACAATGCAATTAGATCGACCCATAAGTATTTGAGAATGAAAAAAATAAATAATTGTAAATATTTTTAAGGGTTTTAAATGTGAAATCTCACCCCCCAAATAGGAAGGTTTACTTACTTCTCAATTAGTTGTTTGTAAAAAAAAAATATTCTAGATGCATAAGTGCCCATTAAATATCAGAAAGTTTTTTTTCTGCCACATTAAATGCTAACACACTTGTCCTCACTTAAAAAACAGTGCTAGATACCACCCTCTTATTTTTTTAAACACTTTATTCTAGTAGACCAATTATTTGTTTTTCTGTTAGATATATTTAGTCCAAAGCTTAGAAATTGACAATATTCTTTCAATGGCTATATATATATATATGTTATTATACTATATTATTATTATTATTATTACTATTACTACTACTACTACTACTATTATTGATGTCCTCATAGTTGCTCCACAGATAAAGTTACAATCACATTACCTAATCTCCTCCATAAGTCTGCATGACATCCCATTTCTTTTCAATCCAACAAAGAGCATATTTGTGATGGACTTTGTTCCAATTTACTTTGGATGCAGTCAACTTTATAATCTTTGTGGTTTACTACTTCATGTTCTCCATGGTTGGCACAGCCTGGATGACATAAAATCAGATCTAGTGATACCCTGGAGAAGTACAGCACACAATTTTCTAGCCCTGTTCCATTTTTATAGGCTACGGTACTATCAGAATGGTTGACTTCCTGGGCTATATTGCTTTTATATTTTCATAGATTTTCTATATGACTAAATTTTAACTATGAAACTAAAATTAGAAAATTCATAAACTGAGCCAACTATTTTTTTTATTTTGAAACTGAAAAGACTGTTTATTACATGGCATTGCTACTAAGGGTTACTGGGGACTTACAGTTCCCTAAAGTGGATAGAGCTCATAATTCTGCTATGATGAAATAGGTGTGCAGTGGGAGTAATAGTCATGACTATCAAGTTTTTTGTTCAAGATCTATAATGATATAAAGATTAAAAATAAAATAAAAATAATAATCATGGTCTCAGCCTTTCCAGAAAGTAAACAACATACGGGAATTTATATAACATTTAGAGACATAACTACAATGCAAAATGGAATCTAAAAATAAGAGCTGTCATTTATTGTCTTAATAAATGCTAAGAATTGACCCAAAGCATTTGTGTGGATGATCACTAATTGTCACCAAAAACATGCAGTAGTTTTCCAGATAAGAAAATGAATGCTTAAGAGAAGTTAAATAATTTGCCCAAGTTTGACCAGCTCAGGATTTGAAACTATTTCAATCTGTCTATTCATCCATAAAACCTGTGCTGTTTCTTAAGTTCTAGAGAAGAGACACCAGGGAAGTTTCATCTGTGTTCAAAGTAAGTTGCATTTGTCCTTGGCTGGAGTCAAAGAAAGGCTCATAATAAAACCTGAGAGGTATTTATGTTGAAAGAGTTAGTGAAAGATTGGGAAGAATCTAAGTGTTCCAGGCAGAAGGAATGGTAAAAAAAATGGCACTGAATTAGGAAAGAGATGAGTGAATGCAGAAAACAATAAATTGTATATTTTCACTGTAAATTAAGCGAAGGGTGGAAAGGTAAGCTGTGGTGAGTTTATGGAGTGGCTAAGTTGGGACTTAATTTGGTAGGCTACAGGGAATCATCTATGTTTTTCTGGGAAAAATAGTAACTGAACTATAATTGTATTCTATGAAGACTTACTTAACCTGGCAACAATGTAGAAATAGATAGGTGTATGGGAGGGGATACTGAAAGATAGATGATAATTGTGAAATGTTATTTAAATAAAGGGATAATAATCTGGATTGGTACAATGGAAGTGGAAAGGGGGAGGAGGAAATGTGTACTATAGCTATCTTCCAAACTCCACAGCCTTGAGAATTGTTATTGCTGATCCTCTAATAATGGATTATAATTTGAAGCATGGCAGGTCTAATATGGATCCCTTTTAGGTCCTAAGTACTTTTAAATTTGAATCTGCCTTAGATTTTATAAGGAAGAAGCATTTAGAATAAACATTCTGGTGCAGCTTGAGAGGCAATTTACCACTAAAAATGCTAGATTTTCTATGATGTAGAAAGGAAAAGTTACCAAGTGATTTAATCAAATTTCTTGGTGTTTTATTAAGATCCTGACATAACTGGATGGGTGACTTCCAGGCTACAGGTTTCTCATTTGGAAAATGTGTATAGTAATAATTATCCTCCTTGCCTCTCTTGACTGTTGTAGGAAATCAAGCAAGTTAATTAATGTGGAAGTACTCTAGGAAACACAAAATTCCTTCTTCTTTTAAGGGTAGGACCTATTTTGTTTATGTCTCTTTGTAGTTTCTATAGCACTGTATTAAATCCACAGTATAAAACCACTATTGAATGAATGGTTGAATACAGTTTTGGCAGAAGAATGACTCCAGTACCAATGCTTTGATGCTATGTTCTATGTAAGTAAATGTGGAGTCATGCTTTGATCCCAAGTTATAAGCCTTCATAGAAAGAAGAGGATAAGATGCAGACATTATGGTGACCAGCTCCACTACAGAAACATGAAATGCAGTGCAGCTACTCCTGATTCACTTTCTTCTAGCAATTCTTTAATGCCTACTATAAAGATCTAACAACTATAAAGAAAAAAAACCATTAGTGAAGTAAGTAGGTGGACTACAGACAGTGCTCCAGAACCAGGAAATCACTGGATTTCCTAGAGCAGATGTTCATTTAACTATCCCTGATGGAAGGTGGACCAGAAAGGAGTGTCTAAATAGTGTGTGGATTGTTGAAGAGGGAAACAACACTCTTTTCTGAACATGACTTTAGTGCCCTGGACATTATAAAGGGAAAAGTCGAAGAGTGATGTTCAAAAGAAAAAGAGAAAGCCACATACTTGCATTCATTCAACAAATATTTATTGAGCACATATATTGGCAGTAAGAGAAATGCTCCATGCACATGAGGTAAAGATGCTGTTCCCCGAAGACACTGCCTTTGACTCATGGACTTTGAATGTAATATAAGGAGAAATTAATTCACACACAAGCACATTATAAATTATGTTTCTGCCAAATATCAAACACAAATAGCATGCAACTTTTAAGCTATAAGAGGAATGGTTAATTTCTGAAGATGTTTTCACTAAATTGAAACACATTTACTTTATAACAGATGGAGCACAAAGGAAATAAAAATTAAACAAAAGAGGGATACAAATCAGTAAGCTTGCTTTTCATTTAGTTGAATAATTTCTACTTTAAGAAGATTCTCCTTTGATTATGAGGACATTGGTTATTTGAGTTTTGATTCTAAAAGGAAGGTAGCAGCAGTTCACAATTTCAAAAGCGGGTCTTTGTTTCTCAAGGTCATGGTCAACATTGTGTTTAAAGGTATTAAATTTTGCATAAAGGGTGTGGATATGTGAAACAGTCTACAGAGATACAAACTAAATAAAAACAAAATCAGAGAAATCCAGCTGGATCCACATTTGGACACAGAACAAATAAAAAGACATTGGCAATGTAGTTCCAAATGGAAAACATTTCCAATGAAGGAAGCTAGGAGATATAAATTTCTGAGGGGGATTTGGCAAAAGCCAGTATCATCTGTTTCCCATGATTTAACAGATAAGATATAATTTTGTTTGTCCTCCCCATTTTCAAATGCTTCCTCCTTTTTAATCGTATACTTATTTTCAATATGGGATTTATGGGATTTATATATAAACATGCAGCCAATCACATAGGTAAAATTGAACAAGGAAAGATGACATAGAAACAGAGTAAGACTGAAAGAGAGGGAAATAGGAGACAAGATGAATTAAAGGAGAGGATTACCCTTGGGCCTATTTTTCATTATTTCTTTTTCTGTTGACTAAAATAACATTTTCCTATCTTGAACATAAGTCCTTGTCTGGGGTCACAGCTATATTTCTTTCCAGTTTAAATGACATATTCTCTTGTATTTTTTATTCTATTTTGCGTTCATCTACAATCTTATAATAGTACCACTTAGCAGAAATTTTAACTTCAAGTATACAAAGCCCTCTTGTTTCCTGTTGCTACAAACTTATCTAAAGCATTATTTGGTGGCATTTTAAAAATCATTTGTGAATTTTAATTTTTCGTAAACATGCTACCCTAAAAATAGATGCTGCTTTTTTTTTTTTTCTTTCTGAATTTGGAAGCATGTAAGATATTTTCCTGGAGCTCCTTTGAGGGATCTATCTTGGTTTTCAATTTGATGATACGCTCAGCTTCACACTGTGCATCTGCACATCACTAACAAAGGAAAACAGTAGAGTGCTCTCGTTTTTGGATAGTCCGAACTGTTGCCCTTCAGAGGCATTCTGGAGACAATAATAGTGTCTATTAATTTCAGCCAACCTAAGTATTTATCACAGCTTCAAACAGGCAGTAATTTACTTATATTTATTTTCTCAGAATGCAACACTAGTCTGAATTAAACATTGTGATACATACCTGCACTAGAATAAACTATTTTTTCAAATTTTCCTAGTCAAGATTTCTTTCTCAGAGAAGAAAATTAGACAGGTGCAGCACACCAAATGAGATGAACTTTGTCCTCAAAGAAAATTGGTTTTTCCTTTTCAATTTCATTTCAAAGAGATCTGACAAGTGTGGCTTTGAACAAATTTTAACAGCACAATATCCTTTGTGTAAGTTTTCCCTTGTCAGCTTTTCCATTCCAGCAGGAACTTAGAACAAAGTGGATGTTGCCCTTTGAGTTGAGAACTTCATCAGTTGAATGAACACTAGTGTAGAGCAGTGAAATTGAGGGCATACTCTCTCCTCGAATCTCAACAGTACAGTGTCTTGACAAATATAATTTCTCTATCTGGTGCAAGGAGAGACACTAGCCATATATTTAGTTTCATACACTCTCTTTCTTTTTTATAATAAAAGCCAAACTATTTGGCAAAAAGCCCACTTGAAACTTGCACAGATTATGCTAAGAAATCTTCTATTGTTTGTGGAGCACAAACACATCATTTTGTGATGTTGGTTGGTCCTACACTATTTTATACCCGAATCATAAGGAACCTCATATTTAGAGGTGCAAAATCAGACTTCGAGGTGTGTATTGTTTTCCTTATACATGAAAGAAAAAAATATATTTTTTTTATTTGTTTTGCTTTGTTTCATTATTCATCTGTTGTGGCTTTGCAACCATTTAAAAAGCAAAATTTAAAAGCATTGACTAAAACACAAGATACTGCTTCACAGAGATCCTAATCTTTATTGCACAAAAGCTTGTTATGGCTACTCATCCCTTAGAGCTTTAGATTGTATATAAATTGTGCTACTTTATGCTGGTAACTAACCGCTTTGACAAGTTTATTTTTCTTTGTATGCTCTCCTAACTTTCTTAAGGTTTTTTATTACAATTGCCTCTTGCTATCTTTTACTTTCTCTTGGCTCTACCTGTTTTTTTTTTTTTAATTTTCTTTTTTTTTCCCTGTGCATTAATATTTAAAGACTGTACTAGTGTCAAACATTCATGTAGAGACAACTCAAATGCAAAGTGGATAAGGTTACAGAATAAGTCCATGCCCAATTTAATTACAGCATTTTGATTAACACAGATTGTAAGTAGTTTGAACTAAGAATTTTAAGTTGTTCAGCTTGAATATTACAAAAGCTAACCAGAGATTAAGTGTAACTTTGACTCAGAAACTGCTCAGAAAATAGTCTGATTAACCAATTTAGATGTACTATCTAATTAAGGATCTAAATATCTTTGGATCACAGAAATTCATGTTTATTGATAAGATAAAATATTTATTACCCAGAGAGCTGAATTAGCAAAAAGAACAGCTCTAATCATGTGCTAACTCCCAGAGAAAAGAATAGTGGTTAAAACTGAAAATGTGATACTTATGAGCAAACCTGGTTTGTTTACTCAAAGGCCATGATCCTTGTCAGCAAATTCAGTATCTTTGAAAGGTTGTAGTTGATGAAGTCTGTGGCCAAGTTTCTAAATGGGTTCGATAGATAATGATTGACCACAATAATTGCTAATTGAGAATAATGACTGGGCAAGGAGAAAGGGCAAAGAGCAGAGATGGAAGAAAACTGCTCTAAAGCAGAAGTCTGAAAACACCCCAAAGTCAAGGAGAAAGAACCAAAGGCTTTCATATTTGCTGAATTGGCTGTCATTAATTGACTGAAAATTTTCTTTTTGGATGAATGTAATGGTGTTTCTCTAAAAACTTACAAATGTAAAGAAGGCAAGGATACATTATAAGTTCCTATAAAATATTTCCTCATTCCTGGCAACATTTCTACATAGAGAAAACAATCAATTAGTTTACAACTTTTTCATCTTAAGAAACATGAAAATAGAAGCTACTCTATTAACTTGTTTTCATTGCTTTTCAAGGCATCTTGAATGAAGGTAAATCAGATCTGAGTTACACAAAGATTAAGAGCAATATTAAGTAAGGTGAATTCTTCTTTAAATTCTTCTTTAATTTTTTAAAATGTTAAAAACATCATGAATACAGAGCTTTGTACATATGGATTTTAATAGGTAGAATATATTTTTTGAAAGAGTAAAACCACATGAATAAGCATACTATTTTTACACATTTAACCATATTAAAGACAAACTATGTTTTCAAAGCCCATATATTTTCAAAATGTGATAATTAGCCATTATATTTTGAACCATTTGCTTGTTGGTAATTTTATTCAAATTATAATTAAAAATTATAACACATGACTCACACACATACACAATCCCTATTCATTCTAGTTTTGCAGAATTATTACACAAAAAGGATAAAGTCTAAGACATATCAGAGTGGTAGATATTTCTTGTTTAGATGAACTTTGCCTGGCAAAACGTGTAAGAAAATGTTTAGAAGGAGAGAATACTTGTACATCTCATAACTACAGTTTTTGGCACATATTACAGAATCATTTACTCTGAAGAAGTTTCCTAAACACAGAGAAGGTATATCCTGCATGTTAAGTCTTGTAGTTAGTCTCACTGCTGTCCTTTATGGATTGCTTAAAACATCATTGAAAAGCTAGTGAATACACTATTGAAGGAATTAGAAATTAAAAGTAGGCAATTATTCAATATAAACATTAAAACTATATAATAATCCAACCATCTCTAATCCATTTTTACATAATTAATAATTACCAATATTTTTAGTGAGACATCCTTTTAGTTTCCTCTTCTTTTGTTTGGGCACAATATACCAGTTGATATCAGGGCCGAATAATGTATTTATTCCCTAGAAATTAGAGTTTAATGTATTATCGTATTAAAATAATATATGATGGTATTACCAGCATCATTATTACAAAAATGGACTCAGAGCAATAAGCCAAATTTGACCAGAGGACTGTGCTGCTATAAATCTACCAGAATTGCATGAGGCATAGTTTTGCTGACGAATTCCTGTGCACAGGCTTTTTTAGTTAGATTCGTAGGTGCAGGACATAAGAATATCAAACACTTCTGTCTGAGTGCTAAATAGGACACGTTTAAGCAGATAATGTCCTTCTGAACAAAAAAATAAAAAATAAAGCATTTTTACATGAAATCAGAGTATCCACTAGTGTCTATATTTGGAGAAGCTTTAAATGGACATTAAAGTAAGACTCCTGAAATGACTATATATAATAGTGACAAGCTTCACAATTAAATTTAGTGCCCAGAGTGATGACAAATTATAACCTATTGCCCATAATTGAGATCTGGTTATAGATAAAATTATAACTCAAACAACATTTATCAGTGTTTTCTCCATGGCTTACATTTCTATTTTCTTCCTCCATTGGTTATTTTTCCTCTTCTATTCCAGGCCCAGTCATCTAGGGTTCTCACTTTCTTTATAAGAAGAAACACCAGTCTATTGGATTTGGAAATGCCCCTATTATAATGCCACTACTATTTATCATAAGAGACACTGACATGTTAGCTGAGTTGCTCAATATCACTCAAATACTTCATAGGAAGATCTCAAATAGAACACCTCCTTTCTTGACTGATGAGATGCAATACGTCCTCCTCCTATGATGGTTTTTATTAAGAGCAGGTCAATTATTAAACCAAAACTCTGTTACTGATTGTGAAAATGTAGACAGAGCAGATTGAGTTGTTCCATGTATGTGTTAGGGGTCGGGCGGGGCTTAAAGTGGAAGGCTAGCAAACTTAACTTTAATTTTGAGAAACCTCTACTAGTGATTTGTATACATGGAAATAAAAATATTTCTTATGGACTCATCACAATTTCAGAGGGTAGGTAGATCTCTTGGTTGATGCCTGTGTTTTTACGGAGAAAAAGTCTAATTGATAGACATTATGGAAGTCTTTTTTAATCTAAGATTTCCTTCTTTAAAAAAAAGATTAAGAAAAAATTTTGTTCCTTTAAAATTCCATTAGTAGTTTACAGAGTTTTTGAAGATTAGTCAGACTCATAATTCACTTCCTCCTTATTACTTACATGCGCAAATTCTGTATGATGTCCATCCACACTTGATTGCATGTGCCCTTAGCATGGTCTAAAGTAACACATCACAGACACCAATGTGCATAGAAAGCTCCTGGACCAGAGGCACTACTTTTTTTAAAGCTCCCAGATGATATCAATGCTGCTTTCCTGAGGGGAGCAGGGGGCCAGATGTTGCATACAGGTGTTAGAGACCAAAGAAAGAATGCCAACTTAAGGGTCGTAAGATTTAGACTTGAGTCTATGCCCCAGCTGTGTGCTTTAAAGTATGCAGAAATGTTCTGACGTGGCTCTACCACTAACTAACTACCTGAACGACCTTACACAAGTGAGAATTACCTTACCTTTATAAATGAGAATTATCTTACCTTTGAAGCTCTTAGAATTGTTGAAAGATCAAAGAATATAATGTACCAAAATCCATAAATTACAAAGTGCACTATGATTAATGTGAGTTATTAACATATTATTTCAAGGCCCTCTTCTAATTCAATGTAACACTAGCCTATGAGAACCAAAATCACTGGCAGAAAAAAAAAAAAAGACCCAACCATGGGCTGTGTCTATCATTTATGAAAATCACATGATTAAATTCTAAGACAAATATGGGCAATAAGTATCTGAAAAAAGACTCAATCCCTAATTACTAAAAATGAAAAATTAAATAAGGTTATAAACCTGTCATATTGGCAACATTTTTTTCTTACTAGAATGCTTAGTGATGGGGAAGATGCAATGACACGGACACTACGAAATACAGCTGGGAAAAGTATAAATTGGTACTTGGTTTCTATAAAGCACTTTAGAAACATGTGTTAAGCGTCTTAAAGTGTTGGTGGTTAAACTCAGTAACTTTGCTTCTAGGAACCTATTTTAAGGGAATAAAAAAGATGTGGTTTAAAAAAAAAGTAATTTATGCATTAAAATGTCCATTACAGAATTAGTATCATAATAAACTTTTGTAAGGTCCTACATGGCCAAGAATAGGAGTACTGCTAAATAAAATATGGTATATCAATATGATGAAGTATGGGGAAAGAACTTTATTTGGAAACACTTGTAGTTTTGAGTTTTTATTTCAATAGATAAAAGCAAAGCAGCTATCTGTCAGAGCAAATTTTGTGAAATAGAAGAGCCATATTATACAGTAGAATCTTGAATGTTTTAAATACATATTAATACTTTTGACCTTGAATCTGTCTACCTGTTTCTATTGTCACAACGGAAGTAAGCTATTTCATAAAGTTATGCCTAGTTCTAGGGTTCTATTAAGTCTACAACAATTTGCGAAGAAATGTGATTTACAAGGTGGCATTTTCCAGGCCTTTGCACTGCCCCTACTTCACTTTTTGATATTTTAGTTTAATAGAGTCCTTCATTCAAGAGATATTTGTTAGCACCTACTATATATCCAGTACAGAAAAGGATAAAAGCAAAGCCAACAAGCAAACAAATAAACAAAATCATGCCACATCCAGGAATAGTAGATTCTTCTATTTGAACTGCAACACTGAACAGGTTGGGAAAACTTGCTAGAAAGTTTTACTGAGATCAAATTGTCAAGTACCCTGAGTTTCAGGTCAAGGTATTTAACCTTCATCTTATAGGAAATGGGAATTCATTGAAGGTCTTTAAGTAGCAAAAATTATGTAATTAAGATCATACTTTAGGAATGTTATTCTGATGTAAATGAGTCAAAGAGTTTTGTGGGAAACCATAGATTTATCTAAGGATATCATAGAGAAGTCAGACAGACTAGAATTCCAAACCCATTTTAATAACTTCACCATTTATGTTGCCCTGAAAAATTTCCTCCTCTCATTTCTGAGATTTAGTCTACCACCAACATAAATATAACTTTGTGTGAGTTAGAAAAGGAATTCCTTGGGCAGGTGGAGCCCATGAGCATACTACACTGCTTAAGAAGCAATTTGTGCAAAGAAAAAGCTTCCCCCGGGTCTCAGAGTAGATTCTGGCAAAATTTGTGTAAGTGGATCATGTTGAGTGTAACATTTTAAATTTTAGTCCCTACTTTCCATGTAGCCAAGCATGAAATCATGTTTCACTTATCTGTGAATTGGGAATATCAAATCCTAACTTTTAGGATTGTGATTAGGACATGTACCCAGAAGCTATAGAAGAGAATTGTAATAGACATTCAGTGAATGATGATGATGATGGTGGTGGTGGTGGTGGCGGTGGTGGTAATGACAGAGCAGTAGCAGTAGTAGTAATATTCGTAGTAATGTCTATTATTATCTTAGAATGTTAAGGACTTAGACTAATATTCAAAGAATGGAAGTGAACAGGTGAATTAAAAAATGTAAAAGTAAAAATGAATGTTTTTTTTTTTTTTTGCTTAATTTATTTATTTTTTTTATGGTGACATTGGTTAATGAAATCCAAGTTTCAGCTGTACATTTTAACAGTAAGGCATATATATTTACATTATGTGTTTACTTCCTATAGTTAGATTTCTTTCTGTAACCACATATTTGACTCCCTTTACCCCATCTACCTCCCCGCTCCTCCCTGCCCCCTGCCCTCTGGTAACCACTAGTCTATTGTCCATGCCCATAAGTCTCTGTTTGTTTGCCCTATGAGTTTGTTGCTCTTAGGTTTATATCCCACATATAAGTGATATCATGTGGTTTTCAACTTTTTCTGTCTGGTTTATTTTGCTTAGCATGATTATCTCGAGGTAAATGGATGGTTCTTGATGACTAGTTATATCTGCAAAGTGAGGGAAAATAAGCCAAAGCCGATTTTCAATTTGGTGAACAGAAGAAGAATGATTATACTCCAGACAGAAATAGTGAAGCTACGAAGAGCTATTGTGGGAAAGATGACAAGATTTGTCTTCTATGTGTTATATATGAAGGAAACAGTGAAGTATCCAGGTAGAAATATTCATCAGATGATTGAAAATGTGGGATTAGAACTTAATGTGAGGATGGAGCTAGGCACAATACATCTTAGATTCAGGTGCATAATAAAGCTACAAAAATTGATGTGATCACTGAGGGAAGGAACATAAGTGGTAGGAAAACATGCATAGAAGTAAGAGGATTCCCTTGTATATATGTTATAAGTGATCTACTGCTCAATTCCAGGGGTTGCCATTCACAGCACAGTCGATGTGATAAAACCCCACAAAGAGGGACAGTGCACCTCTGTACAGTCACTACATGATGATCCTGTTTGGGGATTTTCTGTGTTTAGGAAATAATAGAGAAATAAGCACATCTTACCTCACCTACAGTATAAGGAGAGGCCAGAGAAACCAAAAGAAGGAGGGGAAGTTCTCTCTCTAATTGGTGGAGCTGTGATCTCAAAAAAGTGAGATGAACTGTCGTTGCTTTTATTTTCTCTTCCTGTCCTTCTGCCTCTTAGTTCCCAGTCCAGTCAAAGAAATGCATGTCAGAATGAGGGAACTACAGCCTCAGCTTTCTGGCTGAAGGACCAGGAAGGGGAGCCCCAGGGAACAGAAAAGTCACAGAGAGATGGCAGAGAGCCTTAGGAAAGCTGTTCCATAAAGTTGTTTATGAACACCTGGGTCACTGGAGCAGCAGATAGATTACCACAGTGGTATACATGCAGGACAGATTTGAATAACATTACAAAGGCTTTGTAAACTAAACTGCCATGGGAACCAAAGCCCACAGAAGCAAAGCTGGTTGGAATTTGCAGATTAAACCTAACCATGCCAATTACCTACTAAAACAAAAGTATTAATGTTTTCTATAAAATTTAAACAGGCCCAGAGTCTCCTAATATTCAAATGTCCAGGACGTTATCCAATATTACTCAGGATATCAAAAAACAAAAAACAAACAAACAAAAAAAACAAGGAAAACCTCAACTCTCATGGGAAAAGACAAATAACAGACACCAGTGCCAAGAAGACACAGATGTGGGAATTATCTCACAAATATCTTGAAGTCATTATTATATAAATGCTCTAATAATAGAAAAAAAGTTTTAGCAAAGAAGTAGGCATATAAGAGAATCAAATGGAAATTATAGAACTGAAAATATAAAATGAAGTAAAAATTTCACTGGATGGGCTCAACAGCAGATTTGAGATAAACTCGAATCTCAACCTGAATAAACTTGAATGATTAATAGAAATTATCCAGTCTAAACAACACAAAGAAAAAGACATTTAAAAACTGTAAGTCAAGCCTTAGGACTTGTGGGACAATATAGGAAGTCTAATACTGGAGAAAAGACAGAGTACAGTTCTCAAAAAATATTTTAGTAAATAATAGCTGAAAACTTCATGTTTGGTTAAAGATATAAATTTATAGTTTTAGGGAGCTCAAGAAACACCAATCACTATAAACCTAAAAAAATCTATGCCTACACACATCATAATCAAACTTTTGAAACTAAAGACAAAGAAAATCTTGAGTGAAACCAGAGAAAAATAATCTATTAACTAATAGATTTCTATCAGAAACCATGGAGGTGAGAAGAAAGTGGCAGAATATTCTTAAAGTACTAATAGAAAAAAAACTGTCAACTCAGAATTCTATACCAGGAATGAAGGGGAAATAAAAAGATAGTATGGAAGAGTTCTTTGGGCTGATGGGACTGTTTTGTATCCTGATTGTGGCATTGGTTACACAAATGTATAAATGTATTAAAAATTTATAATACTATACATCAAGAAAACTATTTTCCTGTATAATTAAAAATAAAATTAATAAAGAAAAAATGGTGGATAAGAATCTAAAGTCAGAAAATAAATGTATTCATCCTTAGATGCTGTGATTTTAATGTACTGTTTCCCTCTCACTACTGTATTTCCTACCCTGACCCTTCAGTGTGTTTAGAAAAAGTGACAGCATGGAGAACTTCTAATGAGCAGGTAAAATTATGGCTATTTTTATGATTGGATAAGACAGTTTTTCCAAAAACAATAAATTCCTAGTGGCGATATGGAAACTATATTCAGTATTTCAAGTCATTAAGATATCATTTGCTGAATACTCTACAAACTCACTAACTTAAAATGTGGCAACCAGTGGCTGGTAAGCCATAGGTGGTAGTGAGGGGGATCCTGTGGATCATCAAATAGCAGTAGTAGATAGTAAAAGAAGACATTTCACATTACTCAGCACAGAATGATGGGAATGCCAAGGTTGGAGCTGCTAAGGGCAGAACGAAAGCAGGAGTGAATTAGGAAGTAATTGGTAGTACAATTTGATTTATGTGATCCTAGACTTTGATTAATACTTTACTAGACTAATTCATGGTTACTTTATGGTATACAGCAGCATTTTTCAAACACTATTCTGAAAGATTTACAGCTCAGAGTGGATGTACAAGGAGGACTGCTGGTGAGGCTGTGAGGAGACCAAATGGATAGTGTTTCCAGGCCCCACTTCTGCCTCAACAATATAGGTTATAATATTGGGTTTCCATGGAAGTTTTTTCTTGAAAAAGGGGTTGTTTTTCTAGTGGGGGGGGGAATGTTGCATGAGTAATATTAAACACAGGCCTACATAAAAGCATGCAGCCGAAAGCAGATACAGAAGTAAACGAACCACATTAGTGAATCTCAGTATCACTTCTAAGAAGGAAGTGTGAGAGACTTTTCAGAGCAGCTAACTTTTTCAGGAGGCTCAAGAATTGCTTTGAGAGAACCTACTGAAATAGGAATAAAGAAAGAAAAAAAAGATACTGAGGAAGCCTACAGGACAATGATATATCCAGTGGTAAAAATCAGAGAGAAACATATAGCACGATTCTCAGATTTCCTAGTTGACAAGCATACAAATGAGCTCCTAGTGCAGTATCACCTTCTGGATGTTCTGCACTTTCCAGCCACTTCACTGAAAATGTGTCAGAGGTTAAAAAGAATGTGAGAGAAGAGAAAAACAGAAGGAACGTATGATGACAAGGAAAGAATAATGTGGGCCTGTGGAGGTGAACGATTTTTAAATCACTAAGAAATACAAAGAAAAGCCAGAGAAGATTTTAGAAGGTTTGATTTGGGGGCTGAAAAAAAAAAAAAAAGAGAGAAGAGGAGAGGATGTTTAAATATTATGGATAACTGAAGGGAAGAGAGATGATATTCATACAGCCAGAAGTGAGAAGTCTGTCACCAGAGTCAGCCATGACAAGGTGGGGTGTGGGCCAAATGAAAGTCAGAAGCCTTTTAGACTGATCTCACCCTCATAGGAGCAGGTTCCCGACATCCTACCACAGAGTTAATAGATACTGCCACAGACCCGTGGTTGGTCTGAAAGACCCCCACAGAACCATGTCTATGACCTCTGAGTCCCACCTCTTCTAAGTGATGCAAAGAATGAGGGCCAGTATATAGCTGGGTGTAGGGGCAGCATTAACCCATATGGAGGACTCCTTTGGTCTTGCTTTTAGTAGTGGATATAAAAACATTATTTCAAGAATTAAAAGTGAGAGGTTAGCAAAAAAGGAGTTCTCTTTCAGCTCATGTTAACTTACAGCAAGAGAAACAGCAAAAAGTGCAAGAGAGGGGCAGTGACTATGTGAAGACAGACCACTATAGTTTACTCCTATCTCAAGCAAAAATCTATTCAAGTCAAAATATAAGATGTCTTCAGTTAAATTATAAGAAGTTAGAAATTCTAAAGCTCCTTTTCTAAGAGCTGCCAGTTAAGGAGGATTTGTATTTAGGTTTACATTTTTTTCTTTATTTCTAAATCCATGTTTTCTGAACTCAGTAATTTTTCTTGTGGTCTAGCAGGTCAATATATGTTTTGTCAATTTTAGAAAACATATTTTTTTTTATTCTCCCAATCAAACCAAAAAGCCCCTTTGGGGCCATTGTGGGCTATTGGTTAAATATGTTTTCATGCATGTGCTTCTTTAAGAGGTCTATTATTTACAAAAGAACAGTCATGACTTCATCTGAGCTAATTCAGTTCATCATGTCATTATATATTTAGGGTACGTCCTGCATTTAGAAAACTCCCTGTGAGAATCCTATAGAGAGTGCCAAAATCCACAGCAGCGTTCATTAAATTTCCTGATTGCAGTGTTATATACTTTCTTTTCCCCTAGCAAAGATCAGCAATTCATTTCTTGCTCCAGGAATACTCAGGCAAAACCATTTCAAATATCTGGTCTTTGTTGACTGTGCTGTAGCATCCCGAACCTGTCCCCAACTGGAGAGATAACAATAGATGTTCTTGGTCATTAAGCGGGTGGCAAGGGAGAATATGGATACGTATTTGTCCCAATTACCAGATAGTTAGTAAAGGGTATAGTGAAGTACACACTCTAAGGGCCCTCAGACCAAGGAGGAGATGTTAGGGATTGGGCAATGCTCATCACCATCCATTCTTGACTGGGCTTCCTATAAGAGATTCTGTAAGTGTTATTTCCTTCATTTTAAAGTAATAAAAAAAAAATTGCTCTGGTTTGTTTTAAAGAAGGCTGATATTCCTCATTGAACATTTTTTCTTATGTCTGAAGAAAGAGTTTGGTAAATATTTATCGCATTGGCTAGTTATTAAATTTTTCCATATATGCCCGTAGCCAAGGTCATCACCTTGTGGGAGGTGAAATCTAAGGCAAGCACAGAGAAATAATTATGAATGCATATGACAAACATGGACACCTGTAAACAAATTTACGTAGATTTTGGCAACAAGTAAGCTGTACCCATTCAGGGGGGTTGATGCTGCCTTTCAAATCCTAACCCAGCAGGGGCATCCTGGGTGAGAGACTTCTTGGGTTTCGGCTGCTTGGCCGATCTCCATGCTTTGCTTTGTGACACTCTTCTTTAAAGGAGCATCACATCCTCCCATTATTTGTTGGATTTAGAGCATTATCATTGGCCCTTTAAAGCTAATAAACTGAGGAAGAACATAGAAAATGGAGAGATCGCAACAATCGACCTGAAGTGTGGTAAAGAGAAAAAAGCTGATCAACAAAGCTCTAGCAAAAATGCTTTGAAGGCGGGAGTCATAATAAAATTTCCCAAGACAAAGATGGCAATGAGTTATTTGTACTTACTCCTCTGGCTGGTGGAATAGATGCAGGGATGCTCTCACCTTTCAGGTCCTGACCAAATTCTTCAAAACTATCCCAATATGCATTCAAATACATATTTTGAATAATACCGTCAAGGGGCCATGAACGCGTATGAGACCATTGAAGACTATACATGTTTAATTTTCTATTTTCTACATTTTTTCTTTTGTTCCAGACAATTCCAGATTCCATTCCCAATTTTTTTTCTCTCTATGTGCAAAAACTAAGGCTTTGTGCACTCTGTTGCTATGGAAACAGGAGAGGGAGAAACAGTTTATGTATTTCAAAAGCTGTCAGCCTATATGCTGTGGATTTTGATAACTAAACCTACACAGAACCATCTTTTTTCTACTCTCAACACTCAACGCCATAACGTTTATTTTTTTTATACATATGTGTGTTGCTTGGGAAAATTAAAGATCTATTTACTTAGCTTTGCTGAAATCCATTTTATACTTAATTTAATGTCCAGGGGATAGAGAGAAGCTTTGGTGATGCAGTTAGAGAAATATAAAACTGCTCTTAATAAATGCTTACTAAATCAGAATGAAGACAGAGTTAGCAGGCATCACAACTCAATCTATTGCCAAAATAAAAAAGATTGAAGCTCTATTAATTTTAAAACAGATCTGAATGTTGCCTGGCTTATATTTCATAGAAATGTAATGTCTGCTATACCCTCTTCAGCTCTCTAATAAAAGAGCTATTTTGAAATTACAAAATACACTGTGTTCTCCCCCAGAGAATCAAATTCAATAGCTTATTGATTTTTCCTGGCATCTTTAGTCTGGTGTGAAGGGGTTTCTGGGCTCCTGGACCAGGAAGGAGGGAGTTTGTTTATAATTGATTCAGATTCTGTACAGCAGAGTACACCCCCCCACCCACCCACCACAGCCAAATGCATAGTCTTTATGATAGTCCAGCCCATTAAGTGCTTGCCTTCCTACTATTCTCAGTTGCTTTCCAGCACTTCTTAATATTTTCAAGAAAATGACTGTCATTTTAAAGTCATTTTTATCAAGTTTAGATGATGCAGTTAAGTGGACCAGGAAAAATACATAAGAACTTCGACCTTCGAATCTAGAGCACACTTTAGTAGTTAAAGAGTTTGTCAAGCTCTCTGCTATAAAGCCCTCTTTCTCAGTCTTTATAACTAGATGATTCACTTGAACCTGAAAATCAGGCCCTTATCTAAAATTGTTGAGTTTTCCCCTTCCATGGAGCTGTACTAGCAATAATTGATCTAAATGTGAGTAAAGGCTAAGGGAAGGACAAATGAGAAAATAATAAAGAGTGAGTGATGCTCCTCATTCTCCCCCCTTTTTCTACACACACACACACACACACACACACACACACACACACACACACACACACACAGAGAGAGAGAGAGAGAGAGAGAGAGAGAGAGAGAAAGAGAGTAATGCCCTTCAGCTTGGAAAAAACAAACCTCAAATTCAGAATTTACTGGTCCCGATGTGAGTTTCAGAGCTGTATTAGCTTAGTCTCCTTGTTCTATGTAGCCATTTACCTAGTAGATGAGAATGATTACAGAAGGATTAGGACTTTCCAAAGTAAAATATTTTGTTATTCTTAATTATCATAGATATATAGTCTTTTTTCCTCTAAGGAACTTAAAGCATTCAATTGACTTTACCTCACAAATACTCACCCTACTCCTGAGAGGTGATACATTTTAAATTTCTATTAAACTGCCAGAAGTAAATAAAACCCAGAGATAGCAAATAACATCTTCAAGGCATTTGACAGTGTCTGTGATATTTTACAGATAAAATGGAGAAACAAAATTTGGCTGGTTGAATCTCAAGCATGCATATTAAAATGATCTCCATTAATTTGGAAGAAGGTTTCCACAGAGTCAGAGGATTCTGTTTCAGTCACCCTGTCCTGCTCATAGATTTTGTCAGTTACTGAGATGAGAAAATCAAATGCATGATTATTAAATTTTCAGTTGGTGTTTGCTATAAAGAATCAAAAATATGATGGTTTATGCTTTAAGGAATAGAAAATATATCAGTAAAATCAGATTCCAAAAAGATATCAACATCTTGGGACAATGGCTAAAGCCAACAAAATTAAGTTCTACAGAAAAGCAAGTGCCTGATTTTAGATTTTAAAAAATTAGAAACAGCTGTGAAAGAACAGCTTAGGTAAGATACATAAGTTATTTTTTACAGATTTTATAATAATAACATCAATAGGAATTTGCCATGTTTTGTGTCTCATAAAAAAGCAAACATGGCCTTGGGCTGCATTCATATGATTATGGTATTCTGAACAAAGAAGGTGTTGGTTTGACTGTAATCTAGCAGGTCAGACATATTCTAACAGGTTTACCTATCTGATCTTAAGAATCACCCACATGGAAGAGACTCAGACAAACTGGAGTTTATTCAGAAATGTGAGCAGAATGCTGAAGGAATTAAACCCTATCCCATGCTGAACACCTGGTGGGATAGTGATGTTTAGCCTAGAGAAAGATCAAAGGAGAATACAATAATCGTCTACCTATTTCTTCAGAGATAAATTATGACTGATGTTTTGAAGTTACACAGACCAGATTCTCATGTAATATAACATTTTTAACAATATGGAGAGTCCAAAGAGAAATATTATGCCTCTGTGTGTAGGTGAATTCTCATGGCTGGATCTAATTATTAGATGGGTAATTAAACTTACTATCTTTTAAAGTTTCCTCTAGATATGGGTTTATAATTGTGATTCTAGAACTTTCTCAGGAACACATAATACAATTCTTTCTGGCCCAAAATAATAAAATATATAATGGACTGATACATTAAAACATAATTCATAATGCATCTGGACAATTGAAAGTCTGGCGTTTCAAATTTTTCTTTACCTGTTGTGTAGCAAGAGATTTTATTAAACTCTTCTTCACTTCTAAAAAGAGTTTAACTTTGTATCTCCCAAGGAAGGGAGGCCTTGATGCTATCACTTTGATGCAGGTGTATTCAAGTAGAATCATTCCAGTTACCACCTGCCACATGCAGCATGAATAGTAGCATGAATAGTAGACAACAGAGAAACTCAGAGGTGGCTGCCAGGGACTGGGGAGAAGGGGTAATGGGGAATTAGTATTTAATGATCACAGAGTTTCAATTGGAGAAGATGAAAAACTTCTGGATATGAATGGTGGTGATGGTTGCACAACAATGTGGAAGAACTTAATACCACAGAACCGTACACTTGAAAATGGTTAAAATGATAGATTTTATTTTGTACATTTCACCATAATAAAAATATGCAATGAAGAACCCAGATAACCTCACTTTGAATGATTGGATTCATTTTCCAGGGCAGTGTCAATCAACTGGTCAGCATATCCAGAGTAAAATCATCATCCTAAAAACCTGTTTACCAGATCCTTCTAGGGTTTCCCTTTTTCTATTCCAGACTATGTCTCCTTCTGAGAGTATTCATGGACACAGGGACACATACAGCAGTGCACTGAGGGTATCTATGTGTCCTTGCGTGAAGGAGAAAAGATCAGAATCTAGCATTTAAATGCAGGCTTTTACATTCCAGCTGATATGGTAGCATTTACCATTTACCTATGGGAAAGAAGTAGGATTACAGACCAGAGAGACTGAGGAAAAAGCACTCACAATGAGCTGTGATTACTGTTAAACTAATTTACATATCTCGGAAAGTATGGAGGTTCTCTTGTTAGAGTATAAGTCGTCATACCTTATTATGCATGAAATTCATCCAGCAGAGCTTATTTGAAATTCAAATTTCTTAGTCCCACCTAGTGATTTGGGTCCAATAGATCTTGGATTGGGGAAATTAAATGTTTAAAAAGAAATCCAGAAGTTTATGAAGAATTTTCCAAAGAATACATTTTGAGAAAAACTAACCTGGAGTATAGCTCAGTAGTTCTCAAATTTCTTTATATCAAAATCACTTTTTATTTTCAAAAATCATTGAGGACATCAAAGAACTTTTGTTCATGTGAGTTACATCTATTACTATTTACTGTATCAGAAATGAATATTGAGAATATTGAGAATATTGAGAAATAGTTACATCTATTACTATTTACTGTATCAGAAATGAATATTGAGAATCTCAAATTTCTTTATATCAAAATCACTTTTTATTTTCAAAAATCATTGAGGACATCAAAGAACTTTTGTTCACGTGAGTTACATCTATTACTATTTACTGTATCAGAAATGAATATTGAGAATTTTTAAAAGATATTTACTTATTCATTTAAAATAATAATAAACCATTATAGATAATTCTCAATTAATGGATTCATTTAAGAAATTAATTAAAGAAAACATATTTTCCAAACCACAAAAAAAAAAATAGTAGAAGATTGACCCTGTTTTGCCTTTTTGCACACATTAGTGTCTAGCTTAATAGAAGACCTCTGAATTCTCACATATACTTACTTATACATTCAATTTGATGAAATATGTTGTTTTTGTTGAAGCATATGAAAAAATGTGGCTTGAAATAAATATGTAATTGGATAAGAGTATCTCAATAATCTTTTCATATATTTATGAATATTGCTCTTTAATGCTACACTGAAACTCAACAAGTGGTCATCTCTTAAAGCTTAGCTGCAATGTGGAATCTGAAGCAATATCAATAAACTTTTTGTACACTGTTACTTTAAAACCCACTAATCTATCTTGTACTTTGTGTGGTTCTTTTACTTTGTGGGAGATTTTATAATGGCAGACATTTATTGATTTACAATCTTATTTTCTTAGTTATACAGACCCTCCAAATGTTGATACATTTTAATTATACAACATCAAAGAATTGTATCACATTATTAATTTCACCACTTATCTCATCAGAAAAGTCTTAACATATTGGAAAGCTACCAAGTTCATGACAGTGGATAAAAGTTTTCCATAAGTATAATTATCATGTGAAACCTGAAATTTCATAGCTTTATAAGCTATTTTCCTTGAAGCAACAAGCTTACTTAGTTCATTTTAGGAAAATGAGTGCCAAATGCATAAGTCTGGCATCCCAAGTTTGTCTGTCAGTCATTTTCTTTTAAGTTAAAATTTTTAAAAAAGCGTTCCATGAAAACTGTGGCTAGTTTAGCTTGCAACTCAAACAAAAACTACACCCGTGCTTTTCCTCAAGACAACCATGTACTTTAGTATGCAGAAAAGGTGTTTTTGTCATATTTCTTATTTCATGACACAAATATTCAACAGATATGTCTTCATAGGTTAGATATAATAAAATTACTAATTTTTGCTACTTCATTCATCAAAGTCATTCCTTAGCGAAACTGATTTTTTTTTTTTTACTTTAAGTTTGTTGTCATGAAGAATATAATTATTAGCATATTTTGGTGGCATTTTATTGATCCACCAAAGCAGTAATAGAAGTTCTTCCCACCATTGCCTCTGGACTGTGAACTTTACAAGAATATCTCACGTTTTTCTCCCCGTTTAGGTAGGACAGAATGGCTAGAGTGGGCTGGAGGTCGGTATTTCCCTTACCACAGGTTAGGATTTGATAAAACCCCAGCAGATTATGTTTTGATCAACCATGAGAAGAACAGAGTTTCACAATGGTTCCTTTTCTCGCTCCCTTGTAGGAAATATGAGAAGATTTTTCTGTGTTATTTACTATGGGCACCTAGTCAAGGTCCAGGAGATAAAGTTCATAAAAGTGTGGAAATGCCCCTATGACTGGGTCCCCTCGAGTTTTTAACTCTCAGACTCGTCCACATTGAGCTTCCAGCAATTCATCAATCACAGTCAGGTTTTCCTACCCTGGTGCTGGTTCACACAGGAGTTTCTGCTCTGAGTCTTTGCTCTGGTAAGCCGTGACTCCCTATATTCACCTATTCGTATCTCCAATCTGGAGCTCATGTCCTCACCTCTTACAAAGATATCCAAGAAGAGTTGATATTTCAGTCTTTTCAGTTTTTTACTTGTTGTTTGGACAAAGTGGTCACTTTCAAGTTCCTTACGTGCAGAACAGGAAGCCTGTAGTTCCCCACCACTGCTTTTGTATCATTTGTGAATAAACTTAACCAAATCCATTGCTTTAGTTTTCTTAGTTGTCTTCTTTACAAATGATCTTTTCAATGAACTTTACTGACAGTCAATGCCAACTCATTCGGCTATAAAAAAAGATATAGACACATGTTTGCGTGTGTTCATTATAAACTAGAAGAGAGGCTTTGTCACTACACATTGAAAGAAAAGACATGCCATATCAGAAGCTCCAGAGTCACATATTTACTCATAAATGTTAGAGAATAAATTGTTTATGTGCATCTGCTCCTATCATTAGCGAGAACACAAAAATGCCCATATTCTATTCAAATATTTAGCACCCATTATGCAACTAAAATAGTTTGCCTTTCCATATATTTTGATGTTTAAGTGTTTCAGTTTCATAAGGAGATGAATAGGATTCAAATACAATTACCTTTATTCAGTATCTACATTATGCTCCTGCTAACTCCATCCAATTTTTTCAACCTTTCCTTTCTCACATGTCCTTTGAGACTATTCATGTCTACTGACTCCTAGTGTGACTTTACTGATATATCTTTTTCTCGTATTCCTTTCATCAGCCTTCAAAGGAAGAAACTGAAGTTCAGAGAAGTTGAGGGACTGGCCCGTGGTCATGTAGTTTTAGCCCGAGTTTTAGTCCAAGCCCTCTAACACCAAATCTAGAGAAATATGAGAACAGACAACAACAACAAAAAAGTGCATAGTATTCTAAATACTAGGTCCACTCTAATCTGTTCAAATTGTGTGGTATACTTAGGACAGGCTCATAACATTTATCCAGGCAAACTGCTTTTGTTTATGCAGTAAATCCTGTATCTTGAAATAAGAGAGCATCCATGAGTTGATTAGAGCTAGCTCTGTCTTAGCAATTGGAGATTTTCTTTTCCTTCCAAACAGTGATGAATAACAGTTAGAATATGTATGAATGGTATAGAGAAAGCATGTAGTACAAATGCTGCCATTCCCTTCTAAGTAATTTATCATGGTTTTCTTTTCCATTGAGCCCTGAGGTGGCTTCAATATTCTTCTCAACACAGGACTCCAAGCACCACTGCCAATTGATCACAGTTAACAATTCAAGATGAAAGCAATTTTCTTCTCTGGTTTAAAGTAAGTCTTCATCATTGTAAACAACTCAAGTACTATTTTTGCTTTTAGCGAGATTTACATATTAAAATATTACATTTGTGATCTCTGTAGGTTTAAGATTACATAGATGCTCATTATCATAAAGAAAATAGTCTGACACTATTTGAGAGATAACTCAATGCCTACTTGCACAGACTGGGTAAATTTTCCATTACCAAACAGCATCTGTGCCCTCTTATCAGAACCTACATGCAGCCTCTTGCCACTTGTTTTTGTTCTATGTCCTTCAGTAAGTCAAGGAAGGTGAAAGTCAGAGCTCTATACTACCGGGATCCAAAGAAAATGAGTCATACACACCTAAGCAGTATGAGCTCCAGCCCAGACATCCTCCCTTGCTCACTCATCTGTCCTTGCCTGCACACTCAAAAAAGAAAAGGACAGAGTTGAAGTCTTGGATGATCTCCCCCAAAGAAATCCCTCAGCAATACTAATTGGACTCAATCAACTGGCAAATTCCCTCAGGCTTTTCAGAAAAGTTAGGCAAGATCTGAAGATAAACTGCTAATAAAAATTAAGGTGATTATTCATTGCAGTACAATAGGAGAATCAACATTTTCTGGTAGGCAGCAGGAGATGGTACAACCCAACAGCTGTGCAGTAACACTGAAGCTCTCCCACGGGTGTTTTCAAGCCTCAGTCAGGACAGTGATAAGGAAACTAGATTGGAAATGTGGAGCTTCTGATGGCTCAGGTGAGTCAGTCAAAACCAAAAAATCATATCTCGAAGGGTTGTCTGCATTAAGAAAAGCACAACAAAGGAGGAGAACAGAGAGGGCAGCCTCACACTACCAACTCTATCATGGACGCTCTACTTATTATTCTGCTCCAGTCCCTGTGATTATAAGGAGGGAGTGAAAACATCCACTAATCAGGGCAGTGTGGTGTGCTATTCACAAGCTCATAACTGGCAGTAAAACAGAAAGGCCCATGTCTGCTCTGCTGAGTAATTTCCACACTGAGACCCTGAGCAGAGATGTCGTGTCATTTGTAACATCTGCCTTGGCATCCAGGAGCCAAAGTAAGCTAGTTAGGGAGTTCCACTGCTTCTTTCTCCCTCCTCTTATGACAAGTCGAAAGAACTCAGGGTTATTTATAAGGAAAACTAGTCTGAACTCTTCAGAGAGTTGTCAATTTGATGCAGGTGAGACAGAAGAGTGTATTTGGAGGCTAGAGAGATAGTCTAGCCTCCTATTTAGCTAGAAAAGAGGAGAGAATAGCATCAGATATAAATGGAGAAACCTTCAAGTATCAAAGCAGAAACAAGAAGATTAGAGGAGATCTTCATAACTGCATAGGAGGGAAGACTCAGTCTTTATGCCTCATAGGTTTTCTGGCTCCTCACAATTTCCTGGACAGTGAGACTGGACAATTTTTCTATATGATAATGTGCCCCCATAGTAATGGTGAGACCCAATACCAACTGCTAACTGTAAGAGTACTTGGATTTTAACTATAATCTTAACCTTTCCTAATCATCCTAAAACCCAGGCCTTAGACTAGTTCTTCTCACACTTAAGGTGCATACAGATTATCTGGGGACTTTGTTAGAATGAGGATGCTGATTCTACAGGTCTGGGAGCGGGGACTCTCCACAGCTTCCAGTTCATATCTATGCTGGCGGTTGTCCCCATGGCTACTATTAGTAGCAAGTTATTACATAACCCCTTTCTGGGCATGGCAGGGTTTCTTAAACAGCCTTCACTTTTATTCCCCTCATTACTATGAGTTCTCTTTAAAAAAATAGAGGTTCCAAAATGCACTCATAGTACATAAACCACATCTTCCTAACAGTGAGTCTCATTCCTCATATGGATGGGAGAAACAAAGCTGTAAGAGGATTCCACACAGGCCCAAATAAGTGTGGATGGTTGCCTCTTGGTGACCCTGAGGGAAAATGAGACTGTACTTGGTGGATGCCCAAGCCATACACCTGTGCAACTGATTGCATATTTAGAGAGCCTAGAAAAATTGGAAAGTAGAAATATGGAACCTCTTAACAATTTGACACTTAGGAAGTATGTCCAAGTAACACAAGGAAAATCAAAGTCATTAGCCATTCTAGCTAAAAATTAAAGTCAAATCCTAGGGACCTTTTATTAGAGCTTCTCTTGGCCTTGAACCATATCATGATTAGTTACTCTCAACTGATATTTCTTTGGTTAAAGGCCCTGACATAGGTACTATAGGACTTGCAAAACATAGAAGCCTGCTGAAAGACTGGGGTGTGGAGTATCTAATACACCCTTTTTGTCTGACATGTTTCTATTATCATCCTTCAAAATTTCCACAGGGCAGTCATTGTTTCAGCAGTTTCCTAAAAGTCTGGCTACATATAACAGCCAATGCTATACTGAAGGCTTGCCAAACAGTAATAATTTCAATCGCATTTATAACAAATAATCCCACTCTGAAATGATTTTAAACTTTTCCACTGCCCTTTCTATATTCAAAATACTATGTTAATCATGGGTAGGTTCTGCCTCATAGCTTCTCTGAGAGGTTCATCAGTATACTTCTTTCCATTTTACAGATAGAATTGGGCGGAGAAAGGCTAAGTGACTGCTCAAAGCAAGAGCTGGAATTGGGGATTGTGCTTGGGCCCTCTGTTCTCATCTTTAACCACTGAGCATCCTGACTCTGTCACCCTGACTTCCTGCACACGCCTCGCCTGTTCACCACTTTAACAGTCAGTGACAAACAAGTCATTATGAGCTGCTGTGTAGAGAAAAGAAAATATAAGCCGGATCCTCATACTATAGAACTCTAGGGAAATTTTAAATGGCCAGATGTCAGTCTGGATCCTTTCCTTAGTGCCAAGCTCCCATGCACAGATGGGAAAGCATGGTTCTCTATGGAGAGTTGGGCTTTAAGGACACATTCAAGGCAGACCTTGAGTCTAGAATACAGGCGTGGCACCTGGCTCTCCAGGGCTTGAAAGTAGCCCTTTGCTATATGTCATTTAAGCTTCTAGACTCTAAATCTCATCTCCAGTGGGGGTCTATGTTGCTCATTTGCCTGTGAGTCAGATAATTGTGTTGGAGAGAGAATAAGCTTTATTATTTTTAGACTTGGGTTTGCATTTTAAAAAAATAGTTTTTTCAATTACTTGTCCCCATCTCTCATTAACGGTGTGACACTGGGCAAGCTATTGAACCTTGCTGGATCTCAGTGTTCTCATGTTTCAGAATTTAAAGCTTCCAGAAGCAATTTAGGGTTAAATATAACAACGTAACTAAAATATTGCTGATATGTAACTGACACTCAATGAATGTCCTGTTTCTCCCATTATTTGTTGATACTTATGAATAAAATATCTTGAAAATATTTGGTAAAGAGAAATAATATTAATATATTAATCCCATTTAATAAGCATTCACTCTGGGTCAGAAATATATCAACAAGTTATCTCAAAAGAGCAAGGTAATTGAGATAAATTAACTGGAAAAATAGAATACTAAAAAGGGGTTAGTTAATTGTCCTCAAATAAGTGAACTGTTTTCATTCAATAAATTATGATTTCTTATTAGTTTTCACCTCTGCTGAAAGACATAGTGAAATGTATTCAGAATCGAGTAATATATAAGCAAAAAACATTTTAATAATAATGGTTAAATTTTAGAATATTTTTCTAGGAGTGAATGCTCAGAGGTTTATGGAAAGACAGGTATAATTCCATTTGAGGCTAACAGAATCAATGACGACCTACAGTTACACTAAATACTCCTAAAATAATATATGAGAAATATGGGAGATTATTTGATTAATTAGCAAACTATTAATAAGAAGAAAAGATTCATGGAGACAGCCTAACACTGTGGGGACAAGAAAAGAGTTATGATCTTGTAACTACCCATTTGACCTTATGTCAAAAAAAAAGGTAGTTATGTCTGTAACTACTCTTTTGACCTTGTTTAAGATACATATTTGATCCTTAGTCATTTCATATATAAATGCGGCTGTTGATTTAACTATTTCTAGGATAATTTTAAGTAGCTGGTTTATCTCTGATTTAAAATGTGTCTAGAATTACAAAATAAAAGGACATTTTCATATTTTTTAAAGAATCAGACATACTTTGCAAGATGAAGTATGTCTGTAATACTAATTTCCATCTGTCTAAAATGACCAAACTACCTTTAGTCTGGAGGTAGGATGATGGATTCAAGGTCACAGTGTGTAGCACATTGCCTCTATGCCTGCCACATAGATGTTCAAAACAATTTTTTTGAATAAAATAACGAAATAATCCCAGATAATCTCTACAATTTGTTCAAGCACTCATTTAGCAAACCTACTACGTGGCAGGCGTGTATTTATTATTTGCAGTGGTATTTGCATATGACATGAGCACCAAGTTTAATTCTTTAAAAGTAATTTACCTCCATTTGATTTAGAATTTTCCCATTACTCTAAAAGGCAAATGAAATCAGGTGATTTTGTAAAAGCTGCAAAGTACAGTTTGCTGACCTTGGTCTACAAGTTTGTCTCTTCAGCGGCAGATGTTTTCAGGAAGGAGATTTGGGATGAACTGGAGTATTCATAAAATTCTGAAGGTAAAAGAATCTTCTCTTAGCCTTGAGGGATTGAAGTGATGGAGCAGTGATGGAAGTCACATAACTTATGTTAACTTGGGAGAGAAAAATGAGTCCTCTGTTACATGTAGACCTTATTAATGAATAATGACTAAATTGTTAGTAACTCTGGCGATGCTGACAAGAAGGTGAAATGGACAAGGATGAACAGGAAAGATACCTGCAAGTAAGTTTTCATAGGGATTTGACATGCAGACAGATTTTCAAATGCTTTGACTCAGAAGACTTAGAAAGTAAAGGCAAGGAACAAGTAGGTGTATGGAGTGTCATTTCAGTGGGTGAGTGAGTCATATCATAGGTTTCTTTCCTGCAAATGGTATTGTCACAACGTCTGCTTAAGTTATTTGATCCAAGCTTTAAAAAGAAACATAGCGAATTCTCCTTTCGGAAAGGAGACCCTAAAGAGATTAATAGAAATTATAGTGTCTTTTCATCAACACTGCTACAAGCCTTACTGCCACCAACACTAATTACTGTAGCTCACAAACCTTGTACTTCTTCAATTTAAGGCTTCACGAATACGCAGAGCTAAACAGTGGAAATCCAACACTGACGTGGGCTTTTTGCTCTCATTTTAAAATGCATTATATAAGAGGGAGAATCCTTATCTGGAACTACAGGTTTCAACATACCGTAGGTCTTAAATTAGACCTCTCTTTGAAGCTTAACAGAGAGGTAGATGAGAACACAGATAGAGCTGAAAGTCACATTCTGGTGCCAGTGCTGCAGTGCCTTTTGTGTAAGGGGGTTAGAGAAAGATGAGCAGAAGCTGAAAGACCATAGACACTCACAGCTGTGTTTATTTAGGGAAGAAATGTCCACTGTTGAGAATGTTTCCTTGAGATTTATTCCTGGAAATTATGTCCATATGCAAAGTCAGGTTAACTCTTCCTGGGAGGAAAATATTTCTCCTCATGAGAGAAATTAACTCTTTTAATCATGATGCTGCTGAAGGCGGAATTGTAGCAAATGCTAAAGAAAAGAATTGTCCTTCATCTGAAATTTGCAGTAATATTGTTTGGCCTTTTCTTTCCTCTAGGAGAGCATATCCTCCTGTTCATATAATTCTTGTACTTACCACATTCTATACTCATCCTCTCTTTATTGGTCTGCTCTCTCTCTTACTGATTGTTAAAATTTCATTATGTAATATAGGACCCAAATTAGAAAACATGTCCAATACATATGTGTTGTTAAGTAGGAAACTTTGCTGACTTTCATTTTTAAAACTCATTTCAGTTCTGAAGGCAACAAAATATTACAGAGTTCAGAATGTAGAGGAACTAAATCATCCATAACCTCACCACTCTAGCCAGCAAATATTATTTTGTGAAATGAATACTTTTTGAAGGAAATGCAAAACTAAAATTAAATATCATTTTACAATTTATGTTTAAGTACAAAACATAAAATCATACTCTGCATCATATATTAAAATTATGTTTTCTATATTTAAATTTCCTTAAAAGCCATGACACTTCATTGAGATGTCTTAAGTGGATGATCTCATTTAGCAGATAAGAAGAAAGAAAAAGATCTTCATACAACTATTTCAATGACAAAGACCGTATTAGATTTAAAATGATCCATCTAGTTCAGGCTCAAATGATGGTGACGTACTTTCGTTGCATGGGCTGAGAATGAATTTGAAATTGTTTATTATATCAAAGCATTGTTCTGAAAATTGCCTTGAAAATATTTTCTAAATTGTAAGCCTAATGAAAATTCTTTGAAAAATGTGTTCATTTATTTATTTATTTTTTATCAGACCCCAATTTTCCAAGGTGAATATAAGAACAAAGAATATCTAAGCAATTCTCAGACTATTAGGACTCGAGATTCATACCCATGTCATTTTCTCTATATTATCAGGTAAGATCACAGGGCTCTGCTTTCTGCAAGCATTTATAGAACCCTTTGTGAGCAGTATAGGGGAACATAATTTGACTTTGCATTTTTCTTAATTCAGAGGAGATATAAAAATAGGGGATATTACAAAGCCAGTGGTAACCTAGGTATTTTAAAACAATATATATATTTTTGCTGTTGTACTCTTAAATGTAATCAAGATATCATTGCCAAAATGATTTTTTTATATCTCATTTGCTCACAGCATTATGGTTATTTTAAACAAAAAAAGTCAAACAGATACGATGTCTACCCCCCTGGAGTTTGGTAGAGGCAAAAAGGTTTGGGATTCAAAATAACCCTTACTCAGATGGCTGAATCTTTATGTTGCCTGCTGGTGTTAGGAGCAGATTTGGTGTTCTCAAACCAGCACAGCATGATTAACCCAAAAAAGGGTCAGAGGAGAGAAACATTGTTTTCCTCCCTTAAATGTTGGATAAAATTGTTTCTCCACATTTCTCATGCAAATTTAATCAAACTGAAGAAATAATTATTCAGCTAACCCATTTCAGGTAGGTCGAAAGGAAGGGAAGAGCAGATCAGGGAAAAATTTCAGAGCTAGGTTACTTTTTACCATATATCTTTTGTCTTAATCATTTTAATACTTGTATTCTGAGGAAACCACCCACAGTCAGAAGAAAGAGTCCGCCCCGCTGAAGTCAATTTGTTTACTTTTTGAGGATTCTGAACTCAAGTTTAAACTGACTGTCCAACTCCTCTTTAGCCTCCCAGCCCCTCGATGCCACTCCTTCTGTTCTATATGATCTGGTTAACCTCAGGCAACATACTCTGCAGTTAAATCGGCATGGACTAGAGCTGATGAGTGGGCCTGCTACCCCAGCATGATGTGTGTGGCTTTGCAGGGAAGGGGCCCAGCACCATCAGCTTCAAAACAGTAGCAGAAGCACTGCAGGTACTTAGCCATGGTTGACAAAATGCACGTGTAAAATAGTTAAGCAATCTTGGCCTCTGGAATAAGATTTCTAGGTAAAAGATGGTAAGAGGAATGAATTTCTTTGACAGGCTCTGATCTCTAAGAACTTTCAGGGTCAAAACTTTTGTCAGGCTCAAAATACTTTCTCTTTGCCTTACCACAGTGATAAACTCGGGCTTTCAGATTAGAGCACTATTTCAGAAGTCCCTTGTAGTTCAATACTTATTGTTTAGGATGGTGGCAAGTTAATCCCAAACCACCCTTTACTACATAAGAGATTATTCAAACACTAGCGTGTACCAAGCATTCTACTAGTCATTTGAAAAAAGAGATGATGGATATCAGTAGCATGAATTGCAGTGCAGAGTAATAAGGGCTATGACCAAGAGATACCCAGGTGCAGTAGAGCTGGAAAACTATGGAAGTAATCAGGAGAAACAACATACTTAAGTCAAGTGGAGACAAAAGCTGACAAAGTTGTGGAAGGCATTCCAGGCAGTGGGAAGTCTGTGTATAAAAAGACAGAAATAAAACGGCATGATGAGTCCTGAGGCACGGAACATGCTGTAGTTTGTTCCCGGGAGAATGGTACATGATGATGCCAGAGAGTTTCTTATGGAAGGCGCTGAAAGAGTGGTGACATGAAAGATTCTGCCTGGATGGAAAAGTATGGAAGGGCCTAACTGGCCTGCCAAAGGGTTTGATTCTATCTTGTCAATGATGAAGCACCACAGAGGCCAGAGAGTGCCTGGATGAGACGTACATTTTAGAAAGGTCGCTTTTATTGCAGTGTGGAGGGTGGGTTGCAAGGAGGCAAGACTAGACATAGAGACGCCAACTTGAAGGGCACTGTACCAAAATAAACTGCAAGTGATCAAAGCAGGACAGGGAGATGACAGGAAACTGAGAGGAACTTTTACAAATGGAATCAATGAGACTTAGTAACAAACTGTATGTGATTGGTGAGGTAGAAGGAGGATTCTCATATGAAGCCCAGATTTCTGGCTTGGGAACAGGATATAAGAAATATTCCATTTTGGACTGATTGAACTTAAGATGTCTATGAGATGTCCAGTTAGACAAGTCTATTAGGATATTTTGTATACGGGTCTAGAACTCAAGAATGAGGTCTAGTCCTGAAATAGACAATGCGAGTCATCGCCATATAAGCTAAATTGAAGAGTTTTCAATTGATTAAATGAGATGGGGCCAGAGGAGATATTTTAATTGAGGGGAGAGGGGTAGGCACAAATGTGAGATACTGTTCGATGGTGAGAGTGACCCAGGACACTTCAGAAGTTGTTGCTGGAGTGGTTCTCTGGTCTCCATCCATTCATTCTCACCACTTAGCCACAGGCAGCAGAATGCTTCTCTGTGTGGGGCAAAAATCTGAGGCAAAAGGTGCTGGAAGGTCATCCGCTCATTATTAAAAATCACTTTGAAGTTCCATAGCTTGGCCAAGCTTGGCCATAAATAGAGATACTTGCCATCATGAAATCCCTAGGAAATATTCCCCTGAGTCAAGTGTCCCTGGTCTAGGGACTAAACAGGGAAGATTGTGGGAAAGATGAAAAGACAGTGAAGAGCTCTCCCCTTCTACATGAATGGAGCATCTTGTTCTGACCATTTACAAAGCTAACATTATAATTAGGTGGACTCTGACTCAAACCTTAAATAAAAAGGATTGCCTCTTTATTATTCTAACATCATTTTTTAAAATTTAATCTGGTTTTCAGTCCACAAGGTATCTATTAAATATACCTGGGAGATGCCACACTTTAAGAACTTATGATTTACCTGGATGTTACAGTAGAAATAGGACTAGATTTAAAGTCCGAACATCTCACTTTGATTTCCTGCTCTGCCACTTATTAGATTTGGGACTTGGATAAGTCATTTTCCTTTCCTAGGCCTCTATGCCCAAGGTTATAGTAAATGACAGGGTTAAATGAGATAATGGCTAAGGTTTATTCTCTAAACGTTTCTGGATGGGATTGAGTTGATAGCCAGATACAAGTAACTATTTATTCATTTACTAACTCAGTTAATCAGTTATTTATTCAATGGATATAGTAAATGCTTTAAGGATATGCAGATAGATAAGGAGCTCGGAGACTAGTTGAACTGAGATATATATTTTTATTTGGGTTAAAAATACATTTTTTTCGAGAACTAATTATTTCAGTTGCAAGTCTTTTAAAAAAAATTTTTTTTTATATATAAGTCAGGCTTGGTATATGAGGCTGGAGGTTGCTGGAGATGAGAAAAAACACTTATTGTCCAAAGTGATATCCTGAGAAAGTCATCCTGAAACTGCAGGTGCTGAGAGTCACAACATAACCACACTTTGGGGGACTTGTAGCAAAGACTAGTGCCAATAGATTGCAGTTAAGTAGACATCCTGGTAAAAAAAAATTATCTAAAAATAGCAAGACTACTTTTTAAGTTAGAGTCAGAAGACAGATACTCAAAGATACAAGAGAAGGATAACCACGTGGTTCTGGGGTCTTTCAGTAGATATGGAGCTACATCTAGATATATGTGTCTAATGTGTAGGGATCCATGTAGCAGAGACAATTTTGCATGGTACCCAAGGCCAGTATGTACCTGCTGGGCATTCCAGCTCTTTCCCAGACTTTCTTCTTCACCTGACCCATCGAATAGAATATAAGTTAAGTTTCCGTGAGTTATAAAGGCACCTTTACTTATTTTCTGAAAGGTAAGATACAGAGGAGAGGATCAAGTGTTAATGAGAGAGATAAATAGTCGCTTTTCAATCTGAAAGATCTGACTGGGAAGTTGAGGTTGCTTTCTAATGGCATTATTTTTCTTCCTTCATATGTTTGTTTCTTGCTGTTCAAGATCCCTTCCTTCTTCTTTGGGTAGCAGAAGTCTCTTTTACTTTTAGGAAACTATACCCCCAGCATTCTACATGGTCCTGATGGCTATACCCACCCCAACTTCATGCTCAGTCTACTGGAGAGCCCATGACTCATGGTAAGCCAATTAGACTTAAACTTCCTTAGCATTTAGATGTATCAGAGAGGAGTGACACATGCATGGAAAATGGTTGATGCAGTCATCCCTATTGCAAGCCCTGATGAGAAAGACCCTTCATTTGGCTATCTTGGAGCAACTTTGGATCTTACCTTCCTAGAGCCTATTCAACCTTGTCTTCAATTCTCTTATTTGCCCCATATTCTTTCATTAATTCCCCATCTGCTTATGCTGTACGGTCTACGTTTCTCATATTCATATTATTGTAGACTGAATGTTTGTGTCCCCTCAAAATACATATATTGAAATTCTAACCCTTAATATAATGGTATGAGGAAGTGGGACCTTTCAGAGGTGATTAGGTCATGAGGGTAGAACTCTCATGAAAGGGATTAGTGCCCATGTAAAAGAGACCCCAGAGAGCTCTCTAGCCTCTTCTCTCCTCACGAGGATAAACAAAAAATCTACAACTTGAAAGAGGGCTCTCACCAGAATCTGATCATGCTGGTACCCTAAACTCAGGCTTCCAGCTTCCAGTGCTGTAGAAAATAAATTTCTGTTGTTTATAAGCCACCAGATTATGGTACCATAGCAGTCCAAACTGACTCAGACACATTAAGTAGATAAAATCTCCTCCATATATCACTCAATACAAGGAGCCCTTTCTATTCAAGAGAAGGTTAGGAAATACCTTGGGAGACAAAGTAAATGGTCCTGGATCCTCTTGCCGGATTTTGTGTCATAAAGAACAAAGAAATTTGGACAAAAACTTGCTTATGACATCTCTAAATAAATTGAAACCCTTCTTAACAACAAAGATGCTTCTTTGCAGGTTTCAACATACCCAGCTCATGTGTCCAAGTGCTACCACAAACAAATTGATTTCCATGCCCCGGCCCCTCTCTCTTTTCTGGTAGCTAACGTAGAACTTCCAGAAGTTTCCTTCAGCTTCTGCTTTGGTCCTTGAACAAAGGGATTCCATAACCTTCTACTCTTTCTTCAGTCTTATCTACAAGTCATTTGTTATATTACAGCATTTCCTAAAATTTAGCAAATTCTTGAAAAGAAAGATTTAATCTTCTTAGGAGAAACTGGAGAAGATTTATGGACGCCTATTCTTAACATGTCAAAATGTGGCTTGGCTGCTAAATTTACTGGGACCGCCTACACAGATGAGGATTTCTGTGACTCTGCTGGAAATAATGGCTTTAGGAGGTAACCAAACTGCATTAGAGAAAAATATTTGAGAGAAAACAGATTTTTAGGTTGCAGAAGGATTTCTTGTTTTATAAAAGAACATTAAATTTTTAGAAGCTCATTAAGTTGTTTTCCCTTATGTTTGACCCCAATTTAGAGTTTGGATCTCTAAATTTTCTCATTTAAAATCATCTGCAAGATTTAGGGAACTTGAATTTTCAAGTCTTCAAATGCCACACAAAATAAAAGCATTAATTTTTAAGTATTATTATGGAATAAATTGAATTTTATTAGGTTGTCTTTTACAATCCTTATATTTTTCTGTGCTTAATCATTATAGGTAATTTAAAAATAAATACTTCTGCAAGTGAACCAATAGAAATATTTCACTGTCATTGAACAGAAAGCTAAAAGCCTCGTTACTGTGTGTATTGAACATTCTTCTTGGTAGTAGTTTCCCTATTCTTTCTATATCTTTTTCTCTTTCTTTAACATCTACAATTTCTCCCTATATATATATTGCCTTTTTTTTTTCTTCATTTCATGGAAGAAAATGTACTCTGTTATACAAATGTGCTCCCTACTTCCTTTGAAACTGTATTCAGTCAGTCCCTGCTGAAAGAATAGGTAATGAAATTCTATCTCTCAAGTGTGTGTAGACATATCAATCACTTTAAGTGGAAACAATCATTCCTCTGCCATTTGGAGCCAACATCTTTGAACACGCAAGCAGAACTGTTGCTTTCTGTTACTAAAAATAGTTTTTCCATATACTGCTTAGGTTTACCTCCCAACCACACGCTGCAGAGGTCAAGAGAAGCAGATTTCTTGATACCGTTTGATTTGAGCAACGGGAGTGATAAAAGGTGCGTTCTATAATCTGGGTTTAAAGCTGACTGAAGATGTAGAGTCCAGTGGAGGTAATCGAGCGGCCCTGTGCTGTCACCCTACTACCATTCCCTGATCTCTGCCCAAGGTTGGTCAGGAAGTACAAAGATTTATAGTTCTTTTCCAGGCAGTTGACACCTGGTCCTTCCTACTCTAACATTCCTTACACAATCCTGCATTTTTTTTCTCCCTCTTACATAAGCAAAAAAGATTTTGATTTTGTGCTACCCCCTTTTTCTCAAGAATCATCATACATGTTAAGCTTCTGTCTCGGTTTCAGTATTTTAGGAAGCTGACATCAGAAGATACAGAAAATAAGGCATTCGACCTCTTTTATTGCAACTGCTCCCATCTTTCATGCCTGCCCTACCTACCATAAACTTTAGAATCCATGCATATTTAAAATGCTGCTGGCTGAAGGCACGTTGCTGATGAAGGAGAGAAATATCATGCACGAGACATTCTGGTTACAGTGAGGTGCTGCTAACTCCACGCAGGGCACTGTGGCTGTGAAGTGAGGCAGCTCTTGCTCCCAATCCCCTGATACATAGCGGTATCAATGCAGAAATATTAAAGAGAAAATTAATAATTGATTTCAAAAATTCATTTGCGCTGCACTTCAGTGAATTAATTACTTTTTGTCTTTCTCTTTTTCTTTCCTCTCTCTTGCTAATGATCAAGTTAGAACTAGGAAGAGAAAGTAAGTGGGGTTCGAAGAGTTCAGAGTCTACTGCTGCCAGAACAGACAGAACGGAGAAGACCTTGCCTCAATGTGGGTGCCATGAGGGACCAGACAAGTGAAGAGGATACGTTAAGCTTAATCCCATCTTCTCTACCCCAAAAGCAATAGGAAACCATGTTATCATGTTAGAGGTTCTACTAAGTATTTTGAAAGAGGGGAACATTAAAATCCAGCAAGCAAAAGTCCCAAGTTATTAAAAAATTAATCTGTTGTTTATTCTAACATCGTCTATGCAATTCACTTCCTGTATGCTCATTAAATACTATAGCCGCACAAAGTGATTGTATGATATTGCTTAAGTGTTAATGGGATTTGTGTACTGATTTCCAGAAGGGTTGGAGGTAGTGCAGTGATTTTTGCATAACACTTGCTTATCACGACTTGCCAGATGATGCTAAGGTAACGTTATGGCAAGATTCAAATCCATAGCCATGTTAGTAAATTTCTAGGCTAGAATAGAAAAATCAGTCAGAGAGATTTCATTTACCAAACCCTTGACTGAGGCAAAGCAGATGCTTTCTTCCATGTTTAAAACACTGATGAAACAGGAAGACAGTTTCTGTCAGATGTGCTTTTTAATATACCTTGTTCTAAGTAGCCATTTAGTGGGAGAAATAACCTCTGTGCTAATGAGATTTTGAAAACAAATATAAAAGCAAACACAAGTTTCTCTAATAATCTTGTTGCTTTGGCACAGAATCTGCAGCCATTTGAGTACCAAATGATTCCCTCAGGGATAAACAATTTCCATGGGTGCAATTGAATGGTCTGATATGTGTATCATCAGAAAGGGAGTTAAAGTTAAGGATGAAGATGGAGAGAATTCAGTGTTGATGGAGAGAATCCAAAAGATCAGAGACAGTGAAAGAAGGAAGTACAGGGAAGAAGAAAGACATCGAGAGGTAACACGAATAACATAGGGGGCAGATGTTTTTCTGTTCTGGTCAGTACAAACTGTCACCGCAAGAGCCTGTTGACTCCTCTCTGAGAAGTGGTCCAGTTTGCATTATAACGCTGTGCCTCGGGCTGCTGTAACAAGTCATTTGCCACTGCTTTCACGTGACCAAACATAATCAGGAGTTCATTAGCTAAATCCAAGTTTGAGTTCTGAAGTGAGAATGGGACAACAGCATCTAAAAAGTATGCATTTTATGCAGCCTCACCTCTGAGTAAGGAAAACAATGGCTCTGTGAGTTTGTGTCTTTCAGTATTATAGGTTGTGAGAATGTAGCTCAACGTTTAATGTATACACATGGTTCTTTCCTTGAATTTCTAAAGTGTGCCTAACAAATAACCAAAATAATCTACCCTGAGTGTCTTGGTAGAAAAGATTTTCTGTGCCAACACTGGAAACTCTTGAGATCAGATGAATGTGTAATTATAGCACCGTTCATTTATGTAGCTGTTATAACTTAAAGAGACCTATCTGAAGAAGATATAGTCAATATCATTAACCCACCGGTAACCTTCATGCACTACATACACTGGTAAATTTCCACTAGTAATGAACACACACTTCCTTTTCCAGCTTCTCTAGAAATTCTGTATTAGTGAATTTATCAAAAGGCAACGCATCATATCAGATAGTAAGAAACTGAAAATTTACATATAAGATGTACTTTCACGGTTCCAAACAAACCAAGAATAGCATTTGATAATCTAATAACAATGATCCGTTTGTTTCATGTTGTGTATGTTAAGAGTACTGCTAAATGGAGTAATCAATCAAAAATTTTCCCCCACATCCCCCGGCAAGTGATTGCACCA
>NW_006431925.1:858272-941439 GCF_000325575.1 Pteropus alecto | reverse complement strand
TTTAGAACAGTATAATGATTGGCTGTAAGGAATCTTGTGCTTATGAGAAACTAACCTGATTCTGCTTCGTGCATTCAAAGTTTGTCTCCTGCCAGACTCTGCCTGCCCTGGAAGCTCCTGGAGGGTTTTGACTACATAGTACTGCCCCCATGTGGGCCAAGAGTGTCAGTATTACAAGGAGCCAGCTACCTGCTTTCCATTTTTGACATTAGCAGAGGGAGGTAAAAGCCATGATTTTTAATAGTTTTTATCCTATACAATGATCTAAATTTCAAGTGAAAAAAACCTGTTTTTTGGCCTCTGAGTTAGGCAGAAAAAGCTACTAGGCCGGTAGACCTGGAAATAAAGAACAGAGGAGAAGGGAAAGGAAAATCTAGGCCAATGCTCTCTCTCACCTGGGATTCTTGTTTTTCTCCGCCCAGAAGGTCAAATCTCAGTTGAATCAGTATGCAGATCACATACACAGCAACTACAGTTCCAGACTAGGGAATGTGCTAATTGGCTCACCCTCCCAAAGAACTGGGGTACCAGGCGTCTGACACACAGCCTCTGAAGGAAGCAGGGCTTAATGCAGGACAAAATATTCTTGCCACTGCACTATCGCCTGTCCTCGCTTCTAGCAAGCAGTCTGGTCATACGCAGTGATGACTGGAGCACTTCCATAATTATTTCCCTCTTTGTAGACTAATGTGTACACTTGCGATTTTAAAATGTGATCTAATTCAGAAGAAAGTAAAATTAAAGCCAGTGCCCTTTCAGCCTTCTTCCCTCATATTTCTCCTGTAGTGTCCCAAATAATGCCCTGAATAGTATAATGCTTTAAAAACTTGACATTGGTGGCTATAACACTCTTTAAATCTGTTCTTAGCATTGAGAATATAGTTAAAGCTATAATCCCTTACCAGACCATACAGTACAAGAAACAACCCCGTTAGTAATTTGCATGTAATCCCCTCCACCATTGCCTCATGATCCTAACTCACAAACTAACTGTTTTCGGAGATTGTTTCTGGAAGAGATGGAATGCTTTTAGAAAAGGAGCATCGAATTTCATGAGAGACAGTACCTGCTCGGTTCCAGGAAGTCCTAACATCTTTAGAGCTCTCTTTGAATAGGAAGCAATCTTCCTGAATCGTATGGTGTCCATGGAGCTGATGCAATAGGAACAGGGACAAACTGCAGCCATCAGTTGTTGATTAGCTCTGATAACTTACCCTGGCTAATGAAGTGGAGGTTTTTCATGCTTCCACTGCCTCATGTTGCTTATTAGATGTACACTTATTAAAAATTCAGATAATTGTGGTAGTCATAATAGTGGTAATGATAGCCGCATGGTGACATGATGAAGAAGAAAGCATCCTTGAACTGAAAAGGTTTCATTTTGCTGAAGCAAGTCAAAAGAGCTTATGGTACTGCCGCAAACCATGTAAGGAACACATAAAGACTATTTAGCTGTTCCTTTGCTTTATAATGTTTTTAATAAACTAAGAGTAATCACCTAGAAGATTTCCTGGGATTACTTGAATTCACGAAAGTACAACCAATTCCCAGACAACACAGAAACTTTCTCCTGATTTGAGTTTCTATTTTGACCTGAAACTAGCAAAGAAAAGCTCTGTGTCAGCATTGTAATTTACGTTCTGCTTCAGTTCCTTATTTATGATAGTTAGATTTTAGGTCAAATACCCTTGTGGAGCTAACCACCTTATATTAAAGAGAGCCTTCAACTTCAACTAAATAAGACTTTTTTTTTTTTAAGCAGGTCTGCAGCTGAAAATTTTTTCTTCCTAGTATTTTTCAGCTTTTATGTTTGTCAGACTCTCCAAGTTTTGGGCAAGATGAGATGTAAAAATGTCAGAAAATTCAAGGAAACTTCTATTTTGTAAGGCTCGAAAAAATTTGATAAGAATACGGATTGTCAGTTTTGCTCATCACTGAGTTCTAAAATCTATACTCAAAACCTTTCATGTCTGTCTTATCCCTCACTAGCATCAAATATCATAAAATCAAAATAAACTTCTGATAAAAATCAGGTTTCAAAATTTTACCATGGGTTTCTTTTCCGTTTGATTCTTTTTGATCAGTACTAGATATACCAGAAACAAACAAGTTTCTCCCAAATCCCATTTTGTCTCTCTAGCAGGGAGGGAAAAAAAAGACAAATGTGGAAATGATGCAAAAATATTTCTTCTATCATCTTTTTCAACAAGTTCATAAAAGCAATACCCATGTTGGCCTTATAAATTTTCCAAATTGAAAATAAGATAGATAATACAATAATAACCAGATTTTGAATTTGTGATGATCTTTCTCTTGGGTTAGGAAATTTTGCATTCCTGACAATTCAGTAGCACTATTTTCTCCTTTCTCTTAAGTCTAATGTACGTCTAATGGGCTCATTTAAGCTCTTAATGAACAGCTTAAGAGTTTTTGCTCTCCGGTTCTTAATCCTGATAGGTGACAATAACTCATTTGCATTTGTCTAGGTATTTCATGCAACACAGTGGTGAAATGCAATTTTTGCTGTCTATGCAATTATTATGATGCTTTTGCAACATGATGTGCTCACTGACACTAATTTACCTTTTGCAGCCCCAGGCTTGCAACATGGTAGCATTTGAATGTACCTGCTCCAAAGAAAGCATTGGTCTTATGACAGCTTTGTGATGTGGAATGAGCTGAAAGCAGGCTCAACTGACCCGATTATAACAACAACCCTGAGTCTGGAGACTTTTCTAGCTACTGATGATTGCTTTTCTCATATTTGGGAAAGGCTATAACATGGCAGAAAAGAAAGAAAGAAGAGAGAGAGAGAGACAGAGAGAGAGAGAAAGAGAGAGAACATTTTTGACCAAATTTCTCAACTATAGGAAATTGTCAGGGATCTTTTATTTATTTATTTTTGTCCTGAGCAATAGAGCTAAGGATAGCAGACTACCAGGAACATATTTATGATAACCGACTATTAATAGAGTTCCAGCTAATGTTATTGATATAACAGTAACTGTGACACTTCCAAAAACTTTATTGGTGGCCGGGGAGTGAGAAGTGGCTATAGGTAGCAGTCTGGTTAGGAGAGATAGCGGAGAAATTACAATCCTAGTGTTTTTATCGAGAGTGTAAGACTGTATGTCCACAAGGGGATAACAATGGATGGCCTGAAGGAGATTATGGACAGTTGCAAAAGTCTCCACTGTTATTCTTTGGAACTTCCAAAATCCACTGCTGATTTGGTGGCCATTTTAGAAGTTTATTGCTTAGTTGTTTTTACATTTCATGACATATGATATAGAGAGTAACATAAGCGAGATGGGTTCAAGAAGGAATATTCATTTAAGAAAGAAACATGCTGAAGTGTGAATCAAAGTAACCTACCTGATAAAAACAAACTAAACAAAATATTTATTTTGTACCAATGCTGCTTGCTCCAGTGTCTCTATGAAGTCTAAGTTAGTTCTATTAGGTCCAATTCTCAAAGACGCTTTCATTAACTGAGTCCCATCTGCGAAAATGAATTGCCATTTATACTGGACCCAGAAAGTAGTAAGCATAGTGGGCAAATTTGATACTCCAGCTACTGCTGATATAGGAACAGAAATATTACATAAAATTTCTTTGAAAGGAAGAACAAACTAAAAACTAGCTACTGAGTACATGAATTTCTCATGACTGCTGAGGGGCTATGAGGTCCAAAATATTCTTACTTACAAAGCCACTCACCAGAAAGAAGGAAAAAAATAAAAAAACAATTCCGACGTTCAGAAAAAAAGTCAAGAGTTGACTCTGGTACTTTCCTTATGTTCTCTCCAAAGCTCTATGGAGAATATTGTGTGCTGGTAATTGTTCCTTATCAACTGGATGAAAAAGAAAGCAAAAATAAGAACAACTCCTTGCTAAATATTTAGTATATGCTCAGTTCTCCTCCAAGATAGAGGACACCTAGAAGAATCTTAGAAAAGGTCTTTCTAGGCATTTCCTCCCACCCACTAACCAATTCTCCTACTTGCTCTTTTTTTTTTTTTTTGGAGTGTTTTTAATACCTTTCATGAAAAAGTATGCAGCATAATAATCCGATGATAATAATGGTATAATCAGTTTTTTTTTTGGAGTGTTTTTAATACCTTCCATGAAAAAGTATGCAGCATAATAATCCAATGATAATAATGGTATAATCACCATCATGATCATTAATATTCACTATGGTTCAACCTTCACCAAGTTCTAGCCATGCTAGAAAATAGCTTTTGAATGAGTAGAAGAACAGCCCCATTTAAGTCACTCATCTTAGAAATAGAGAGAATCACCACCACGAGTGGGTGATAACCCTTTGACACCTGATGCTTTGGGCAGGGTAGGAACTGAGTTCCATGATGCACAATGATCCCATATCTCTAAATTCACTGAGTTATAAAATTGTCTTCGGACCGTGTCTGTCAGAATAAGACATCCCAATACTAATCACAAGTAAAATCATTCTTCAAACTGTACTTAGAATGAACACTTCCAGAGATCTGATAGAACACAGTGCTCTCATTTTAAAATGTTTTATGTCTCTCCTAGACCTAGTACTTATGACAGACCCTACAATATTATCAAGCAATTGAGGTTCAACTCTTAGTCTTTCAATTTTTTAAGTAAGTCATACAAAAGCTAGGTTTATGTATCCCTGCTTTTTTCCATATTGTTCAGATAAGTGAAGATAATTAATGTAGCCCCAAATTAATGTTAATTTACGCACATAGAAATTCTGAAAGAAACTGAACAAGGAGAGAATACACACAAATAAACAAAAGCCATATCTTAGGTTCACGGGCAATATGCACTTAGGCTTTTAGCTGACATAAACTGGGGGAGCACTTTCTTACATAGCTGTGACCACTAAATTATAACCACCCTGAAAGCATCAGCTATATTCTTTGCATCCCTATCATTCCCAAATTACAAAATGTCTGACCAGTAGTAGGTGCTGAATAACTATCTAATTAAAAATTAACTCTTACTGTAATACTGTGTCTTGCAGAAGAATACAGAATTTAGCAATTAGTCACATCTACTCAATATATTAAAGCTAGCTAGATTTTCAACACCAAGCTGGAAAAATTTAACTTATTTCTTTCTATTTTGCCCTAGACCTGTTTTATAGAACCATCTATTCATACCCCTTTCTCAGGAAAACTGGCATTGTAAAGTCTCTGCAGAAGTTCAAAGATTATTTATAAAAGAAATAATTCTATGCCCCAAGCTGTGAATAATGGAACTGGAGCTAGACATTTGACCAAGGAACTTTTTCCATATACTAATTTACTATTCATTAATCTGGAAACATGTAGACCCCTTGAGTATATGAGATTGGCCGTTCAAGTTCTCAGCCTTTAGAACTTGAATAGGAAGAGGATAATTTTTTTTTTTTCTTTCTTCCAGTCAAGAGGAAATGACAGAGAGGAACAGACAATGGTGGTAATGGTGGCAGAGACAGAGAGATGGGGTAGCTGTACTTCATTAATGGTAGATCACCAGAAGACCCCAAAACTCCTGCTGCTGACATCCTTAGAGGACCTTGAGTTCAGAAGCATCTCCACAAGGGCCAATCCTACTGCCAGCAATATACTTAGATATCTGTGAGAGCCCACCAATGAAACCACTCTACATGCACATGTATTCTTAAGCAGCCCTTCTCTCTACTTAACTTTAGTACTTTATTCCTCACAATCAAATAATCCTAATGAGAAGCACTCAAAATATTTTCACATTTGTGAGTAAGTTAAAGCTTTAACCAGCCCCTTTTCCTCAAAGAATGATTAAGGGAGGTGGAGAACCAAGAAAAGGATGTTATTAAGTTACTAAAAGTTTCACAACTCTTCTAGCATATGCCCAAATGTGTAACTGCAGGCTTTCATCTGCTTACTGGTTGCATGTCACAATGAGCATCAATTTTCTATGTGTCTAAGATGAACTGTATTGATTGGGAAGTTTTGAAAAGGCTGGGAACCATGATAAACCTATGAAAAACTGTGAAAATAATCAATGTTTCTTAAACTTTAATGTTCATAAAAATAATCTAAGGATAGTGTTAATAATGCAAATTATAATTTCATAAGTGTAAAGTGGGGCCTAAGATTTTATATTTCTTACAAGCTTCCATGTGATGTCAATGCTGCGAATCTGTCAATCACATTTTGACCAGCAAGGACATAAAATGAAGAGACCATTCTTGCAACTACACAACCATTCTCATTTATTCTTTGCAGAATGGTAAAATAGAAGATGACCATTGAAATCAGACAAAAAGTTCACCATTTCCGAGCTGTATGGATTTGAGCAACTCATTTAACCCAGCAAAACTTTAGTTTCCTCATTTGTAAAATGATAATGATAATATTTATCTTGCAGGATTATTTTGAAAATTAAATGAGGTAAAATATGTAAATTTCACAATAGCTCCCAAGCAAATGGTATTTATTTTTCCATGAATGCAGCTGTTAATCAGAGAGCATTTTTAACAATATGCAATTTCCAATAAGTGCTAGAGAGGAAGAAATATACGATCTCTGCTCTAAAAAGTTTACAAAGCAGTAAGAATGAAACACAAAATGTCTACAAGTTGCTTTAATATAATATGATATAATACAACCTATGCCATAAGAGAAGTACAAACAAACAACTTCAGGATTTAGAGAAGAAAAGGTTGACTGATGGATGGAGGAAGAAGAAAAAGGTGGAGAATTCAGGATAGGTTTCGAAAAGAAGGTTACATTTCATTGAACTAGAGCTTAAAGAATGGGTAAGAGTTTACCAGGAAGAAAAAAATGGGGACTGTCATTTAAATCAGAAGAAATCACTGTAGAAATCATGGTACTGTGAAAAACGGTGGCCTTTCATAGCACCTCTAGGATTCCAATGTGGCTAGAACAAGGTTGAATTGGGAAAAGGGGAAGAAGATGAAGCTAGCTGCACCTAGAAGATAAAGATCTTGTATGCCATGTTGAGTTCCTGGGACAGACTGCATCTGCTGCTATGGCTATCATCATATCTTATTACAATTATGTACTAGCTCAAGAACGACTCGACATCTTTACTACAAATGTCTGGCCAATAGCAAGCACTCAGTGAATATTCACTGACAGAATAAATGCATATATCTTGGGAGGAGAGAGTTACTTGTAGTAGGGTGATAATACCTTAAATAGTATTCCATAGACAGGCCCCATACACTGTAGCCTTCTCTGCTTGTTCTGTAGTAAGCCCAGACCACGTAGATGCTCCAACATAAATATGCTTATCAGGGTGACACCAAGAATTTTTTTTTTAATTTGGAATGATTGTTACATTATTATTACATAACAAAAACAACTACCACATTATATAACCCATTGCATGCATTCCATTCGGTCTCCCTGCAATGATTCAATCTCTTAGTGGCACTTAAGATGGTAAAGGTTGAGAGAAACTATTATACTCTAAGGAGACTGGGATCATCAGATGAACACTCTGGTGTGTCAGCATTGCATCCACCATAGCTTGTAACACAAAGTTCAGTAATATGGCTTGAAGCTACTAATTGATTAGAACAGCTTTCTAGGCTGGAACTTCTGCTTTCTTAAACACACAGAAGCATGTGGCTGCTTGTTTTCCCAAAGAAGCAGAATAGTAGTCTCCAGTGAAAGATATGATTTCAATACAGAAAGCTTGCTTATATCTCACTTCATTTTCATTCGATCTATTGATTCCTTAGGATTGTGCACATGTATTGAAATACCTTTATTGGATCCCCTAGGCATTTCAAGTAAATACAAATGAAATAATTAGGAACTACTGTAAAGAACAATTGTAAAACAGATCTTGCCTTTATGTTATGTTAGAAATAGAAACCTTGAATTTATCAGATAGAATCATTTTAGGGCTGGCTCTGGGCAGAACACTGAAGCAGGCAAAAGCTCATCTTCTACAGAAGGAGGAATGCTCAGAGGTCAAGGACATGGACAGGAGGTAGGCTACTTGGATTTGAAACCTTACTCAGACTTCCTGGCTTTGTGAGTTTGGGTAGATTGTTTAATCTGTCATGCTTCAAGCTCATCACATATAAAGTGGGGATTATAATATTACTTAATCCATAAAGCTATGGAAATGTAATCTATGAAATATTGCTTAGAATAATGCTGGCATATAGTAAAAGCTTCATAACTGTTAGCCATTATATTTTCAGGGTCTCCACCACACTAATTCAATAAATACCCCTACTTCCGGAGTACCTCATTCCACATTTCAAGTACCCCCTATATTCTTTTGTCTTTTTTGGCATACTCATTTCTAGAGAGAGTTTGAGTCATTTATACATTTGTGTAATTGTGTCCCCACAAACTATTACCCCTGACAGAAACCCTTTTATTTTACCTTTTATTTCTCACTGTAGAAAAAAAGTGCTTTTTTATTATTAGGAGATTTACAACATTAATAATCTAGTGGGAGTCCTATTATCCCAGCCCAGACCCAAAGCCCTTGAAGTTACAACAATATATAACCATTTGTGCAACAAATATTAATTGAAGAGTTTTATGTGTCAGATACTCCTGAATGCAAAGATAAACAAGGCAATGTAGATGCTCAGTATTCACTGGAGAGCATGGGAGTAACTGGAAGGGAAATTTAATCCAGGCTGCTGTAGGGCAGAAGTTGTGTCAGGAAAATCTTTCTCTTCTTATGTCGTTGTAGTCTTTTCTAGTGTTGTTTAATGCCAAGCATCAGTTTTCATTTATTTTTGACATCTAACTGATTAGAAGTCAGTCTTCTTTCTCTTCCCTCTATAAATCCTGAAAACATATCCCTCCACACTTTTACGATGCTCAGAGAACTAAAAAATATAATGATTCTCCAACCCAGAAGTTAGAGACCTGGGTAACATACAGAAAACTTTCAGGCGCTACTTACTGATACTATGAAAAGAGCATGAGTGCATTGATTGATTGATTCATTCATTCATTCATTCAGTTACCCTCTTCACTGTGCCTTCCTGCACAATGCTTACTGAACACTCACAATTGTGTCATTGATTGATTAATTGATTCATTCATTCATTCATTCAGTTACTGTCTTCACTGTGCCTTCCTGCACAATGATTACTGAATACTCACAATTGTGTCAATAATGTTACATAAAATAGACTTTATAAAAGAAATTTTGTCCCTGTCCACGTGGAAGTTGAAGATAGTTGAAAGACAAGATGTATTTTATTAAAGTAATAGAAAAACAATGAAATGTAATATATGAGTAAATCCCAATAAATTATTCAATCAATGATTCTTGATGTTCTGGAAAAGACATTAGCGAAGATAGCAAATACTGAAAGTTTCATCTTAAGTGCCTATCGTCTAGAAACAGATGCCTGGTAAACTGTGTAGCCAGTGATTATGTGACTTTGCCAGGCTCAGAAGGAAATAATTTGGGGACTAATGTTGGTCATGTCACAGGAATGGGAATTGTGGGCACTTTGCCCACAATCTGTGTAGCATGACAGTGAAGAAAGGTTTTTGTATTTTAATAGTCCTGGATTCTGCTATTTGCTAGTAATATGGCTTTGGACAATTCATTTAACTTCTGAGTTTGTTTTCTCAATTGAAAAGTGAAGATACTATCATCTCAAAAAAAATATTAGCTATTATCATTCAAGTAGCTTTGAAATTCTATGAAGGACAGAAGACCGAACCAAGTCTGATTCATCTTTGCATCTCTGGTATATGGCCCAACAAATACCCATCCCCACCTGCCATGACAATCCACACATGCATTGGAAAAGGTTGTTGAAGAAATTGGGATTTGAGAAGAACTTTAAAGGACGGGTAGAATATTAATATGTCAAGGAGCATAAGAAAAGTTACTACTGGAGCAAAAAGAACCTGGAAAAACATGGGAACCAAAATGAGTGTGACAGTCACAGACTAAAGAGAAGACAGACAATCCAGAAGGAAAAATACATAGCATTCAAACAACTTTGATTTTGGAAGATGCTAAGATCATCTCACCTATATTTCACTTTGTGAAGCAAGAAAACTGAAGCTCAGAGGACTTTAAATAACTTATAATGGTAGATATTGGCATTGCTGAGATTTTAAGCCAGATTGCCTGACATATACTTCAGTGCTCAGTTGGGAAGACACTGGAAGCAAATTCTGGGAAGTCATATGGTGGAGTTCTCCATATGCAAAATTCACTCCTAAAGTAATGTGGATCTCTCTTACCTGTTACCAGCAGGTAAAGGTCAGAATGAAATTCTCTGTAGGGCCCCGTTGGGGGCGGGGTGCATGGCCTGGGGTGAGGCCACAAAGCAAGCACCATTGATCAGCAAGCATGATTCCTGAGGACTAAAAAATCTCAAGCTAATTTAGAGGAAAACAGAACCCAACTGTGTTGGTAGGAGATATAATGGACTAATTGCTTGATTTAAGTAGTGATTATATGACAAACATAGGAGAAGAATTTCTGCCTCCCTAAAAGCACCATATTGTATTTGTACTGCGCCAAAAACTAACAAAAGGTGAAAACTACACGTAATACTATGATCGCTACTTTGGTTTGGGGGATTTGGAATGGGGTTGTTGGTTTCTTTTTATTGCTATTCCTCACAGCATTTATTCCTTTGTGTTTGGGGCCGTGTATATTTTTAGTTTCATTTTATAATGGAGCAACACTTAACAGTTAAATACGAATAACACCCTGGTTACTTGACTCCCATTGCCTCATTTCTCACACCTGATGCTGTCCTACCCAAAGACATGGAATCGGCTCCTGATGTCTGCTCTAGGTAAGTAAATGTTGCTCGTTTTAATTTGTCATCTAATAAGTAAAAGCCAGATTTGGAGGTGGAACTTTCAAAGTGCAGTTGCTTTATGCTGAGAAAATGTTGGTGTCTGTTTACATCTATATATTAATGAAATAATCTTTTGGATCAGTCAGAGTACTTGAGACACAATCAATGATACATATGCCCCCATTGTTCTTAATTAACTTCTGATTAAAGTGTCTTCTCATGCTCTTCAACTTTAATTGTTGTCATTGAGATCCATGAAAAGTACTCTTGCAAAGATTTCTGCATCGAGAGTTAGAGGCAGGGGATCGGCAATGAAGCACCATGTCCCCGGGAATTTCTTCTCTCTGTTCTAATTATAATCAGTCTCTGACTGCTATCATACAAAGATTATAATACCCAGGTAATGGACACACTTCAAACACACTGTGACTGTAATATTTGGCTTCTTCAGGCAAAAGGACCCTGCAGGGCCAGTTGTCGTGTTCAGTAATGCTCAGGAGTTCCAGTCCAAAGTTTTTCCATCAGTGGATCACGATGTTTACTTCTCTTTTCTATTGAGATGTAAGCATCACAGAGCGGAATTTAGGTTGAAATTCCAACATGGTGTTCTTTGCATCAATTCCACCCCTTAACCCACGGTGCAGCAGCATTGGTTTCAAACCTAGGGTGTACGTCACAATCTACCTGGGGAATAATTTTTAAATCACTGATCCTTAGGCCCTGTCCTAGACCAGTTCCATTTGAATATTTGTACAGAGGTTAGGAGCAAGGGCTCTGGAGCCAGCAGCCTGAGTTTATATCCTGGTCCTGCAATGCAAACTTGGGCCAGTTCTTTAAATTCTCAGTGCCTCAATTTTCTCATGTACAGAAATAGGGTTAATAATAATACTCATCTCATGGGAATGTGGTAAAAATTATACAAGTAAATATTTATGAAGTACTTAGAACAGTGCTTGGCATATATAAGCATAATTTAAGTATTTGTTATGATGGTGATAAAGATTAGCATCATGATGGAGGAAATGTAGCTAGGACTTGATCAAATCATGCTTGAAGCCTACATACTTCTACAATTTTCATATTAAAGAGCCAACAAACACCTCTTAATTTTAACATACTTTTTAGTTTCGTTTTTCTGTTATTTGCAACTGATATGCAGCCATGGGTAGAATAGGCTGAGCAGCCTGTGGGTGTTCCACGGGTACTATAGAGAGACCACAAGCCTCTGTCTTAGTCAGAACTGAGTTCTAGTCCAAGTGCTACTGTATCAAAGGATTATATGATTTTAGAAGGCCATGCAGCATTAATTTTATAACATACGAACATCCGTGGAAATGACATCTGATAATCCACCAGCTAAGACTCTTCACCCATTAATTCTATTTATCTAATAAATGAAGACACTGAACTAGAAGAACCTGAAGTATGATCAAGCTTCAGGAGTTCATGTTTTTTCCATTTCCCAGAGGCCAAGAGGTAAGTGAACTCTTAGGATAAGAAAATTAGTGGACTGAACTTTGTAGCGCATCTGAGGATGCCACTAATTTTTGGAATGGAAACCAAGACAACAATACCAGAGAGATACTGATTCTAGATGACTAATAAATACAGAAATTATCTGTCTTTGTTACATGTTTGGAGCAGAGCCATATCTATAATTGATCTATATATCTCAAGAGCCTATGCATACATTACTGAGATATTTTCTTAAATAGAAAAGATGCAAAGCAACATTTTTTTAAAAAGCAACTGTCCTTTGCATCCAGTTACCTTCCATGTAGCTTGCCCAAGACCGATCTGAGGCAACCTCAACTAACCTGAGTGTACACAAATGTTTTAGGCCATAACCACACAATATCTAAACATCCACGTGAGGCATAAATTCTAAAGCAGAGAACACAAACTGACCACTTAAAGGTTTAATGTGGCTGATAGATTTTTTTTTTCAGCCCGTAGTTTACTTTTTTTAAATTAGGAACCAATTTTTTAAAATCGGTAGTTTCCATATGGAAATCAAGTTTTCTGGGATCTCTAGAAAAAAAAACTGGAAGATCTGGCAACACTGGGCTGACATTTCCCCTGGCAGCAACAAGCTAATACTGAATGGCAGCTGCCTGGAGACTTATCCAGTTTGCTGCGCTCTTCACCCTCCCTAACATCACCTGGACACGGAGACTGGCAGTGTTCATCAACTAGCTTCTGCTCTTGTCTTCTCATGTTTGGCCTGCTTCATTCATTTCTACCAACTGTTGGCCCCTCATGGATGTTTAAGGTTGCAACCCTAGCTCACCTTTAAACTTTGTCCACACCCAAAATGATGATCTTGAATTTAACTTTTAAAACTGAACAAAGTGCTTCAAACAATGCAGCAAGTAGAGCTATATGATGCCATGTAACTTGTTTAACTGTTTTACTTTCCAAAAATTTCAGATAATGTTCTATAGACACAGAAATGTAGTTGATTGTGTTATAAACTTCTAAAATGGACTTAGACTTCTATGTGTCACACAGAAGTGACAGTTCTGATCACCTACTGAGATGAAGTGAGAAAGAGTTTTCTGGCATAGGCCTCAAATTGCTTTATAGATTAACCTGAAGCTTTCTCTGCATTTTCCTCATTTCCTTTATGGAGCTTAAGTCAGAAACAGCTTTTCCAGCACCATCTATTAGAAGCACATGAAATGTCAAGCCAGATTTATGGATTAAGGAATTGACATTGGATCAGAATTGAGTTTTGAGTAGAAGAAACGAGAATGCCAAAAATGACTTGGAGTCGATTCCTTTGTGGTCAAAACACCACCACTAATAAAAAGAGAATGTTGGTTTCTAAGTCAAGCCCTTCCACTTCCCACCCCTGCCCCCAACTCTTTTTTTTGGTACATATACCATTAGTGAGAATGCAGTTATAGTGTAGACCTAAAATCTTCTCACCATTTCTGCTATTTTTCCCAAGACATCTGACTCTGGGTTCTTCCCTACGACCACCGTTTCCTTTCTTCTTCTCTTTTTTCTCCTCTTTTTTCTCTCATTTCCTCATGTCTACAAAACCTCTCTGCTTTTGTACACAGCTGTCTCTTTCACTAAATTGTGAACTGCCATGGTGAAAACATATCTTATTCATCATTGTTCCCCCAATTCCTAAGCATGCCACTTGGTACTGTAGAAGCTCAAAACCTATTTGTAGCGACATAAATAGTTGATGAGCTCCAGTAGCACCTCAAGCTCTTTGTCAAATCCAAGCCGACAACATTCTTGTTTCATTTATACTTCATTACCATACCCGAACTCCATGGTCAGCTATTTTAGTGAATTCTTGCATTTTACTATCTCTCATCTATCTTTGCCAGATTCCCAGACTGTCAATTGTTACTATAAAAAGTTTTGAAGACATATTTATTAGTTCTAAAGTAAATAAATATTATAAAATAGTAACTGATCATTGACAGACATATAAATAGTAATGATTACATTCAGTCAGCTCTTGTTGACTTTATTACAGTATATGTCCCCAAAGTATCCTAGAATTTTTAGTTTCCCCAACACTCTATACTCAACCTTCTCAGTCTTATTAGATGATCTAATCCACCTATGAAATTTAGATAACCCAATCCAAACTCCCTCAATTTCCTATTTCCCTCTTCAAAATATAATTGCATTGTTATTTCTCTTTATTTTTCTGTTTTGTCCTTCTTTGTCATCTAATCGATCCATTTTTTTATTGGTTCTTTCCTATCCCATAATCTCTAGGACTTTTTTCTTGATCCTTTTCTTTCTCTCTGTCTCTCTTTTTTCTCTTCTGTTTGTCGTTTGTTTTAGTCCGGCTTTCATCTGCTTCTCATGTCTAAAGCAGCTCTTTTGAAGGTTAACAATGATGTCACAACTGCTAAAGCCAAACTTTTTCTAAATTCTATCTCTCCTAAACATTTGCATTTTCAGCACTATATATGTCACTTTGTTTTTAAATTATTTGTAACAATAACTTTCATGATACCATCACATTTTGGTTCTATCACTTTTTCAATTACCTCTTATCTACCTCCCATTTTTGGCTTCTCCTTGTCCCACACTCTCAATCACATGGACCCATAATCAATTTTGATTTTGCCCTTTCCTTTGCTCCCCTTGTGCAATCAGTCCCCCAAATCCTGAAGTGTTCTTCAGAGGACAAGATACACATTTAACTAGCCATGTTGCCATCTAGTACTCAATTTAAACATTTCAATCTCTCTTCAGGGGCCTAAGATGTTCTAGGAGTATTCTTTGGAAAACTTCAAGTCAGTAAGAGATTGAAATCAGGAATGAAGCCGAAGCTGTAAAATCAGAAAAGTAGTTCAGTATTTGACATATGACAAGTGAGATGATACTTGAGCACATTTATCTTCTGCCTCTGCCCCTGGATGGGACTTTAGTTCAGAGGAAAGTCATTCCTTGTGGCCAGCCTCCCATTCGCTCCCTTTCTGAGAGGAGAGAAAAGAGAATGAATTCTATGTAATAGCGGGGATCAGTCTTAGTTGCAAGTGAGAGAAATACAATGCAAACAAGCTTAGGCTGAAATGGGAGATTTATTGGCAAGAATATTTAAACTTGGGGAAGAGAAACAGTGACTCTGGGACAACCAAAATGATCAACTCAAATACCGCCACTCCTTAACCTTGGCTCATACTCCTCTTTCACTTCAATCATATTCTCTTTGCTTTATCCATGATGATTGAACCATAGCAACTGGAAATCTGGGTTTACACATTCTTGTTTTATCCAAAGGGATAAGAGGACTTTCCTTCTGCTCCTATTAAAAAAAAAAAAAAAATAGGAAAGACCTCGATGGACGAACTTGGGCAATACAGTAATCCTCAGATCAATCGGTTGGTTGGGAATATAGGGCCACGTGGAAGCTGGCAGCTCTCATTTATGTAAAGCGAGATCCATAACATATGGACCTATATAGCACTTCCCTCAAGCCAAAATCAGTCCAGACCCATTATGTGATCCTTATTTTAGAATGTCCATTCAGACAAAAATTTGCTCTCAATTTTTAAGTATCTTTTTTTTTTTAACCAGCATGATTTGAGTTTAAGCTTGATTTGAGTTCAGAAAAATGGACTTTTCCTAGTTTAAAAAATTAGTATTTCATGCATCTGTGGACTGGGTTGGAAGAAAGGATTAAATGCAGCCCTCACTAATCTTAGAATCTCAGAAATCAAAATTACTTTGACAGAATTCACCAAAGGGATTATATGACAATGGTGTTTGCGTGCCCTTTACAGATGATATAACACTTTTATGAAATACTTAGAACCAACCATCAGGGCTGGACCAAAGCTGAATGAATGCTGGTGATTGTGATCACACAGGCCTGGAAAGAAGTGAGGGTGCAGAGTCACGCCATTCCTCTGCTGTCTCTTCCACTGCTGTAGACATTGACACTGCCAGCCTCTGCCATCATCCTTACTCCTAGAGACCACAAGAAACCCTGTTTTTCCAACACATAAGACTTGTTCTGGATATTGGGTCAGAAATGTGAAAGACATGGAAGAACATCTTTGTGTCATAGTCTAAATCCCACATGAAGTATCATTCCCAGATTACAAGTCACTTTATGTGATAGCTAAATAATTAAAAATTATTCCAAAGACCTGGATAATATATTTATAAATCTAAGGCCCTGTTTTGACAATCTTTTGTCAGAAAATTCCTGAAGGGAGAAAAAAAATCCAGCATAGAAGATTATGAGTAACTATATGTGTCTGAGAATAGATGTAATGGAAACTTCAGACAGCCAAACAATCAAATACAGAGATGGCTGCCAGAGACCTCCACGCTCCTTTCAAACAGAAATCTTCTTTTTTGGGTGATGCGATTGAAAACAATTTTCTATGTAAGGCACAAAAACCACAGTTGAGAAATAATAATAAGGGTTATAGAATCAGAAAAATCCTTCCAAGCCATCTAAAAACACAAAGGCTGACAAAAATCAAAGCTTGGAACAAGCCGACACAGACTCTAATTCACGAATTCAGCTTCGCCTTAGTACTACTGCAGCTTTTTTGTTTTTTAATTGGATACTCAAGGTCAGTTGTTGCAGAATCAGTAATTGGTGATGTATTGTGTTAAACTCACATGAGTAACAGTCAATTCTGTAGCAATGACTGCTTTAGTAAGAAGTTGTTTTTAGTGTCTTCGGTATCCCAAACAGAAATGATAATACAAATGAATCTGCTGAGTATGATGGGAAGGATGTAATATGCATTTCCATAGAAATGTCTTGTAATTTAGGATTAATTAATGTCCAATTATTGTAAGCTGTTACTAATAAATTTTAAAAGTCAGCTCTGCACTTCCATTTTGTAATGTTTTTATAAAATGGAACATTAGATGTTTTTTAATCTTGTCTGTTCTTGCAAAATACCCCAGATAACATGCTGTTTTGCATTTCAAATAATATATACTCATTTAAATGCAAAACCAGGGTCCAATCAGAATAAGATGGCAATCAAATTACAATATTCAATGAAGAGTTTTCCAAGCTGACTTCATTAGTAAACTATCATGAATTTCAAGATCTTACAAGGTTTCTATTTGTTTGTATAACTGCAAAGAGCTCAATTATGGAGCTTTGAGAGAGTCTAAAAATAACATCAGACTAATTAAAAGTTTCAATCGGATTTGGGCTAGCACTGTTTTTAAACTCTTTTTAATCTGTTCGACTTTCAAAATGGACTTTGGAAGATAAGACCCTGTTTTTAAAATGTCAAAGTAAAAACTAGAAAAAAAAAATGGAACCCTAGCCTTCCTCTTCTGGGTGTCTAAAATGACAGAGACCAGTGTGCAGCTCTGTGTGAAAAGACCACTGCAGGCTTGAAGTTGCTGCTCCCAAGTCCTCCTGGGTTCCTAAGGGGACTCAGCTCATTTTCTGGTGATATTGTGCACGTTGAAAACAAGCTGGGAGAATCTGTAGCTTCGAGTTGCAAAATCTTCAAAAAACTCAGGCAAAAGGTTTAGTCTTTAAAGTCATTTTCCCTTTGGGAAGTAAAATCCAGGTGATTGGGAAAAGCTCAGGAGGTCTGGCTGTTATGATAATATTGTGCCCGGACAGTTGCTGCTCACAGTGTTACATTATTTGAATCCCAGAACTTTGTGAAAACTCTCAGCAGGGCTTCCACCTTAACAGGTGTTTTTTGTTTGTTTGTTTGATAAACAAAGCAGTGATAGAGTGGGAGACTGAAAGCACCCAGAGGCTGAACTGTTTCCCCGTCATCAGATGGTGCAGTGTTGTGGTTCATCAAGTGTTTTATTTTGTTCTTTTACCTCTTTACCTCTCTCTCTCCCTCTCTCTTCCTCCCTCCTTTTCTCCCTCCCTTCCTCCTTTCCCTCCCTCCCTCTCTCTCTACCTCTACTCCCTCCCTGTCTCCCCCACCCCCCACCATGACAGTTTTAGGCTTTCCTGAGATTTTACATAAGATATGAGGTAAAATGTTAGGAAATTATTGTCTTTGCAGAAATGCTAATTTCTCACTCTAAGGAATCATAGAAATGAATTTCACTGATTTCAAAGCTTCCAAAGTTATATAAATACTACATTCATTAAACTCCTATTCTAGAGGTTATATAGGTATCAGAGCATCTGTCACTGCCATGGAAAAACATTAGAGTGAGCTAACTGCTAACAGCTTGAAGAAGAGTACAGCCTTGTAATTTGGTTTTATGTTTGCTTATTAATGCGCAAACCACTATGGCAAATAGTGTTTACGTTCCTATGTCATTTAAATGAACAAAAGAGAGATTGTGACCAAGGCAACGACATCATCATTAAACTGAAGAAGGCAAGTTGTGCCTCTCAGATTTTCAGTGCAATCATTGTAAACCTCATTTCAGAGGTTGAATTCCTTTTAGAGGACTTCCTTTATGGTTAAGTATTTTTAAGGGCAATAACCCATGAATAAAATATCTATCTATGAGTGAGGGAACTCTAAACTCATATAAAGCTAACTCAATTATCTATGCAAATGGGAGCATGGATTGCATAAATCAGCAACTTCCAAAGCTGATCCTCCACTTTAAATTTAGCCAATAATTTTTATTTATCATCTTCTCTCTTCAACAAACCCTCTTTTTTCTCTCTAACCAGAGCTGCAGCTAAAGAACAAAATGGACCAGGCTGAATTTCATCTCACCTTCACTTTCCATCTCTAAAGAAGAGTCTGATGAATGGAAATGGTTAAAGGATGGAAACAAAAGGCCCAGAAACCCCACGAGCTGTATAATCAATTCCTGAAGAACCCAGTACTGGATGCAACTCATGTCACTTCCCATTTTCATCAGACTCATGTCAATGGTTAGCAAATTCCAATCTTAAGGCTAATCCAGAATCCTGAAAGAAATTGGTGGTCAGATTTCACTTGTACAGGGTTTTCTATGTGACTGGATTTGTGCTGAGTACAATCTGGATGGGTCTTTACAAAAGAAGGTGTCTGTAAGGTGAGAAAAAGGACTAGACGACCAAAGAAAGTAATAGAGTGCCAGAAGAAACACAGAAGCCCTTTAAAAATAGCTAAATCCAGTGGAGGTTGTTTGCAGTAGTAGGAGAAAAAATACCATTAAAGTTCAATAGATTAACAAAGGCGATGTAGGAAAAAGACGCCAGACTATTTCTTCCAAAGGGAGATCAGAAAACAGGAGAAAAACACCATCACTTTGTGAAAGTATTACACATGGGGTAATGTATGAGCCCATCTGTAAATATCACAGCAATCCCACTCAATGTTTCTGACATGCCATGTTCCTTTATGATACTTACAACACTATCTTATATATTAGTTTATGTGACAATATCCGTAGGGGTGATAAGAAGTGCTATTCTATCAAATAATTCCTATTTTGAAAGGAAGTTTGCCCTGTTTAACTTTTGAAAATTTTAAACCTCTTTTAACTACAAATAGACAATAGATTTTAAACAGTTACATAATGGTTTTCTCATAGGGGTACACCTGTACTTTTGTAAGAAAAACAGCTATCAGGATGAAGTTAGGATCATAAATGAAGATGATTTACGCTTTAAGAAAGAAGTGGCAAGTAGAAAAATCATTTCAATCTGTCAACAGAAGGTAAGAAATAGGTGCCTATTTTTAGAAACAGCTCTGCCATAACTGGGAGAAAGATGCTCATATGAATATATATGAATATTTGTCCTTTTAATATCTGCCCAGGACCCCAATGCCTTTGCTGACAGAATCCCAGGATCCTTCATTGGAATTATCTTGTTCCCAATGAGTATTGGGAGAACTTCTCTCCCCTCCTCAAAAGGTGGTTATATGAGCCAATCTAGGCCAAAAGGATGTTCACTCTCTGGAACATGATAAAGAGACGAAACAAACGTTTGGAGTTCTCTTTTATCTGAGCCAGCCTCCAGATCAGTCTCCTTGCTCGAGTCCGTTATTGTGGTTCCTGTTCCACTGTTTCTACACTACCTTGGTTCCCATCCATTCCCAAGCCAAGGTCTTCAGGCTCCTATATATTCTCTGAGCTCACTATATCTATCCAATAAATCTCCTTTTGTTAAAGTTAGTTAGCCAGAGCCCATTTCTGTTGCTTTCAACAAAAGAATTATGACATATGCAATCCTCAAGGCAGCTTAGAAACTGAAAGGACATAAAATGTGGAGTGAAAAAGAAAGGATCAATGTCAATAACACGGAATTTTAAATCAGACCATTAAAAAAAAAAAAATAGGCTGTTGGTAGTTGGTCCACAGACTCGCTGTGGGAGTCCACGTGGGAAGTAAAAGTGACGCACAGAAGACAATATCTCCCTAAAGGGATGCTTTCCTTCACACATTTGTCTGACAAGCACTTCCGTCCTCCGAGAACATTGTCTGTGAAGGCCTTAAACCAATGGTCCTCAATCTTTTTCCACCCCAGCACACCAGAGGGAAGATAAAGAGGCTCATTAACACTAATGTCCCCCTGGCAGTTGTGATTCCAAGTTCTACAGGCAGATGAGAAAGGGTGAGGGGGTTGGACAAGCCCTTTGGGTGATCTGAATACTTCTCTCAGATCTGTCACACCTGTCAGGTTTAAAAGACAACTGCTTTTGATGTTAGCAGACAAGTAGGAATCAATCTGAAAAGTAAGATTAAGTATTGATAAAGAAAAGAAGCTACAAAAAGTACACCAGCAATAAAACGTAGAGTAATACATTTCAAAAACAATTTAGCGTTAAATTTTTCCAGCCTCCTTATTTTAAGTTTGAAGACACTGAGGTACAGAGAGCTAGAACTTTCCGAGTCGCCCTGTTAAGGCAGGACTTAGGGCTCTTGGTTCTCAAATCATGGCCCACTCTACTAAGACACCTTACATTCCTATTTTTTAAATATTTCTCCAAATAATATTGTTCTTAATGTTAATACATAGGAGTTGTTACTTAGATCTGTTAAAGTATATTAGTAAAAATATACAGGAAAATTTCAAATTCATTCTATGGCTGCTTTTTGCAAAACAAAATCAATAGAAAACGAAACCAAATATTAAATTTTAGAAAATATACTTATCAGAGCCTCAAATTCATCTTACTTTTTTTATATAAAAAAAAAAACACCAGCTAACTTTTTTTTTTAACTCTCCCCCACCCCCTTCCACCCCCAGTTGCCGTCTCCCCTTAAGAACTGGATCTCTGAAGGCGGGGCGTCTCCTCCCAAGTGCTAGGGATGTATACCCGGGGCCTGGCACACCCGAGATATGGACAGTGGCTCCACTGGGGCTGGAATCCAGGACCTTCTGCGTGTAAAGGAGACGTGTTAGACACTACTCTATGGAACCACCCCAACTAGCTAATTTCTTAATGTGGTAATTACTGATAAAAAATTCAAGAACATGTCTATATGTAAATTGAGGTACATCTTTAATATAAAGAATGAACACCAATCTACATTAAAGAATATCACTTCAAATATATTTCAGATGCCCTTTGACATAAGCAAATACCCCAAACATCTGCATTTGAAATTGACTTCAGGTCTATGGCCATGATACCCTAAATAAGCCCGATCCCATCTGATCTCGGAAGCTAAGCAGGATCAGGCCTGGTTAGTACTTGGACGGGAGACCACCTAGGAAGACCAGGTGCTATAGGTGCAAAAAAAGTTTAAAAATAAGGGATTGTAAGCTGATAAGGTCCTTGAAATTTGTGAGGTCAATCAAGAGTTGCCACGCCTAAAATAAATAAAAAATAAAAATAAATAAAAATTTTAAAGAATGAAATTGACTTCAGTACATGCTAGACTGACTATTATTTTATTTTCCACAAAAACCACTCTCAATTTTTCAAAGTGCAAGTACTTGTAGCATTTGAGCAGCCTTAGGATTTCTATTCCAAATAATCTTTTGCTTTTTAGTATTTAAAGTGTAGAGACTTGGCTAACAGAGATATCAAGCAGTTATCATTCTATACATTTCTATTTGGTTTTTGTCTTTCTATTTATCATCGTTCATTGATGATACAAACAGACTTGTCCTTTCACTAAAATTCCCTTTTTTACGGTTCATAATTTATGAAGAACATGGCCTTCTGTGATAAAGACCCATCAAAAGCATCATTATTCTGCATTTATCTCCATTGAACTGCCTGTTTCAACTATTAGTATTTAAATGGTTCTGCTTTTTTTTTTCTCTGTATCTGGCTATAGTCCTCTAATTCATCTCATCTCTATTATCTGTAGGATAAGGCTTTGACTTAGATTGTGGGTCAAAAAAAAATCACATTATTCAAATTGTCTCTGACATTCAAAATAAAAAAATATTCCCATGAAATCTTATTATTTTGGTGAAGATTGCAAATGAATATCATTTAGCACTTCTGATGCTGATCTGATCTTTCATACCTATTGCCTTTGGTAATGTGTTGCTTATACGAGACGTACTGAAATAAATAATTTGTCCTTCGGTTCTTTCAGTCCTGTGTTCTTTATCTGTTAATGGGGTTCCACATGCTTTTGAAAAGTCCTCGATTGCTGCCTAGAATAAGAAATGTTTAGCTGATCTCATCCTTTCTGAACACTGGACATTGTAATCTGCATAACAATAAATAAGTAAAAATAGAAAGAGGGCTGAGAATTTAAAATGAAGTAAAGTTCAAGGTGGGAAAAGCACAACTTGGACTGGAGATCGATAAAGGTGAACAATCAAGACTTTTTCAAGTTCTCAGAGATCTCCACAAACTCCCACTTACTGGAGTTTAACATCTGGAATATGCCAGGGTGGTTTCAAAATCCTGTGCCTCGAACATGAAGATGAATATTGTATATTTTTATTCTTTCTCATTCCATTAATAGTGGCACATGTAGACTAAACTTTTCTGGCTAACAACTTGATTTCTGCCTTCCCTGACCTTCCAACTTTGACTCATTGATGCTAATATGTACATATCATTTATAAAATGCACAGGGAAAAACAGAATTCAGAGTTTTGGGTTTTTGTTTTTTTAATTAAAATATAGCTTCAAGTTAGAAGAGTACAGAACCAAAAGGGATATTTGGAAACATTTAGTTAATCCCTCTCCTTCTGGCAGAGTAACACCTAGACGATGCCTGAAAGGCAGATATTAATCTTCCTTTTAAAAACCATAAAAGAGAAGGAAAATTATACAACATATCTTGGTGACTTGTTCAAAGATATCTCAATCCTATCAGAAAAAATTTTATCAGACCTAACAACTTGAGATAAAACATCTTAATTATTTAACACAAAGCAGAGACCTTATGTAGTAAAAACAGCCCTGGAATCAGAATCTGAAGATCTGAGTCATTGCTTCTTCCTAGTTGTGGGCCTATTTCAAGCCATTGAACTTGTGTGAGTCTGGATTTCTTCATCTGAGAGAATTATATCAGCATAATTTGTTAAAGAATTGTGTATAATAGTTTACATTTACTTTCATCACTATCGTCATCAAGTACAACACACTTAGCACCTACTAAATAAAGGGTCTTTGCTAGATAATGTGAAAAATAGGCATACAGTGTGGTCTCTGTCAAGGAGCTGAGCACTTAGAGAAAAACACATATCCACAAAATGTGACTTGAATCAATAAGATAACATATGCCACATATTGAATCATGAGTGCAAAAAGTAAGTTCTACTGAAATTCAGAGGTGGAAAAATCTGTTTACTAGAGTAGCCAGGGAGTCAGATTTCCTGAAGACCGGCACATAAGGCTTTTGAAAAGAAGACAAGGTGAAACTTAGGCTCATACCTTTGGACTGAACAGAATTTAATTGTGAGTCAAATGAACCCTTCTATTGCCTTTCATTAAAAGAAATGCCATCACTCATTTATTCATTCAACAAGTAATGACAATTTCTCTACAGAGTGCCAAATTAAAGGAATATTAATTAAAACATAATTGTATTCTGAAAGAATCTTGCAGGTAAGTGGAAGGAAACTGAAACTGAGATAAACCAAATGATTTTCTCACTTGATCCAAATGAGAAATAGCACAGCCAGGATTCCAAATAACTTGTGAGTGGTTCCACATACTATTCACTTTCCATGCAGCACCTTACATTCATTCTTAAATTCTACTTTGCGCGTGCTCGCGCTCTCTCTCTCTCTCTTTCTCTCTTTCTCTCTCTCAATCTTTCTCTCTCTCTCACACACACATACACATACAACATGCATACATGGGTACAAATGTGGCATAATGACACATAATAATAACCTATTCTCTCTCTCACACACACACACACATACACACACAACATGCATACATGGGTACAAATGTGGCATAATAACACATAATAATAACCTACGTGTTTTTAAAAATTATTTCCCCCTACCATTCTCTCACTATTCAAGCAGATGGATAAGTTTATCATATACGATGACTGAGAGAAGAGATAATACAAAAGAACAAAAGAGTTAATTTATTAGCTTTGAAAATTGTAGGTAAATTTTGGAAATCTCTAGCAGAGGTCATGATCTTGAAAGTCATGGCTTTTATTTTTAAAAGCCAAACTCTTAAGGAAAACAAAATGTTACTGTTTTTATTTTCTTATTTCAAACACTCAGTTTTATATATTAAGAAACAACTGAAAATTCAAACCATGAGTTTACAACTAACGCCAATGTTCCTCAAATCATGGTTTGCAGACCATGTATACCAGAAGCATCTAGAACATATCATAAAATTGCAAGTTGTGGAGCCTTACCCCGTATCTACATGGACAAGCACAGGAATATGAATTTTAACAAACAGCATAGTTTTCCTTATTCATAATAAAGTTTGAGTAGCTCTGCTTAAACTATACTGTAGAAAAGACACAATGAAATCGTCATTTTTCAGCTCAAATAGGGATACATGTTTGGCCAGCAGAAAAGAAAGAGAGAATTAGAGGTATATAACTGGTGTAGAGATGACTGTGGGTCCCTGAAAAGGGTACAGAACTCCACTTGTTCTAACCCAGGGGAGTTGGTATGATAACAAAAACACCACTAGAAACCTGGGGACATTTGGGAAAGCTCCAGAGCAAATAGGACCAAACCACGGTCTGACTTCCAGATTGTCTCTCCTTCAAGAGACTGCAAACCTTCTTAGGAAGCCCTAGTTTCACCATCATTCCTGAGTAACAGCACAGAAATAGCCAGGGAAGGCATAGATAGGAAAGGTGCTTTAGCGAAGACTCACAAATCCTGTGTACCTCTGGGGGCACCTTCAGATGGTGTTGTAGTGCCCGAGTAGGTAAGCAGAGTAACCAAAGAGTAACCAAAATCCAGAGTAATCAAATGTGATGGATTAAATTGTGTCCCCCTCCCCTAGCTTCTGGAGTCATGTGGAAATGGGGCTTAGTTTGCTGTCTTTTAGAAGAAATACAGCCTAAAAAGTCAGACCATGATTCTTTCTGCTCTGAGATCCTCTTAAATATACTCAGTGTTTCTTTCTATCACCTAAGGACATCAGTGGTGAATATAACAGGGTCACACACTAATGTCCAAGACCAGGTGAGAAGGGCTACACCTCAGCTAAAGGCAGACAGGAACATGGATGGCATACAGATTCAACATCCCTCAGATGCCTAGAGAGTACTCTGCCCTGAAGGGAAGGAAGGCAGATCAAGGAAGGAATCCTAAATTGACTGAGTGGTTTCCAAAATACAGCTTCTCTAAGGAAGGTGACTGAGCTACCATGGATTGATTGGCAAATAGCCCCCATCAACCAAAACTGGAACTTGAGAGCCTAGTCAGGTATAAAGAAACAATGGAAGATATATTTGTTACATAGCCAAGTTTGTAAAGGTGTTAATACATGTATTATTTCCATTTCGACAAATATCCTTGGCACTTTTTTAAAGGTTGGGTATACAGGGAAGAATATCTGCATTTACTGATTGATGAATGGTATTTACCAATGCAGCATAGCACTTTGCATGCAGTGTATAGCACTTTGCATATATAATTGCTATTTCTTATATCAGACCCTTATGTGGTGTTATTATCAAACTTCAAGAAATTGAACTGAGCATCATCAGGAATGTGTCAAGGTCACATTGTTAGCAACTGGTGAGTAGGGATCAAACCCAGGTCCATTTGCCTCTGTTGCCTGCATTATATTCACTAGGCCCTAAGAAGTTTTGAATAGAATAGTATAAGAGAGATATAAAATTATAATAAATAATTCCATAAATGTCATAAGAAATGTATGAATAAAGTGAGATAGGCGCACTATTACCAAATAATATTATATAAGGAATTATTTTTTTAATCTGTGTTTTGAGCTAGAATAAGAATATTAGACACAATGAATGGAAAGGGAGGTATTCCAGGAGAAGGGAGTCATATGCCAAGTCCAGGGTTATAAAAGATCATGGCTGATGCAGAGAAGGTTGACAAGCAGGGCTACCCAACCACAACATACATCTGCCAGGGAGCTGTTCTGCCCTGGGGAGGTGGGTAAGCCAGAATGTGAAGGCATTCCAGAGTCAAACAGTTTTTTAAGTACAGAAATGATTGTGATCAGATTTGTTTCTAGAAAGAACTAACTTTGGGGAGAGTGGAAGGCAGATTTGAAAGGAAAGCAAGTGATGGGAAGACCCAAAGGATGGGAGATGGGGGCTTTCCAACGATCCAGGAGAAAGATAATAAGGCCATGGAGGGCAAGGCACAGATTTCGGAGTTCTTGAAGTGAAATTAGCAGACATTAGTGGTCAACAGTATGTTTGGAGTGCAAATGAATGCATATTGAGAACATTTAGGTCCTTATTTTGTGAGACAGATGGATTGGAATGATTGCAAACATGACGGAAAATCCAGGCAAAGCCTCAGTGCAGTCATGAGTATTTGTATGAGATCTTACAGGAGATTTGTATACAGAGATATGAGACACTAGCCAAGGAGCAGAGGCCAGAAGAGCAACATTTAAAAGCTTAAGTCTAATGGAACTCTTGGCAAGTCTTCGATCAGACTTTATGCCACTTTTTTTCCCTTAAAACAAATGCTCAAAATATTCAAGAAATGTAAGGTTTTAGTGGAAAGAGTTTTAACATAGTAAGGTTCTAGTGCCAAATTTGCCGCTAATTAATTACGTGACCTTTGACATGTCACTTAATCTAACTCAGACTTGGCATCCTCATCTGCAAAACTAGATTTCCAAAGTCCTTCTTTCTTGCTTTCAAATGCAAAGATTAGAGAATTCACTTTTTTTTTTTTTTTATTATTTGAGGATTTTAGCTGAGGCATATCATAAGCTATTGCGCCAGATGCTTCCCAAATTCTAGTGGTGGGAAAACATTTTAATAATCCTAATTTCATGATTATAGAACCTTCAGGCTTTTGTACCTCAAAGTCATAGGTAATTTGATCTTGACTTTTCTCTCTACTGCTACTGAGAACAAATTCTATAGACTTAGAGAGATGATACAAAAGACTGGTAAAATGAGAAAAGTTATAAGGAGGAGGTGGAAATTTGTCCGAATCATCATTGTAATTTGTTAACATAATGGTCATCATTAATAGGGAGGGTCTGTGAACAGAAATGCTACATAATGTAAAAATGTCTTCATATGAAAAGCAATGTTCTAAATAGGAAATAACATTTGGACATTGAAATCTTACAACAACAATCTAAAACCTTACAACAACAATCTAAAACCTTACAACAACATTCTAAAATCACTTTTTAGCTCTTCAATGAGGGAGAGAGATGATTAATTCCACAGCCTTGTCCCTGAGTTCAAGATCCTCTCATTCCAAGTACTGTACATAATAAAAAAAAGCCCCACTATTTTAGACCTAGTGCTCTTTAAAGTAAACCATTGTTCAGTTTGTCTTACAACTTATCATTTAATAAAATGACCCATTTCTTAAAACGATGCCCCATTCTCTCAGAGTAAAGAGGAATTCAAGCAAAGACTTCTGCAAGGTGAATTAATGGCCCAAAGCATAGCCTTATGCCAAGCTAGTAAGTCATAGAAAATCATTTCAACCTTCATCCAGAAATTAAATGGTTATTGATTAATACAAAAGATACTGTAACCTTTCAGATTAAATTAAGAAATGTTGCTGGACACAATTAAAATTTTCTAACGTAACAGTTTGCAGAGTGCATTTTTGACTAAATTCCATCTCTGAGGTTAATTACCATGTCTGGGGTCCTAGAATAATAGATTAAGTGGAAAGTTGGCCCCAAAAGTTAAAGAATGGTATGAAGCAAGAAGCATTCAGAAGTGATTTATATTCTACTGATGAATTTGAGGGAGGAAAGCCAAATAACCGCATCACTCTTTTTCTGTGTTAAAGGTTTTAGGCTAAAGGAGTGGTATAAAATTAAAAGGGTGTCCAGGCCTTTTAGTGAGGCAGGGGCAGCTCCACCTTTTGCTCACAACTAAGAATTATCTCATTTTTGCTAGTTAGGCTAAAGGTAGAATGTCTTATTGAATGTGCTGGAGACATCCTGGGCAACATGAATAGCCTTGTTTCTAAGGAGCTCACAACTCTATGAAAATCAATGTGGAAGCTCAGTTAACATTCTTATATAAGTGGGCATGAAAGAATTATAACCTCTAACCACGAAATCTGTTTCAACGTGACAAGGGTCACGTGATATTCTAGAGAATCTAAAAGAAGCTGAGATTTTGTCTCGAATATGCTATTAACTGGCTTGTTTTAGACAAGATGTCCAACTTAACTCTGCCCTTTTTTCTCATCTATAAAATGAGTTGAGCTAAATGCTTTCCAAAGTTGTTCTAGTTCCATAAATAATATATGAATAATAAATATTTTGAAATTAGAAAAAGTAAATGTATGCATGTACATGTGTGTGTATATATATGTGTGTGTGTATATTGTTATATATGTGTGCATATATATATCCATATATACATATGGATATATTAATATATATGAATATATACCTCCATTGTGAAGGTCCCTGCTATGACCTCATATAAACCATTCTAGATAGAAAGCATACACTTTTAGGTAACTCCAACTAAATTTGTTTTCATATAAAGCAGGCTTCCAAACAGAAAAGCCCAAGAAAAAGTCCTTTAAAAGTGTAGCTCACTGTGAAAACAGCAAAGAATATACACTAAAAAAAAAAAAAAAAGACTAAAAGGCCTTCATGACACATTCAGTGAAGAGATGCCCTCATAACTTTCACCAGTTAATTGATGCATAAAAGGTTGTGAAGATTAATGTACATCAAAATCAAAACTAAATTGAATTTTTGACATTTTTGCAAATAAAAACCCCAAAGAATACATAGGTGCCTTTTGATTTGTCACAGCTGGAAGACTTTGAATCATGAAGCGCTCTAGGAGAAGCCATTAAATAGCGTTAGATGGTTTGTCAGTGTGGAGGAAAAGTAATTGAAGAACCAAACTGTGTGTATGGTCATTGCATTTTAAAATATTTACCAAACTGAGATAAAGTGAGGGTTTTCTCTTCCACAATTATAAAACACAAAGTGTTCGTTAGGTAGTCAATAGGAAAATTTTATAATTTAAATCTTTTTTAAAAAATCTGTCAGATTAAAAATTCTTTTTCATATAAAGATATTTATGATCTGCATTTAAAAAATCGGCTATCTAAGCTATTTGTGTTTTATTTTCATGAGCAGAGAAAAGATTTAAAAGTCAACGACTGGTCTATGAGAATGAAATTTGAAAACAGCAATATGGTATTACGGAATGAGTATAAAAAGTAAAATAAGAGTCTTATTAGTACTGGCTCAATAAAACTATGAATTTGAAAATAATTTTAGATCACCTTATTCCGATACTCATAGACTCAGTCATAAGGGCAATTGCTGATTATACATGCATATATGTATACATACACACACACACACACATATTTAAAGAAACAACTCTGAAATAAGCAAGTGTTAGCATATCATTAAATCAATGAGGTTCTCAGTTTTATTTTTTGAAAAGAATACTATTACTAAAAATATTAATAATCAAGTAAGTGTAGTACTGTCTTTTGTAGTAGGTATAAAATGAAGACTGTGTAGATCAACACAAGGTCTATACTGATATTGGGATCTAAACAAACAGGCTCCACAGGGGACCTAATTATAGGGTCCAGGTGTTTATGTGTGGTCTGATGTGCCCCCAAAAAGAGATCAATTGCATCATATGGAAAGCAATTCTGCCATCTAAATAACTGGCTTCATCTAATTTGACACATAAGAGTCAATAGGTATGTTTTTCTCCTCAGGTAGCATGATTTTTTTTTTTTTTAACCATGCCATTGACAAAGATGATACAGAAAGGGACATGCAGTTGACAATTCCAAAAAGCTCTTGCGATTATCTCCATTGTCTTTATTTCTAATGATTACTTTAGCAGTTGGCAAAGAAAAACTGTTTACAAGATACAGGTGTCAAAATCAAAATACAAATCTGGTCTTAAAAAAAAAATGACTTCTCGTGGAATATAAAGAAGGATTTCTATTCTGGGTAGGACAATAGTACTTTGTTTTAATCAGTTGTGAAGAATCTAAAACTCTAAAATTCTAAATGAGGTTAATAAATCAAGACGTGTTAAAATGAAAACAAGTTTCATAATCAGCTTGCAAATAAACACTGCTGCATATTCTATTAAGGCTAGTCCCAGGACTGTAGCAAGTTAGAACAAATTTTTCATATATACCCACAGTTCAAAGCTTTTAGGTGGAAATAGATCACGAGAAAACATTTCATAAACACCACTATTTACTAAAAATGGTAATAGCAGCAAACAATCAGAAGCTAACCAAAAGCTCCTTCTCCTTGAATAGATTTTTCCTCAATCTCCTTCCATTTCAATCTCTGAAAATACAAAGAAACTGTATTTTCTAAATCACCTGCAAAGGAAGTCTAAAACTTCTAGCCATTCCCTACCGAAGTCATTCCTATCCCTCACATTCCAGCTCTTGCAATTAAGTCTCTGAGCTGAGGTTTCTCTGATAACGCCCCACCTTAACCCCTAAAATTGATAATATTTGAGAACATGGACAGTCTGAAATAAACTTTCCTACATACCTCAAGGAAGTTTCCAAGTTTCTACTTTTAGTAGGTAGGTGATTGGTTTAAAAGAGAAAAAAAAAATAACTTTAGGGGATAATGATTATTTACATTTTATACAAATTTTCTGTAGGAAATTTAGGTAAAGAGGTCAGTGTAAAGAAGTAGTTACAGCCACCCAAAGAAAGATTATAAAGTGAAAAGAAATTGAGAACTAAAGCTTGTAATCACAATATTTAAATTCGGGGGGAGGAGGGGAAATACCTATGAAAAAGATCATGAACAAACAGTAAGAGTCACCAGTCAGAGGAAATTCAGAAGAAGATGAAGGATTAATCAACTTTACCAAAAACTGTAGACTGTTGACTAAGATAAGGGTGAATAGTATCTATCCATTGGATTTAACAAATCCTGTTTCAATGGGAAGTCATTGTAGTGAATTGAGAAGAATGAGAGGTGAGTTGAAAACAATAACTGTGATACTTAAGGCAACCCTGGTTGCATACTCCAAAGGGAGAGAGATTTGGATTTTAATCTCTGTTCAAACATTGAAGATATGACCTTGAGCAAGCTGCCTAACATCAAAGAACTATGGCTTTTTCTCTATACATTTGGGGAAAATAATAGTATCACCTAGAGTTTTGTGAAAATAAAATGAGATATTGCATGTAATTTGCTAGAAGCACCTGGCATATGGTAAACAATAAATGTCAGCTATTATTTTGAGAAGAAGAAAGATATAAAGTCAAGTGAATAGTTTTTGTGATCTTTGTGACTTTTGTTTTGTCTTGAAATATACGTGAGTAGATGTGTCTGTGTATATGGATGTTTCAGATAGGAATAAATTGAACCCATTTATAGGCTAAAAACAATCAGCTATAAATAAAGAAAAGAAGGTACTTAAATTCTATTTAGGGAAGGAAACATCTCCATTTGGAGAATATACTTTCACGAGCCTACTAGGGACAGATGAGATACTCTAGGAAAGGATTTTGGCTGAAGCCAAGACATCAGAAGAAAGAGGAAACTGCTTTGAATGAAACAAGGGGAAGAACGTGTGCTTTTAATGTTGAAAGCAGAATCCGCATCAAAGACTCGGGTACAAGTACTTTATTGAGAGTCGATCCTGGTACCAGGGGTAAGTGAGCACAGGGACTGAAACTGGGAAGCAGTAAAAACCAATACACTGCTGTGTCTCAAAGAAATTTCTATCTGAGAATTGGGGGAAAAAAGTATCTATTGATCATCTTCCATCCCCCTTTGGTGCAGGGTTGCCTCAGGAGCCGTGAGCTCAACACCCCCACATTCCAAACTAGGTCTGCATTTTCCCTGAATAGGTTCCCACCAGCATCCCATGGTGCAGTGTCAAAGAAGGCTTGAAAGATTTTGGATGCATGCTTGAGACAAGATGCTGTCAGTTCCAGATAAATTGAAGCCTACGGAGAACTTATTTGCTGGGGTAATGCCTAGAATCAGAGATGAGGCCAAGAAAATACAATAGCGAACAAGAGTTATCTGACACGGTTTATCCCTTGAAGTGTTCCTGTCATTCAATTAAGTCCAATTCTTAACTGAGTCTTCTAGGTTTGGGCCTTTGAAAGACTTAGTAGGGGAGGGGTTTGTGAAACAAGATACAATCACCCCCATATCCTGCTATACTGGTCAAAAGACCTTAATTGATACTCATCATCTCCTGTCTTCTTCACTTATTCTAAATTTCCCTCATACTAAACCCTAACTTCAGTTAATCTGGCTGCTTGTCTGTGGAGTGACATAAACCTTCACCCCTGATGGGTCTAAGCCCTCCACAGCTTTGCCATTATTGAATGGTAATTACGGCAATTGCCTATTTGCTATTATTACCATGCATAATACACCAAGAAATCTTCCAGTTAATGCCTTGAGTTCTGTCCTCATATGCAGCAAGCACTCCTAGCTCTTCAAAGTTATCAGGAGCTCCTTTCTTTGTTTGCTGGTCCACTGGTGTGAAGATCCTAAAGAAATCTGGCAATAGTCACAGCTTCAAGGTCAGTAGAAACCTTGAATCTAGTAGAAAACCTGAGCTGTGGCATGAGATTCCAGGGGAAGAAGCCTGCTAGGCCCGCAGACGTGCAAAGCCAGTAAGTGCTGAAAAGTTAACATCTTCTTGGACAATCTGCAACTAATAGGGGCTGATGGATAAATGATACTCTGTCAGTTTTCTGTTCTCTGACAGGAGGCGTCATCTCTGGAAATGGGGACCTCTTGAGTTACATATCTTAAGGTCAAAAGCACAAATTTTGCAAATTGGTCACTGAAAATGGTAGTGAGAGAGGCCAATCTTATTTTTAACCTATGTATTCTAGATTTTGAGGGCATGGCATTATATACTGACTAAGTCTAGCACTCTAACAGCGCAGTTTTGTTTCTAACCTAGCACCCAGCTGATATTTGAATAGCTATTCTCATTCTATTAGACTACTGCTACAGAATGCATATGTTTATGCTAGGACCAGTGCATGTCATAATCTCCCAAATTTGTCTAGAGATTCAACACAAAAGACCTAAATTAGTCAAAACCAAATTTTAAAAGAACAACATAGAACTTACACTACCCAATTTAAAAGCTTACTATAAAGATTCATTAATCAAAACAGTGTGAGTCTGGCATAAGGAGAGACAAATAGTTAAATGAAACAGAATAGAAAGTCCAGAAATAAACCCTTAAATTACGATCAACTGATTTTCAACAAAGGTACCCAGGCAATTCATTCTTCAAAGGATTATAGTCTTTTCAACAAATGATGCTACGACAATTAAGTATTCATATGCAAAAAAAAAAAAAGGAACTTAAATTTTTACCTGTTATAATACATAAAAATCAACTAAATATGTGTTATAAACATAAATAAAAGAGCTAAAATTATAAAACCTTTAAAGGCAAATATAGGAAAAAAACCCTTGTGGCTTTGAGTTAAGAAAAGATTTCTTAGATATGACACACAAAACTCATTTTATAAAAGAAAAAAAATAAATTCAACTTTATAAAAATGAAAAGCTTTTTAAAAATAAAATAGACTAGGAGAAAATATTTGCAAATATAAATAAAAATTTATATCTCATAAAAGACAATCTGAAATGTATAGACAACTCTTATAAATCATTAATAAAATACAAACAACTGAATTAAAAAATCGGCAAAATATTTCACCAAAGAAGATACACAAAGGCTAATTATCATATGATAAAGTGCTCAACATCATTAGTCATTAGGGAAATGCAAATTAAAATCTCAATGAGATACTGCTGTGGAGCCATTAGAATGGTTATAACCAAAAATGTCTGACAATACCAGCTTTAGACAAGGGTGTGGAGAAACTGGAACTCTAATACATTGCAATGGGAATGTAAAATGACAAACATTTTAGAAGATAGTTTGGCAGTTTCTTAATAAGTTAAACACAAACTTACCATATGACCCATAAAATTCCACCTATCGAGATTTCAATATTTACTCACAGTGAAAACTTCGTTCACTTAAAGACCTGAATGTGACTATTTATAACTGTATTCTTTCTTCATAATAGCCCAAAACTAGAGATATTTAAAAAGTCCGTCAACTGGTGAATTCGTAAACACATTGTGGTACATTCACACAATGGAATACTAAACAGCAATAAAAAGGAATGAGCTACTTAAACAAGTTTCAGCATGGATGAACCTCAAATCATCAGGCTAAGTAAAAGGAATCAGACACAGAAGACCACATATTATATAATTCTATTTACATGAAATTTCCAGAAAATTCAAAACTATAGAGAAAAAAAGAACATTAGTAGCCTAGGTCTGGAGGTAACAGCAGAGAATGACTGCTAAAAGGCACAAAGGAAAATTATAGTGTAATGAAAATGTTGTCAAACTGGTTTGTGGTGATGGTTCCATAACTGTGTCTATTTACTAAAAATTATTAAATTGTACACTTACAATTGGGTATATTTTATGATGTGAAATTATGTCTCAATAAATCTGTTTTAAAAAGCAAATAGATTTCCAAAAAAGGATGACACTTCAGTATTTATATTCATGACCAGGGTATTTGAAATACAACATTAATTCACTTCAAAGATGTGGTACCTAAGTAGGTTCTGCATTAAGATGCCTTGTTTAAAATACGTTTTCTCACTCCCTTGTCTATAATTACAGTTGAGAACCTACAACTATAAAAAGATACAATCTTTCTTATATTGTGACAAATAGCTAATTGAATACTAAAAATATCTGGTTAAAGCCAATTATTAGCTATTTATTCTACATAATGTAACCATCTATGATGTTAAAAGTGAATTATAGTTTTAAAAATGAAGTCACTGGTTGATTTAGTCTAGTATATAGAGATAATATTTTCTTAGAAAATTATTTTTCGTGTAATCTTAGGAGTATTTTAGATGACGATAAATCCAAATAAAATGTGGAACTAAAATTTCTCCCATAATGTTATCAGAATAGCAACTTATCTTTTTTTCAATTTTAACTGTGGTAAAATATGCACAACAAAATTTACCATCATAACCTTTGCTGCATGTACAGTTCAGTGGCATCAAGTACATTCACATTACTGTGCTACCCCATCATCACCACCCTTTCACAGAACTCCTTCGTCTTGCAAAACCAAAACTCTGTACCTTTCAAAAAAACAGGTCTTCATTCCCTCCTCCCCCAGGCCCTGACAACCACCATTCTTCTTTCTATCCCTGTGAATTCCACGACTCTAGGTACCTCATATAAATGGAATCGTACACTGTTTGTCCTTTTGGGACTTGCTTATTTCACTTAGCATAATGTTCTCAAGGTTCATCTCTATTGTCAGAACCTCCTTCCTATTTAAGACTGAAAGATATTCCATTGTAAGATTATACCACATTTTGTCTATCCATTCATCTATTAATGAACACTTGAGTTACTTTCACCTTTTCACTATTGTGAATAATGCTGCTATGAACATAGATGTACAAATATCTCCTTGTGTTCCTGCTTTCAATTCTCTTGGTTGTGTATGTAGAAGTGAAATTGCTGAATCATATGGTAATTCTATCTTTAATTTTTTGGAGAACCACTATACAGTTTTCCATAGTTGCTACAACATTCTATATTTCCATTATCAGATTATGAAGTTTCCAATTTCTCCACATCTTCATCAACACTTGTTATTTTCTGCTTTTTTTTTTTTTTATGGGTAGCCACCCTAATGAGTGTGAGGCAGAGCAACTTATTTTTGAACACAGCATTCTCATTTTTAACTTCAATATTATTACTCTTGACTTTGGGACTAAGGCATTGCTGATCAAACTTTATGTATTTGATCTATTAAAAGATTTAATTGTTTACATTCAGAGTAGTACGTCAGGCCCATATTCCATCCCTGTATCCCTTTGGGTTCTCCTGTGTACCAACTTGGAAACAGTATATTGGAGCAATACTTCCCCTGGAAAAAACTTGAATTCTGAATCAGATTAACCTGAATGACTTTTTGAATCAAACTAACATCAAATCCAAATACTAATTAATACTTTAATTATGAACTATGCTTTATCCCATACACAAATAGAGCAGTCCAAATCAGAACCAAACAAAAAATAAGCACTTAAAACATTTTTTGAAACAAATAAGAACTTAAGCAATATTTCATTCAGATCAAGTCTCTGAATGAAAATAATATTGGCATTCAGAGTTCCTGCTGCAAACCTTCCCATATTCTGTCACATTTAAGCAGAACTATATGATCTAGTATGTTTTCAGGTTTTTTATTTTTTCCACTGATTATGGAACATTTCCATCTAATACCAGGGATTCTCAGTAAATATTCATCTTCACTATCAGCTAGTTTCCCTGTATCATTTCAATTGAGCTTTATTTCTTTCAGCAATAACTTCTCACTTACATTTAATTTTGAGTGCTTCTATCCTTTGTTTCTTGGTACTCTGTATCTTTTTTAGTTTCCACTTTTTTTTTTTTTTTTAACAAAATAAAGGTCCTTAGTTTTGGGTGGCAGGCAGCAGATTAATACTAATTCATGTCACAGCCAACAGTCCTACCAACTCATGATCCAACAAAAAGTTATCAATAAGACTGATCTTGATACTTAATTAACAAGTCTCTCCCTAGTGAACAAGGCAACCATCAGCAGCAGACCCACTTTAGAGTCTCCTGGGAAAGAGCCAGTATGACAGCAACCAGCCTACATCAAAGACATTTCAATTCTGCAACAAGCCTTTCTGCTTCGGGTAAGTGATATACACCCAACAAAACATTAATCAGAAGACCCATTTCATTTCCCTTGAGGAATGGGAGCTATAGCAGACTAATCCTGCTCACTGTGATTTTGAACATTAAAAGAGTTCCTTTAAGGAAATATAGAGGCTGAGATAAGCAACTTAAATTTAGTAGGGATTTCATGATAATAAAAAGAGTTGCTGCAAGTAAATATGTGAACATTGTAAAATTTCAACTCTTTCTTTTAATTAGACTCATCAGTTCAGTAGCTGTATTTGAGGCCATCTCTGTCTGAAAGGTCTCAGTTAATGTAAGTTGAGAATGGTAGAAAATATGACATTTATGCTGTTTACATAAGGTGATCATTTGACTCATTTGAGTGAAGGAGTTAGTTTATTCATTCATTTTTCTTGATTTTTTATAATATGGAATTAAAAAGGAGAACCAGAAGTAAAGTCTGAAAGTGAGACATGCAAAGAGGGCAAAATGTACTTTTCAGGCATGTAGAGAGGACTAATGTAGAAGTTTCCACCTACTCCACACACTTGTTTGGAAATATCAGTGGATTGTGAGAATGTCCATGGAAGTCAGCTAAAATTGACAGAGGATCATCCTTTGGACTGTATGTTCATCTTAATTTTTATTTTTGTGAAAAACGATGATTTCAATTCACCCTACATCCTACTCTTTATTTTCCCCTTCTTCTGTTGTTCCTTAATGTCAAAACCTTGATGCACAATATAGGCCCCAAGAGAGGTAGAGGCTGTAAAGATCTGTGGTAAGTTGTAATGATATGTCCATATCCTTTCCTGACTCTTATATAAAAGGTGAGAAAAAGGGCAGTGTTTGGAGTAGTCATATTTTTCCTGGACCAAATTAGATGAGAGTCCAGTTCTTATCAAGTTCTGACAACCTATGAATAAGCTAAATCCTTAAACCTGAGTTCATTTTCCTGCTTTGCTAAAGATAATCATTGTGTCATAAGTGTTTAAAAATTAAATATTTGTGTTATGCTGGCACATAGGAGGTATATTTTTTTAAAGGGATAAAATACTATTTCTCACTTTTTTGTATTTGAAAATGAATGAAAATATTTTACTCTAACTCTTAAGACAAATTCAGACTTGAAATTGATCAAATATAGAACCAATAAATTGCTGTAAAAAATCATGTGTTTATAGAAACAATAATGAGAGATGTCATATAAGATCATGAGATATCTCTTACAGGGCTAATAAATGTCTTTTTAAAAATAGAAGTCTTTATGGAGGGGTGAATCCTCATTCACTCTCAGTAATTATATCATCTTCCTTTACAACAATTTTTATAAAAAAGCAGTGTTCTATCCAAGGACATACTTGAGCATCCTAAAGCCCTTCTCTTCTTCCAACCAAACAAATAATCAAGAAACAAATTGCCTTTTTTGTTTTGTTGTAGTGAGGAGGAATTTCACGGAAGAAGAAAAAATTATTTCTTCAATTTTCACTTAAGAAAGAAAGAAGACAGGCCCCTGACTTATGAATATCTTTCATCCTATGAGTGTGTTGTAATTATTAAGTATATTTTAAAAGTCTGTACATATGCATTAACATCTTTATTGCATTCTTAACTATGAATCACTGCCATTTTTAACTTAATCTTGTTTACTGTGTTTAAATTGACTACCGAAGTCTATATTATGACATTTTTTCTTTTATTAATGGTCCGAGTTTCTGAAAAATGCAAATTTATTCTTTTTTTTCTATTGGCTAATTGCATGGAGATCCAGTAAGTGGTGATTCCATTATATTCAGAGTTAGTCAGAAACTCCTTAGAATCCCAAGTTAATTTTTATAGCTAAACATTTTTGGTGAAGGATTTTAAATAATTCAAAAGAGAAACAGAAGATGTAGGATTCGTGAATGTGATTTTAGAGAAAGAGTAACCTTCACCTTTTAATCTGGAAAGTAAATAGCTAAGGAAGATTAATCGTCTATTCATTATTCCTAAACAACTATGGATTATGATTGAGCTAAATCAGTTGTCATCAAAATGGTTTAATCCAAATGGTTAATTTGGTAATTACACACAGATAATCTTAAAATGGTTTACAAGACAATGAAGTGTAGTAAGATTACTATTTACACTGAGCACAAAAAATGGAAGACTAAGTTTACTGTAATAGTATGAGAGATTACACTGGACAAATTATTTAAGATTTCACCTTGTCTGTAGAAAACACAAAACATATCTGTAAGGAAAAAGAATGTCTCGTATGTTTATTAAAATTCTGGATCAAAATCAGATAATTCAGTTATTTACGTTTTTATTGTTAAGGAATAAAAACATCCATTACAGTATTTAACATGGTATGTTAATATGCACACAGGTCTAGAAAATGCTTAGTTTTAATAGATGGTAGTCTATATAGTCTTAGCCTCTACAAAAACAAAACAAAACAAAAAAGTCACATGTAAGTTGTAGTATCAAGTATTCCTGGCTCTTAGAAAATAGTATGTATTCATCTCTCATCTAATTAATGAGCTTCTTTACATTTTATAGAAGAATATGAAAGTAACAGAGTTGGAGGAATTAATTTTCTTTAACATAAAATCCAAAGAACATCTACCTATTTCAATATTTCACTATGGTTTCTGAACTATTCAATTTTTTTTTCGTTGCCTCTTTTAAATCACAGAAGAACAAAAGTAGAACACGATGAACAGTATATAATTCAATAGTATTGGAGACAAATTGTAAAATATATTGGCCCTGGCATACACCTATAGTGTTGAGGGGAGCGTATAGTAATATAATCTTTTCAACAAAATTAAACCTGGTGAAATTAGACAATAAGAAAAATAGTTTTTAAAAAGTTTACATCTTTGAAATAGTTATTCCATTTGAAGAAATAATTTCTAAGGAGGTAATTACAAATACGAAAATGATATATGTATACAAATGTGTACTCTAATTTACAATTTAATAGTTAAACAAAAATTGACGTAAACTAAATATCCAATAATAGGGAAATGGCTTTATAAATTATGGTGTCTCTACCTTATGTTACACACACTTTAAAATTATTTTTCCAAAAAAGATTAGATGTCTTGAATAATACAGACTCATGTAAACTGAAAAACCAAATACAAAATTATATAAATGTTAGAGTAAGATCACAAATTCACAAAAAAAAAAATAGTTAGAAGTAGCTATATCTGTATGATGGGATTTTTTGTTTGTTTCTTCTTAATACATTTCTATATTTTGATGACAAACATGTATTAGTTTCTGGTCAGAAAAAAACATTATGTAAAAGTATTTCCTCCATCAGATGGAATGATAAATAAGTAGCCTTCACTTATGACAGCATAAATATCGTCGCAGGTAAGACGCTCTGAACAACTGTTTTAAGAACTGGAGCTAAACTACTGGCGCCGGATCAGGTCTGAGACCGCCACTGGCCTGCTGGGTATGGGCTGAAGTGGGGGAGGGCAAGCACGGAGTCTGAAACCAAATATCGGAACAACAATAATAACGGCAAAACACACACAATGAAAAACCTCCATTAAAAATGAACTTAGATAAAATAATCTTTCAATTTAGAGAAACCAAAATGATAATAATAATAATGCCTTCAAAAGAAATACGAAAAACTTTTCTTAATAGAACAGAAGGTAGGAGTAAAAAGAAGCAGAAAAATGGTAAATAAAAAACAAAATAAAACGATAGTCATAATGAAGCATGCTAGAACAGTTTAACAATTGTTTTACTTGGCGCAGGGTGGGGGGTGGGGGGGAAGTGATTTTTGAATTTGCCAATTGCTGTGGTATAAATAATCCTACCGCAGCCTATTTTAAGCTACGACTGTGATTAGTCACTGAATGTGAAGTTGCAAGAGATGTACACCGTTTTTATACAATAAATACTTACATAATAAAATATTTATTATAAAAAATATAACATATATAAAACATATATTACATATAACATATAATAAAATACTAACCAGGAAAAAAATTGCCAAAATAATACTACAAAATATACCAAGGTAAAAAAGCATTAATAGAAAAAAAGAGGACATTACATAATGAAGGAAACAATTGCCAAATATTTCAGGATATCAATCTCACAAATTTGTATGAGCTAATAACACAACCTCAAAATATACAAAGCCAGCTCTGTGGAAACTAAAAGGAGATTTTTAACACATTTCTATCAAAAATCTATATATCAAGCATATTTGAAAAAGCATCAATGAGCTTAAACTAATAGTTATTTATAGACTCTTGAACTAACAGAGAACATATAACGTTTTGAACCTCACATAAAATATTTACAGATTTCACCAAGTAGTAGCTCAACTCTTAGTTTCAGTTTCATAAAGTAGATAACATGTAGAACATATTAACTACAATGCCATTAAATTAGGAATCAACAACTAAAAGGTGAGAACAATTTTATGTTTAGAAATTAAAAGTATTCTTCTAAAAAGCAAAGTATTAAAGAGAAAACCTTAATAAAATTACATGTTTTAAACAATAATAAAAGACAAATCAAACTTGTGGGAAGCATTTATTAAAAATTTATTTTAAATAATTACAGTTTAATGGAATACTTCGAAATAGTTTTATAAAGGTAGAAAAGTATAGTGAGAGAAAGTAGGGATGAGAAACATGCTTTACAGAGAAGTTTACATTTGAGCTGCATTTTGAAGGATAAATAGAAATTTGCTGGGATAATTTTGAGGAGGATAGCATTTCAAGCTAAGGGAGCAACAGAAGTCGTCAGCAAATCGTAAAAGAATGTGATGTGTTTGGGGAAGCACAGTAATCTGGTATCACTAGATGATACAGCAGGGAAAGTATTGGAAAATAAACAGTGAGCAGACAACGAAGTCTTTTAAAAAAATACTGAAATACTCAGATTCTCCCCTGAAGCTGTTGGTAAGAGATGAAAGAGTTTTAAACAAGTGCAGGACATGGTCAAATTTATATCTTCGAAGGATCGCTATGGTACTACTGTGGAGGACTGAGGGGCACGGGGTGGGATGTTAGGAGGTGGACAGTCTACATGCACATGGGTCACTGACAAGGATATTAAAATATTCTACATAAAATGTGATGTGGCCTGAATTAGAGGAGAGGCAGTAGAATCCAGAGAACAGAGAACATGTTAGAGAGAAATACAGTGAATGAGAATTTCAAAATTAGGTATGGAAGGTAAGTGAGAAGAAAGGAACTGAAATTAATACTTGGTCTTTGTCTTGGATGACTGGATGAATACTGTATTAGTCTTCTCGGGCTGCCGAACAAAATACTATAGACTGGGTGGCTTACCAACAGAAAGCTTTCACAGTTCTGGAGGCTGAGAAGTCCAAGATTAAGGTGCTGGTAACACAAGTTTCTTTCTGAGGTCTCTTCTCTTGGCTTATAGGAAGCCATCATCTCCCCATGTGCTCACATGACCTTTTCTGTGTGTACATTCAGAGAGAGAGAGACAAGGTCTCTGGAGTATCTTCTTTCAAAAGCACTAATCCCATATGAGGACCACACCATCAGGAGCTCATCTAACCCTAATTACCTCCCAAAGGCCCCAACTCCTGATACCATCACTTTAGGGTTAGGGCTTCAACATATGAATTTTGGGAAACGGTTCATTCCATAGCAAATAATAATGTGAAAAATGTGAAGAGAAATAAAGAAGAAAGACAAATTCTTCCAGGAGGAATGGGGGCGAGGCTGAAGAATATGAGTTTAATTTTAGATATGATGATGTTTGATTTCAGGTGCTTTTAGGAAATGCAGGTGAAGATTTCTGGCAGACACCTGGTTATGTAATTGTAGAGCTTTCAAACCCGGGACAAAATTTGATTTAGAAGTATTTATTTATTGCTGGTAAACATATAGAGGAGTGGAACATAAGTGATGGAAAGAGGGATACATGTGATCCCTTGGGAACACTGAGACATGGCTATACATAACGATAGAGTGAAGAAGGCTAAGAAGAGACAGAGGGATGGGAAGAGAAACAGAAACCTGTGTTGTCATAGAAACAACAGATGTGATTGTCATCATCCATAGAATGTTCAAATAAAGATTCTATTCGTTCGATGTGGGCATTAGGATGTCATTGGGGGAACCTGTTCCTATGACAATACTTTCATCTTGAACCAAATCTGCCTGTCTCTTGAACCAAATCTGCCAGTGTGACCAAGAATGACCCTGAATAATCTGCCTGCTACACTAGTTCTGGTGCTATTGAGAAGATCCTGTTTCACTCTCATTAGTTAGCCTAGATAGCAGAGCCCCAAGCTAAACCTGTACCTTTGCAGATGCCCTCTGTCCTTTGAGGTTGATTCATTCTGACCCAGAACCCCTTCTCGAACAAGGCTCCTAAGACCGTCAGCTTTGGATGCCTGCCTTCATTTCTCTGTACATAGCTAAACTCCTATTCTGTCTTCTCTGTGTCTGATCTATCCTACAGCTTACAGAGGGAGATTCCAGCTACTTTCTGGATGCTTTCTATGTTTGATACATTTTGTTTTATGATCTGCTCCTTAATCCCTCTGCTCTCTATAGCTTTTGGAAAGCATTCTTTCAGCAGGGCCTCCTGATTCCCTAAAATTGCTTTTTTAAGGCAATTACCGCTAGTGTTTGCAAGCCCAACTTTACTTTTTTAAAAACCAAAAAGGGTAAAAAAAAAAGATAAAAGAATCACTTAAGCTCAGAGGAAGCATTATGGAAAGAGAGGCCGGGCTATCTTGTGACTCTGCATTTTAAACAGGAGCTTCTCTTCATGATGAGAATTACCTTGGCCCAGGCTGAGCTTTCCCAATGGACCTTTTCCACTTAAGCTTTTTATTAAAAAAGTAAATTGGGATTATTGTATTCCCTAACTTTACTTTGGAAGTAAAAATTTTAAATTAATTGTGGTCTAAACTCATAGCAAACAGAGAGGTTCTGATAGCAGTCGGGTGGCCTCTTGTTTGGCCAGCAGAGATTTCGGTTATTGCTGCTGGCAATGGCTTGGCTGAGATATTTTTAATTTACATTTTTTCTTCCCTCTAATGAAGGATTGAATTATGACTTACTAGAAAATCCTCAGTGCCATAGAGAGAGAGAGAGAGATGTTGACTAACTTCCTCTGACTTGATTGGAGTGGAGCTATTTAATTGGAGCTAGGTTTTAAGTCACAAGAATGACATTCTGAAAGATTTTTGCATTTAGGGCAGCACTGTCTGGACAACTCCTTTAACTCCCTTCCGAAGTCATCTCTTTAGCTCAGAGGGCAGTGTTATACAAGATAAGAAGGGCATTTCTGCATCAGTTGCTCTTGTGGCATGACCAGGATGTCCACCCTGGTAGGACCAGTCACCACGGTTCAACAGCAGGAACATCTCTGGCCCTTCTGAACCTGCCTCTCTGTCTTGGCAGGTAAGGAAATCCCAAATGTCAGCTTCTGTATATAGCTACCACCTGTCCAATCCCCAGCAGGCAGGAGAGATGTGTAAAAAGTAATCCCTGTGCTATAACAATAGCTCTCTGCCTGCTACATAGTAGGAAAGGTAAAAATGTGGATGTTGCAAAACATAATTACTGGCCTGATGGGCAGATGGTATGTTCAAGAGAAAAGACATGCATGTCCCTCCACAAACCAAGGGCAGTGGTTATACAACAGTATCAGGTAACAGCCACTAAAGTAGACAGCTTTAGCCAAAACTCGGTGATGTATATTAAAAGAACTTGTTTGAATCCAGACAGCTCACGGGAAACATCTTTCGAGGATAGTGGGCTCAAATCCCACCTCGAGCATGGGCTACCCATTTCATACCTCATGGAAGAGAGTTGATGTGTCAGGTTTGCCTTTGTCCTAAGACAACTGCATCTTGGGCATTTCCAAATTTCAGGGAAGAATTTAAAAAAGAAAACAGTACCAAAACTGAAAGCAGAACTAAGGCATAACGACCTTGGAAATAACATTTACTCTGTGCCTCTAGTTTTCTGAAAACAGCTTTCAACTGCAAAAATGTTTTTTGAAGTTGCCTATTAGAGAAATCTGTCCCGAAGCTTATTTCACAGTTTCATTATTGCTGCAGTGCCAGCCAATACATGGCATCTCAAGGTACATGTTCATTTGTTTGCATCCACCTTATACGTATGACAGTTGTGCTCCCTAGCCCTTGTTGCAAAGATAGAGGATTTTCCTGAGGATTGGGTGAAACATGCTGTGGAGTTCAATTAGGACTTTTTTTTTCTAAATATGAAGATTTTTTTTCCCCAAGCACTGAGCCAAGTAACACATGGAAAAGAGCCGTTAATGTTTTGTAGAAAATAGTCCCCATTTGGTAATGTACACTGCAAGTTGAAAGATGGCATTCTGGCTTTTCCAATCGCTTCAAAAAGACACGCTATTTCCTATTTATTGTTTCTGTTTGGCAAGGCTCAGATTCCTAAAAGCAAGAGGGAGATAATTTCCTAAAGAAATTGAATTTTCTTTCTGAATAATTAAGGCCTTGAGAGCTCAATATTTAGAAAAACTTCAACCATGGGCTTACAAAATAGGAAGATAAAGGAGAAACATTTTATTTTTTGATTTCACACAATTTAAATCTAACAGGCAACTGAAAACCGTCTCTTTTCTCATTTTGATGCAGCCATCAAATCGTTTAGATCGATGGTACATAGTCAAGTTTGCTCTTGGAATTTCCTGTTCATTTCAGTTGGACAAATTGGTAGACAATAATTACCCATGAGAAATAACACTGCTCTCAACACTGCAAACTCCACCGTTGATTTGCCAACAAATCGCAAAGCCTTGGTAATCACTGCTCCATATGCCCAAGGACTAAGTATAAAACCACTGAAGGGGTCAGTTGTCCTTGCGGTTTGTCCTGAATGAAAGAAGTATGAGTGAGAGCAGAGCTGAAGGATGCAGGTCTGTCATACTCCAAATGCCACACAAGTGACACATCCTTGGGGACAAGGGAGTGTTGATAAGCATGTACCTGTGACACACTGATATCACTCGGTGGTTGCTGTCAAGTGTGTACATTTATAAGAATACTATAATAGTGATCATGTCTTATGCTAATTTTTTAATGAATCGAGAACCCCATGTTCTTATCTTGTTTTGTTAAAAGTATTCAGCTGAAGATACTCCCACACAAAATAGATTATCCATTTTCAAGGCTCGAGAGGGAATTAGATTTTAGATAAGAAGGTACAATTCTCAGGAGCATTCTGATTTCCTCAAATGTAATGTTTTTCCGACATCCACGGGGGAAAAAACTGGTGGTAGTGTTATAAGTATATTTTGTTTTAATAGTATTTTACCTAATAATATTAAGATTCTTTGGACTATTCATGCATAAATGATGAGACAGAAAATGGCTGTCATTCATCCCGAAACATGAAGAGAAGGAGAGTGGTCAGGGTCATATATCATTTGGAAATGAAGATGTGCCCTGGGGTCTATGCAGCCCCTTTGCCTGTTCTGTCATTCTTTGAAGGTACATGTCTTCCTCTTTGTTCCTCTCAATCTGCAATATAGACTGAGCTCCTGATCTTGCTCTCAGTCCTCCTTTTCCTTACAATCTGGGTGCTAGACTATGGTTTTATATTATTAGTGATATTTTAAAGAATAAAACTCTGGACAATGTACCAGATCTTACTTGTCATGACAGTACGGATTGGGGTCGGAGAGCAGGAAAGGGCAGAGTGAGTTTCAGTCTATGAATGTGACTTTCTAAGGATAAACGAGCATGACAAAGGAGAAAGGTATTTTCAAATATAATCGAAATATTGTTATCAAACAACCAAGCTTAAATTCATACTATTTAATATCTGTGATTAACCCATTATCTAACTGCTTGCAAATGGTTTCTCTTCCAAGCAGAAGTAGGTAACGAGAATTTTATTCTAGCAAGTCTCTATTTCAAACAGAATTCTGTAGGAAGTGCCAGTCTCTTCATACATTATTAAATCTCTCACTGAGGATTTTTTCCCCCTGAAAACTGACCTAAGGTTTTCATTGGAAACTATTGAGTTCTGAGTTGATTTGGAATGCTTAGCAACTTAGATGAGCTTAATCACTTTGAATCAGATCTCATGCTCCAACTACTGAAGTGTGTTTCCAACATCTGCAAAAGAATCTGGAACCTTCTGTCCTCTGCCAGCTCCACCTCACTGGGCCATGGCCAGGTTTCATTCAGCAATGTGTAACAGGTTCTCTTGTTTCCAGCAAAAACGAATATTAAGTTGGAAGCTCTTTCTTTCCTATTTCATGATTCCAGCCAGAATATGCATGGACCTCAAGAAACTTGTGGATTGTTCTTGCGCCATCATGTCCTTCACTCTCCAAGCTCGCTCCTGCTCAACAAGGAATGGGCTGCCATTTGCCTAAATGCAGTAGGAGAACTAAATAGGGATTTTAATAAATAGGGGAAACATATGGAGGCTAGAAGCTCTTGCAAAGTTAAAAGAATTGTGTGCTTAATAGACAAAATGCTTAATAGCAGTAATAGCTGCCAAGTCACCACACAAGTCACTAATATGCATGAACTGTAACAGCAAGAAAGTGACTCCTTTCAGTCTCAAGGACTTTCCTAAAAATTCAAGGTTGTAAGAACCTAACCTAGAGAATAATTACTTGTCCAGACGTGATAACAGACTCTGGCAGAACAAAAATGACAGCTTGATTCACAGACAAATATAAGTCGGTCTTGGATGTCTGGCTTCCATTTTTCTGTGGAGAGATAGATGTCTTTAAAAAGCCTCAGTAGTGAACATCTTGTCAGTTTAAAAGGTCAGACACTGAAGTGTATCAGAAGAGATGATGCTGCACAGACCATTGAGAGGAAAGAAAATGATTTCATTATCCTTGTTCATCTGCTATAGATTAATTCAGTTCTCATCATCATGGCAATTAAGGCACTTTTGTAGCACTGTCCTGACCTGGTTGAGGTGGAACCAGGTAATATAAAACAGCATGGAGGGAAGCGGGCAACTATGGCCGAGTTAATATTCCTTAGGAATGAATGCTGTTTGGAAAAGCTTTTTGTCATCATGTCCAACCGCTCATCTGGTACTCCTCACATTACTTGCCAATTTATATTAATTCTACTTCCACTGCCTTCTTTATTTCTTCTCTTCTTTCTACTCCCACTTACATGATCCTTGCTGTAGCCCTCATTACTCCTCGGTTGGAGAACCATAATAGCTTTCTGTCTCCTCACCTATCTTTTCCAAACCCTAATGCATTCTACTCACAACTGACATATTAATTTTCCTAAAGTCTATCCTTACTCATGTCACGCCCCTCGCTCACAAATGTCAAATAGCTTCCCAGTGATTACTAAATTAATACTAAGTTCTCACCCTAGCATCCAAGGTTCCCTAGAGTAAGCTTTAGCTGATCATTCGTGCCTCATTTCCCATTAGTCTTCCAAGCCCTTTTTGCTCTGGTCAATCCAGACTATGAGCCAATCTTCAAGCACATCTCCTGAGCAGCTACATTTATATTTATGTTTATTTTTTTTCCTTCTTGGAATACCCTTTCCCTCACTTTAGCTTGGAATCCAACCTATTCTACAAGGTTAATCATGAATTACTTCATGGAACATTTCTTGACTTTTCCCTACTGAACATCGATGCTCTCCATTATCCGCGCTTCTCTAATCATAACCCCATGGAAACGTCAGAAGATTACAGTGACTTAAGAGTGACTCTGTTCAACTTTGTCTCTTGTGAATTGAGGCAAGATATGCAACCTTAAAAATCTCAGCTTATATAATAAAATTGCATAAATATTTATTAAGAGCCAACTCTATGCTTGGAATGTATCAGTGAATAGAACACATCGTATAGCATATTATCAGTTGGTAAGTGTGATTTTTAATGAGTAGAACAGTGTAAAGGAGGTGAGAGAAGAAAAGGGATGTTGAAATTTTAACTTGGGTTATTAGTGTAGGCCTCATTACAAAGACAGTATTTAAACAAAGCCTTGAGGAGGTTAAGGAGTCCTCCATATGTTTATTTGGGAAAATACAATCCCAGAAAAGGAAACAGACAATGCAAAGACTCTAAGGCCCGTGGTGTTTAAAAAGGAATAGAGTCAGGTATAGCTGGTTTGGAATGAGCAAGGAAGAAAGTAGGAAGGGATAAGGTCAGAGAAATATTGAGGGCAAAGATCAGAATTTGGATAGCCACTTAGTCAATTGTAGAACTTTGTTTTCTATTCTGAGTGAAATGAGAGCAACTGCAGGTTTTTGGCACATCTAAGGAGTGACATAATCTGAATTGCATTTTTAAAAGCTCGCTCTGCTCTGTTGGGACTACACTGTGGCAGATAAAAATGGAAACAGAGAGACCAGTTAGATGTATATGACATGAATCTGGCAAAAGATAATAATGGCTTAGGTGAAAGTGATAGTGATGAAAGTAATGAGAAGTGGTCAAAATCTGAATATATTTTTAAGGTAGAACCAATGAGATTTCCTTGTGAATTGAATGTGATATGTAAATAAAGACAGAAGTCAAGAAAGACTCCGAGATTTTTGAAAAAATGGCACAACAGAGTCACCATTCATTGGGATGGGAAAGACTGGGTAAAGGAAGACAAATTTGTTTTGCACCTACCTGGAGTATAAAGTTTCTACTAGGCCTCCAACCTGGGAATTTGAGTAGGCAATTGGATGTATCCAACTATAAAACAGAAATAATAAGTCTTACAATGCTCAACAGAGTTGACCTAGAGATAAAATATGATAAAATTATAAGTGCAAATTTCATATTATGTGCATACCCTCTACTGTGCTTTTTATTTATTATTATTTTGTTTGTGTATGCATTTATGTCCATTATGTATTCTGAATCTTCTTGAAACCAAAGCTATGATCATTTTGTTTATTTTTCATTCATTGTGAAAATATATTATTGTTTATCTCATTACAAACGAAATCATCTTATACGTAGAATATAGAAATGTAGAAAATAGTAATAGTCATTAAAAAAAGAAAGCTGAAGACAACTACCAGTTATCACATTACTTAGAAATAAAAACTGTTAACGTTTTGGAGTATATCCTTTATGAACTTTTATTTATTTGATTTATTTTCTGGGGGTTTCTTACTTTTTTGTGTGTGCATTCCTCGCCTCTCTCATAGTATTTACTATAATTCTTTGTATTAACATATTTAAAAATACTTAATTGAATTAAAATATGTATCCCAGGATTTCAAAGAATAAGTCTATTTAAAATAGAGATAGAGAAGTCTGCTCTCTCTATTTTCTTAAAATTTTCTCTATTTCCTTCGGTAGTTAAACAGAAGCTTGAATCCAAGATTTTCAGGTCACCAACAAACAATATTCCTTGATATCATACTTTCAATATTGAAAAAGAACAGGTTTATTTTTTCAGAAACCTCTGCCTAATTGCCACATACCCACTGATATCAAATATGTTGTTGATTTTGTCATGAATTTTTAACCTCACACCTAACTCTATTCTATGTTTCGATTTTTATTTTGTCCTTTTGTTTCTAATTTATATTTTCTAATTGCATATTTTGTACCTTTTTAAGTTTTCTCAAATCCTTTCTGGATCAAAGCTTCAATAGTAAATCAATTAACAATGCAAGTATGTGATAGATATGATTTACTACTAATGGCATCCAGTCCCAGATGAGATGAAGAAAAGAACACGTACACAGTATAACAACTTTAAATTCTCTTTTACCTCCAGGTTGCATAGGTTTCTGAAATCATAAAATCTTGCTTTCTTAGATTACTGTGTTTTAGATTGGCTCATTATGGAAAGAAATATGTATTCCACACTCTCTCTATCCCTTTCTTTTCCATTGGGAAGGAGGTGGGGAATGATTAATCAAATGTTGCTATAAAAGCCATCACCTGTGTTGCCCAAGCAGCAATGTATTTATTACTGTTATTAATATTATTACATTTGTATTTTCTGCAGTTATTCTGCTCAGTATTTTTTAAGATAAAAGTGTCTCCAACAGAATTCTGGTAGATATCCTATTTATAATACTAAAATTAAGGCAAACAGGAATTTTAGTTCTAATAGTTAGGTTATCCAAATATTTTATACCAATAAGAGTAGGCAACCTATTAGTGAAAAAAAAAAAATTATCTCCAATTCCTAAGGGTTCTTTCTATTTAGATATAAAGAATTAATATTTGTGGGAAAATAATGAATAGGTGTGAACATGTGCATAAAATATCATATAGGCTTATGTAAAACAAAAGGTAATTCTAAGCTTAGGGTAACAATAGGTAAGAATGGGCAAAGGAAATATGCATACAAAACACGATCATTATCATAGAGTACTAAAGAAGCTTCAGCCTAAATGTGGGTCCATAGTTATAGTAATTAACTCTATCCCTAGATTCTTAAATTACCTATCTTTTTGCTGCAGAGAAAATGCCTTATCCTCAGTCTGACAAAAGGAACTAAAGAAATCATTTTGACAAGGCAGCAAAATATAATTTAAAAAATCCTGTGATGAAGATTGCCATATTGGGTATTATATTATTTTAGCATGAGAAATAAAAAAAGATTAAAGAGTGACATTTGGGGAAATGAAGCCATAAGAAGTTCATATTTTAAAGAGCAACGCAAACAGATGAAGTGTAAAGTGAGTGTTATTATTTTTTTGTTATTAAGATTATTGCAGCAGTTGCTTTATGTTTTGACTCCCTGTTTTTATGCATACTAAAGCCTCTTTTAAGCTCTAGAAATGGCAAGATCAGAGGACGAAAGAGACAACTGTGCCTGAACCTAAATGTCATTGGCACTGAACCAATGGAGACCACTAATGGAGCAGACAATTTATTCTCATTTCTAGTTGGCTAAATTACCTGTGGTCCCTACAAGGAAAAAAATAAAAAGATATAACAAATAGCATCACTTACAATTTGGGATGTGGCAAACAAAGAGTTCTGAGTGTCAGAGTAGCCGCATTCTGGCAACAGGCCGCAACAGTAATGGACTCCCAAAGTAAGAAATTCCAGCTATTAATTCAAGTGACAGCTCCCTTTGGCCAATATGTACAGTCGACATTGAGTAGGACTGCTCATGAAAAATTTTCTCAGCATCCTTGAGGTGGCAAAAAAGAATCTTCATGACTTGCTACCACTCTCGCCTATCATCCAAGATCTTCTTTCGTTAATTTTTATTATAATTCACAACACAATTTTTTATTATAATTCACAACACAATTTTTATTATAATTCACAACACAACTTTTCAAATGAAGTGTTCTAAATATGCTTAACTATATCTTCAATTTGGATTCAAAAGGAAAGTTACTTAAAGGAAAATGTCTGTGGCTTCCGGGGCATATAGAGAAATAGAAATAAATGGCTTTTTCAGTAGATTAAATGCCAAGACTAAATTGAAGTATTTGACATGCTGGGTAAAATGTAATTTATTACAAGTGTGCCACAGATTGTAGTGAAATTTCCAGTAATAATAAGTCAAAGCCGGTGTTGATTTCAGTGACATGTATTGTTTCCTTTTTTGTTGATGGTTCAGATTTTTCATTTACTGAATTTGATCTTCTTTTTCCTATATAAGGAACAGATGAATAATAGTTCTACAAATGCTGTCTGAACTAACAAAGACTCATGCCATTTGTAAAATGGCCAAATTTTTAAAAAAGTGATTTTCAACTATATGTCTGCTGCCAAATGCTAGCATGTTTTAAAACAAGCACTAGGTATCCCTTCCCTTCACTCAAAAGTAGAATGATAAAATTTCTGTATTCCAAAGGGCATTCTGAAAATTGGACGGTATATTTAGTAGAGGTGGATATATTCAACTGGAGTATTCATTCCAGTTTGTAAATTTGCTTACTTATGTTCCAGAAATAATGTCAGAGTGAGCTTCCTGGAAAGATTTTTCTTATTCCATACTCTATGAGCCAAAATGTCTTTTGGAGAGAATGGATGATAGAATGGATGAGTATTTCAGAACTGAAAGAATTGAGACGGCCATGCATTTGTTTGGAAATGAGTAACTGAGCAGATCCATCCCCCAACCCTCCACCACTACCACTAAAATCACAATACAATTATACAAAGAATTAATAAATTTGTAACAGCTCTGACAACAAAGAAGACTGAAATGTCCAGGACAGTTTGGAGAATATCTGGAAGCTAGAAAGCAGATGGGTTGTTACTGACTGAAACTCAAAATACACAGAGGAAAAAGTTATCATAGAGAATAAGGCTGCCTCTTAGAAAGTCTTGGTTGGGATTTAAAAAAAAGAAAAAGGAAAGAAAAGGAAGAAAGAAGTATAGGAAACGTGGTCAGCAATGGACTAGCCTGGTGAAAAAGAATTTAGAAGAATGCAACAGGGATACAACAACATGTTTCAAATATGTCAGTAGAGAAAGTGTGGAGTGCTGCAATGGTTCCTTATTCAGCCTGTTAGTATAAAAGGCAGACGCTACAATTCTAGACTTGTCTCTGACCTGGCCATCTTCTCATTCTGCATGAGCTGCATTGAACTTCAGGCAAGCCTCCATGAGGAAGTGATGAGACAGCCAGGAGCTGTGGCCACTTACTTGTCTTCTTGATCTCTTGAACGATGATCTCTATATTAACCGTACAACCTCTTTGCTGACAAATAGTGAACTGGGTTAGAATAATTGCTCAAAGTACAAAGTCTGGAGTCACAATCTCTGGATTTGATCCAGATTTTGCAAGTTAGTAACCGTGCAACATTGGACAATTAATTACTTCAGCTCTTTTTACTCACTTTCCTTATCTGTAAAATGAGATTATATTAGTATCTATCACTTAAGGTTTGTGTGAGTATCCTATAAGCTAACATATGTACCCAGCACATAGATAAGCACTGTATATGTTTTATTATTGTTATTAATATTATTTATTATTATTAAATTATGACTGTTCATTTGAAGGAGTTGAAAAACTTAGTGTAAGAAAATATAAACATAAGAGAGAAATAATAAAATAAAAGAGATAAAAGAGAATGTTAAAAGGTGTGAAAGCCAGGTTCCTCTCTCTAATAAGACTTCCAGTAGCAAATAAAAGTGAGAGCTATTCAAAGGAATAGTAGAAAATTTCTCTGAGCTGAATATCTCTATTATTAGGTTAAAAGAGATCCAAAGGAACAAATAAAAGAGAATACAAGAAATTTCTTCTGAAATTTCGAAACTATAAGATTCAAAAGAAAAATAAATCTTAAAAATTTCCAGAGAAAAACACAGCTTACGTGCATATGAATGCAAACTAAACTTGCATGAGGCCTCTTATTAACAACATTGGCAGCTACAGGTCATTGATTTATTGTCTTTAAAGTTTTGAAGGAAAGTGTCTAAGTAAAATATCAATCAAGCATGGAGGTAAATATATCTATAACATATATACTTATATGTAATATGTATATATAAAAATATTTAAAAGATATTTTCAAGCACACAATGACTCAGGAAGTATAGGTCACATGTACTCTTTCAGACAAAATACTTATTTGAAGATAAACTTAACCAAAATAGAAAAGAAATTTTTTAAAAAGTAAGGCATGAGAGACAAAGAATTGGAGAACAAACCTAGGATTCTGATGAAAAGAAATTCTGAAACATCAGTTTATTCGTTAGGATGCTTTCAACTCTGAATAGCATAAATCCCTAACTCAACTGATTTAAACAATAAGGAAAATTTATTATTTCAAGAATCAGAACATTCTGAGTTAGCAAGTCTCCAAGGTTGATTAACTCATTGGTTCAATTTTGTCACCAAGAATCCAATTTATTTTCAACCTTCTATTTTGCCACCTTCTGAAAATCTGCCTCCAGGATTACGAGATGGCCGAAGGAGTTCAGATATCACATTCAGACATGAGCAAGTCCAGCAGATGATAGAGATAGATGATAGATAGATGATAGATAGATGATAGATAGATAGATAGGTAGGTAGGTAGGTAGATAGATAGATAGATAGATAGATAGATAGATAGATAGATAGATAGATAGAAAAGAATCTCTTCCTCTCTGCTAACTACTTTTCTCTACTTTTAATCAGTGAATAAAACTACCCCAGAAGCCTCTACATACTTACTCTTATTTCTCATTGGCCAGAATTGTGTTCATATATATACCCAAAGCAATCACTGGCAAGGAGAATATGATTATTATGATTGTTTAAAGCAAAATAGAAAGTTTCATGAGTGTATGGACATGTCCAAATTGATCGAATAATATGTATTAAACATGTATAGTTTTTATTTTTGTATATCAATTACATTTCAAACAAATTTTTAAAAGACAAAACAGAAAATGACCCTTTTCTTGGAGTAATATGCGAAAGGAATAGATGTTAGATTAAGATTCATGATTTACAAATGAAATTGGTACAGATGTAAATTTACAAGTTAAATTGGTACAAATTAGAACCAAAGTCTGTAAGCTCTATGACGAATATTCTCAAGAATAAAATTGATACCATTACACAAATTTTATGATTAAGATGATCATGATTAATGATGAAGAGAGGAAGGCATATGCCTTTTCTGTCAATAGGAAAGAAGTAGGGAATTAAAAACTCTAAGAAAAAAAAAAAAACCTGTGTAAACCAAGGTAAAATGTGACCCGAATCTGAGGATCTGATGGAAGTGTATAGCTCAGAGTGTCCTGGACAAGAAACCCAAACCCACTGACCAGGTAATTTAGAAAATACTGACAGATACTTGAATTAATGTGTGGTCATTTTGTATTTATAACAGATACAATCTCTAATCAGTTCTCTATGATGTATTTGTTTGTTACTCTGAACATCATTTATCTCTTTTATCAGATATTTGTTTACAGACCCAAATTTCTCAACTAATTTCTTTTGAAAAATCATCCTGCAAGTAAATGTATTGTTCTTAAAAAAAAAAAAAAAGATTTCAAATTGATCTTTACATGGGCATAAGTGCTCTCTTCTGATTCCTATGAGACATCTGATTCAGTTTTACACTTTGGAAGCTTAAGCAATTTAAGAAATATGCAGTTTGAACAAAACGCGAGTACAAACTATGAATCATAAATTTAGAAAAAATTAAGTAAAATTAAATGTATTATATTTTTGTGGAATTTAAAAATTGTCGATTCATCGAAATTACATGTCTGCATAGCTATAATGGAACTTATCAAAATTGAGCCCCTCAATTTAACTGAATACCACAATAAAAACTGCTCTTCTATTTCAGCTGTAATTTTCCACCTGTGAATGTGGGTTTGGCTCATTAAGAAACCTTAGGTTTTACATGGGATGATCCATAGAAGCCAAAGCAAGCTAGTTGACCTCATGGGACCAAGCAAAGGTGACAATGCCAGTTTCTGCACTCTAAATGACTTTTACCAACCCTCACAAACATACATAAACATACACACCCAGCAGATGAAGGCCAGTCCTTGCAGTAACTAGGTTTTAATGGATAAATTAGAAAGCTCCAGATGGATAAGTTAGCAAATAAAGTGTAAGCAGTATGGTGTGGCCTAAAAAGTACAAATTCAAAGGTTTTGTTAGTGAATGAATAGAATGAGTTAAAATGAATCACAGGGTAGGACTGTGAGTATCGAATAAAATAGTTTTAAGTACTACACGAACTAAAAGCATTTCTGTATTTCCTATCTCATACAAATCTTATAAAATAATCTACGTAAAATTGCTCTTGAAATTGTAAGAAAATACTGTTAATGTTAATAATAAAATAAGATTTCAAATATAGCTAGAGTGACAGATCGTTTAATGTATGAGGAAGCGAAAATATTTCTTAATTTATTGAAACCACATATTTAGAATACACACCATGAAGAGTAATTAATGACCTTTTTTTCTCACCACTTTTTAAATGAATGGCGTATAATCAATTTTAGTCCCTATTAAACACAGTAACAATTAGACCTTCTTGATTCAGGAAAAGATGGAAGTTTTCTTTCTCTTTTCCTCTCAATTCTTTGCAGAGAAATATCTAAGATATTTCTGCTGTGTCCCTTCCTCCCTATTTCCTTAATCTTCCTCCTAGCGTTCATCAGCACATCACATGCAAACTAACATCATCTTAATGTTCCCTTGGTCTCCTGTCCCTCTGATTCATCAAAAAAAAAATGCTATTTTTATCATTACAATCAGCTTACGATTATTTATAACAGAACCAGTGTGGTAAGGAAAATCGCGAAAAGAGGTACGAAAACTGAAAAGAAGGCAACAAAAATCATTATTTATGGATGAATTGGAAAATGTCTATGGAGCTGTAGCCGAACAGTGCTTAAAGTAGGTATAGAAGCCATATTCTAATTTTTATTTCTGTTGCTCTGCTTCTGCAAGGATCCTGATGGCTGTTATAGGGTGATTCCCTTTCATCTTCCTTTTTCCTCCAGGAATATTCTTGACCTTCTTACTTTCCACAAAAGGGTGGGTAAAGAGATAACTATAATGAGAATTATTAAGCTTTTCAAAATTAGTTGTATGTAGAATTAAGGCAAGTCAAAGTAGTGGTATTTTAAGCTGTTAAAAAAAGAGACAGAGCATCATTTGTCCTTAGGTTTTCTAATTTTTTTCCGTATAGTTGGTATATGTCTTTTAATTAGTACTGCTCATACAGCAAATGCCCTGCTTTCTTTTAAATTTATAAGCATGTTATTGCTTTGTGGGAATAAAATAGCCTTTCTCTGGTATTTTTAATTGTTTGTTCCTAAGGCCTAATTTATTCTCCAAAGCTATATTCTGAACTGGCTAGCTACCTTTTCAAATAGCCCCAACTAAACTGTAATTGGAAATAAAATAGCAAGTACTCCTTAGGGAGAGAGTTGAACAAAACCTGTAGACAATCACCAATAATGCACATTACTGAAATTACATATATATTTTATCTATCTATCTAAAATATATATATTTTTAGTCAGTTTGAGTATAACTATTTTTTTTTTGTCTTCTCAATATTATGGTAATACGTATATTGATAAAGAATCTTAATTATGATCAATCTAAAAGAACCTTTGCAAGTTTAGGGCAAATTTTCTTGGCAGTATTTATATAAGTAGCCCATATCATAGCTAGAAGGGAGGTTGGGAAAGCTTGTGGCATTTCTACTTAGTGTACTAGTGTATTAGTCAGTGTTCTCCAGAGAAACAGAACAAGATGGATATATACACGTATATATAATATATACTAGAGTAGACAGCTTTAGGTAAAACTCAGTGATGTATATTCAATCCTGCAAAAGAGTCATCGACAAAGAGAAGATATGTTTGTGCCAGAGTCTCATAATTCCTGACTATTATCCTCTACTAGTCAAAGAATTTCCTGTTCTTTGATGTTTATTTAATAGAGGACGAATAAGGTTATTTACAGATTAGCTGTGTTCATGCTGGGCTCAATTTAAATACAGTCTGTAAAAAAATAAATAAAATAATAAAATAAAATAAAATAATAAAATAAAATACACATTTTATGCAGAAAGCGATCACTCATAAGGAGTGATGATATTGTTCCCTTGTCCCAGCGTTTCTATAAAAATAGATAGCTCCGACTCACCGGACAGGAGATTTTTGTCATCTGATATAGTGTCAGTGCCTTCCTCAATGAGAGCCTAATGTACTATCCGAATTATCGCTTTGCCGTAAATAGAAAGTTAAAATTGTGCTGATATTTTACTCCCTCGGCACTTTCCATTTTGGCAGCTTGGCTTTCTGGCTGGTTACTTTAATCATTTTAAGTGCTTGAACTAAGAACCTATTTAACAGTTTCCATTAATAAAGAAAAATGTGGTCCAGGAATACCCAACTTGAAATCTGTGAGGTCATATAGTTTAACCTCCATCCAATTCAGGGAACTCTGCATCACTTGTCTGACAGGTGGTTATTCAGGATTTGCTTAAAACCTTTCAGTCATGGAGAGTTCTGTAACTTTACAAGTCAAGAAAAACTCCAAATGGGATTAAACTAGCAGAATCGGTTCTAACATCTAGACATTATACATCTGTATCTGTTAGGATAAGTTCACATGCAAGTGACAGAACATCCAAATGAACAGTGCCCTAAACACACCAATATCTTTTTTATTTTATGCCAAAAAAAAAAAAAAAAGTCGAGCTGTTGGCAGTAAATGACTATTATGAAAATTCCCAAAAGTTATCAGAGACTCAGAGACTTAAGCCCTTTTAGGTCCAGGCTGCCAAACCTAGGTTTTTATTGGCATGGTCCCAGATGTTTTGAACTCCAGCTATCAAGTTTAGTTTCTAACCAGCATGAAGGGTGAAAGAGCTATATTTTAAAGATTTCAGAAAGCTGAAATATAATACTTCTACACATATCACACTGTCCAGAATATAGTCACATGAAATGCCTGATGCAAAGAATATCAAGAAATACAGTCTTTAATCTAGGCAGCCATAAACCCAGATAACAGTTGCAGGTCCTACTACTAAGGAAGATGGGGAGAGAGTGATTTGAGTAGTATAGGGGTTGACAATTTTTTTCTGCAAAGGGCCAGAGAGTAAATATTTTCATCTTTGTAGGGTAATTTTAATTCATTTGATTTATGGTGGGCTACGGGTCAGGACATCTTTATTTTCGGTAGTAAACCCTGTTGATTCTGATACAGTCCATGATTTGGATCTCAGATGCAAATGTTCAACTCTGCTGTTGTAGTGCAAAGCAGCCATAGCCAGATAAAGTTTTATTGGACTACAGGCAATGTAAGCAAATGAATGTGGTTGTAGTCCAATAAAACTTTATTTGCAAAAACAAGCAATCTAGCAAATTTAGCCCAGTTGCTTAGTTAGTTTCCCCTGGAATAAACAAATAGGAAGCTGTGCCACATTGACTAATGTAGCTGAACATATTTATTTTGTTGATAAACTTTGTCCTAGTCAAATTACTTTGTTTGGTCAAATTAATATATAGGCAACTAGATCCTTGGTTCCATTTTACATGAAATGCCGATTGAGCAGTGGTTATATTTTTTAAAACTTTACATTTGCCTTTGCTATGCACCATCTTTTCTGGCATTGGTAAATTTGTTAAGCATGGCTTCAATATCTTTCGAATTGCTAATGAAAATGTTGAACAGAATAGTAATATGTATATTCCGGAGATTTCTTTCACAGTTTAACAAATAAATATTTATTGAACATCTATTATATGCCAGACACTAAATCATCATTAAAGCTGTACAAGCATCGAAGATGGAGCACTTGCTCATTACCGCTATGCACTACAGTTCAGTGGTAAAAAATTGGCAGCAAATCAGATTCCTATAGGAACGTGGTCAAAGTGTAGATTCCTGGAGAAAACCTGGGGTAATTTTCATTCATTTGATTTATGGTGAGCTAAGGGTCAGGACATCTTTATTTTTAGTAGAACACCCTGATGATTCTGATATAGTCCATGATTTGGAACCTAATGACTATTCAGTTTTGAGAAGGACTCTCATTAATACCAATTCTTGTATCTCGCCTACAATGGTATCACAAGAAGCTTCACCAAATGCCTGGCTAACTTCAAGATACACTCTCTGCCTGGCCTTTGATTTTCAAGGATAGTATTACATTTGTTGCTCTTGCTGTTTCACTGTGAGATTAATTGGTCTGCACTTAATCTTAGTAAATAAGTGATTGATTACCTTGTTCCTTTCTAAGTAATCACAAATAATAATGTTACTATTACTGATGCTTACTCTGTATCTAGGCATAATGCTAAATACTTTACAAGTATCGCCTTACATAAACCCCACACCCATCTTATGAGGCTGTACTATTATTAACCATATTTTACAAATAAATAAACTGAAGCATAGAGAGGTAAATAATTTCTCAGGGTTAAAACTCTTGCAAGTAGCAGAGCAAGGATATAAACCCAAGTTCATCCAATTTCAGAGCACCTGCTTTAAACCATTCTTCTCTATCATGTCTCCAAATCAACTTTTCAACATTTCTTCCTGGATTTCATGAGATTTACATAGGATTTATTAATTCATGTGATTTAGACTCTATGCTTTCCTCCTCAAAAAGGCATCTCAAGCCAGCCACAAAAGAATACCTATTGCATGATTTCATTTATAGTAAGTAACAAATAAATAAAACGAATTTATACTCATTAATGTCAAGATAGTGGTTACCTTTGGAAGAGGGCAGAAGGGGCATTCTAAGATTCTGGTGATGTGTTTCTGATCTGGCTGCTGTTACATGAGTGTGTTACATGAAACTAACTCATATTGGAACACGACACAAATTACTAAATAAGAAGATCAAATAATAGAGTGCTTCAAATGTCAGAGGGAAGAGCAGTCTGTCTTTAACGTACGGTGCAATCTTTCTCAAAAGGAAATTTCATAATGTCCTTTACCTGCTTTCAGTCAGTTCTAAAGGTGGGCACATACTCTTTGGTGAACAGGAGGGCTTCTTCCTCTCATCAGTCCTTACTGCTCCAAGCCCATCCCCATCCAACCCCGTCTGGTCCAAGCGTTTCCTTTTCCAGAAAGCCATCTCTGATGGCATAAGCCCCCAGTATTCTGAGTTTGGGTATACTCATAAAATCTTGGGTATATTTCTCTCATGGTTCTTATAACACTAAATTAAGTTTTTCTTATTGCTTATGCACTTCAATCCCTGTGCAATTTTGTAAACTAAAATTCCTTCCAAAAGACACTTTCAGTAGACACACTAGCCTGGCCACTCAATCTTCATTAACTCGGTCTTTCTTGTCAACACAAACAAGGTTTATCTAAGTATCTAGCTTCCAGGAAAAGTGACTATATTCTCAGTTTGGAGTCAATCCTAGATTAGTACATTGGTTTAATGCCAATAATTGGTTTAGGGATGAAAAAGTGACATAATTCTGACCAATAAGACATGAAAGGATGTCAGCTGGAAAATGAGAAACTCCTGGTAAGATTCTTTCACACTTAAAAAGTGACAGAGAAGAACAGACTTCTTTCTTTGGACATTGTTATGTCTGGAAATTCTGTAGGAAAAGGTGGCAGCAGAAATATAAAAAGAAGCTGAGTTTTCTAGGTCTTCATTAAGTAGATATATTAAAATCTAGAGCTACCCTGTCTTGAGGCTTTTTGTCTTGTAATCTGAAGCTAAAAATATCCTAATGAAACAAAACTGACTTTTTAAATTTTTGTATTCTGTTCTGTATAAATAAGCTGAGAGTTCTAAATGGTTGATTTTTCCACCTATTCACCAGGCCTGTGTTTTTCAAACAATGGTTTGCGAACTTTCAGAGATTTAACATCATTCAGGGAGATATTAAAGCCAGCAATGTCATCTGCTCTAATTTCGATTTTTTTAATCAAACAATGGAAAAAATATATTTTTATTTAAAATGGAATAGAAAACTTCTGAATACTTAAGAGATGAAAATTTATAGCAGTTAGTATAACACGAATAAAATAAAGTTGATGATTTAGTTATTCATCCAATTGCTCATCCAATTAATGTTGATGCCATTATGATAATTTTTAGTTATATATTAATTTTGTTTTTAATAATAATATTTTATTTAGTTTATACCTATGATGGACAATTGGATAGATCAAAGAGAAATAAGGAATGTCAATGTTGAAGTACAAGTTGATGAGAAGTATAAAAATAATAGCTGCATATTTGCCTCAATGTGATCCAAACAAAATCCAGTTCCATAAGTTACATTTATCTGTTCAAAATTCTGCTCGGCATCAAAAGATGTCTGTAGTATTTTGAAAATTAAAGTTAAACAGATAAAATCTAGTGATGATTATATCTAATTTGCCTTTTCATTTATGAGGAATAAAAACTCTCCACACCCACAATCTGTTACTTGAAGAGTTTATAAATTGCAGTTTAAAACCTTCCCTTTTATCTTACCATAAAAAAGTGGAAATTATAGAAATAAGCCTGTTGACTTTTGAAGTGTAAAACAAAGAATGCTAAACAAGGTCATAAAAAGTTTTATATACTTTTATTGTATATGTTTAATGGCATATTTAGAACTGAAGTACGGAGAGTTTTTTATTATTTATTTGTTTGTTCGTTTGTTTACTTAGCTTCAAGTATACAGTATATTTGATAAACATTTATGCAGTTTATAAAACGATCCCCCTAATTGCTCTTTCTCTCCTCTGGCTCTCCACCTAGCCATTACATTAATGCTAACTGTATTCCTTATGCCTTGCTCTCTATCTCCATGACCATTTATCAACTACTAATTTGTACTTCTTTAACCCTTCACCCCTTTCTCCCAGCACCCCCATCCCTCATTCCCTCTGGCCATTACCAGATTGTCCTCTATATTTGTGAGCCTGTTTTTGATTAGTTTGTTCTTTTTGTTCCTTAGATTCCACATGTAAGTGAAATCATATGGTATTTATCTTTCTCTGTCTGACTAATTTCACTAAGTATAATAACTTCCAGGGTTTATTTAGATACAATTTTAGACTTACAGAAAATTTACAAAGTAGTACAGAGAGTACCCAGTGTGCCTTTACCATCTAACCCTATGTAACCATTGAACAATTATCAAAGATAAGAAATTAACATTGGCACAATACTATAAACTAGAGATTTTAGTCAGATTTCACCAATTTTTTACACAAGTCATTTTTCTGTTCCAGGATTCAATCCAGGATCTCACATCGAATTTAGTTGTCAAGTCTCCTTGGTCTCCTCTAATCTGTGACAATTCATCAGTCTTTTCCTGTCTTTCTTGACCTTTAATTTGGTTTTGTCTGATGTTTTCTAATTATTAGATTGAAGTTATACAGTACTGAGAAAGAAAACATTGAGGTGTTATAGGCCTGTCAGGAGGTAGATGATATCAGTATATATACGTGGTAATACTAACATTGATCACTTAGATAAGATGTGTCGGTCAAGTTTTTTCACTGTAAAATTACTATTTTTTCTTTTGCAATTAATAAGTATTTAGGGAGATATTATTTATAGTTAAAAAATATGGGGGAAATAGCATTATTCTGTTTCTGTATAAATTTTCACTCACTAATTTTAGTAGCCACTTGGTGGACCTTGTTTGTAGCAATTACTACTTTAGTGTCCCTTCTCCCCATTTATTTATTTATTCAGTTTTCTATTTATGTTCATATAGACTCATAAGTATTTATTTTATTCTTTGGGTTATCATACAATGCCATTATTATTTATTTTGTTATTCAAGTTGTACCAATTTATGCCACCATGAGTTCATGCTGACACCTCCAATTCTAATGCAGAACCATCCAGTTCATTCTGACCTCTCCTTGCTTACCTGAAACTTCTTTCTCCTACAGTGAGAAACTTGGCTCTCATTATCACAGAATATTTACTTATTTGTTCAAGTCTAGTCTATGTATAGTTTCAGAACTGATAAATTATGCTTCTGTGAGAAACACATTTAATAACTAGAATATAATGGTAGTGAAAATTATATCTTTAACCTTACAGAATCTAGTCAAATAACTTTTTACCAAACTTACTTACCTGAACTCTTTATTCACTTGTAATGCAGTTAGTTTCATTTGTCACAGTTTGCATTTCATCTTTCTTCTCTCATCGTAACTGATGTTTTAAATTTACATATAATGAAATATACTGTTTGTGGAGTACATTTCTATGGGTTTTGACAAATGCATGGAGTCATGGGTGCACTACTGTAGATCTATATTCAATATTTCCATCCCCTTAAAAATTCTCATATTTTATCTTTTGTCAGCTCCTTCCTCCACCTTCCAACTCCTGGCATCCGTAATTCTGTCTTTCTTTCCTATAGATATGTCTTTCCCAAAGTATCATATAAATGGATTTATGCAATATGTAACCTTTGAGGTCTGGCTTCTTTCACTTAATAAAGTGCATTTAAGATTAATCTATATTACTGGAACAGACATTTCTCCAAAGAGGATACACAGATGGCCAACAGACACATGAAAGGATGCTCAACATCACTAATCATCAGAGACATGCAAATTAAACTCACAATGAGATATCACCTCGCAATTGTCAAAATGGCTATCATCAATAAATCAACACACAAAAAGTGTCGGTCAGGATGTGAAGAAAAGGAAACCCTCAAGTACTGTAAATGGGATTGTAAATTGGTGCAGCCACTATAGAAAACAGTATGGAGGTTCCTCAAAAAATTAAAAATGCAACTACCACATGACTCAGCAATTCCACTTCTGAGTATTTATCTGAAGAATTCCAAAACACTAATTTGAAAAGATATGTGCGCCCCTATGTTCATTATTTATAATAGCTAAGATATGGAAACAACTGAAGTTTCCATTGATAGACAAATGAATAAAGAAGAAGTGGTACATATATACAATGAAATATTACCTAGCCATAAATAAAATAAAATAAAATAAAATCTTGCCATTTGGGACAACATGGGTGGACCTAGAAGGTATTATGCTAAGTGAAATAAGTCAGATAGAAGAAGACAAAGACCATATGATTTCACTTAAATGTGAAATCTAAAAAATGGACTAACTGAACAAATAAAATAGAAACAAACTGATAGATACAGACAACAAATTGATAGTCGCCAGATCGGAGGGGTAGGTGAGTTGGGGGGTCATGCATGAAGAAGGTGAAAAAGATTAAGAAATACAAATTGCCAGGTATTATAGTCATGGGGATGTAAAGTACAACATAGGAATACAGTCAATAATATTGTAAACTGTGTATGGTGTCAAATGAGTACTAGACTTATCAGGGTAATCACTGTGTTGTACACCTGAAACTAATATAATATTGTATGTCAACTGTAATTGGAAAATACATTAATTAAAAAAAAGATTAACCCATATTGTTATGTGAAAAAATATTTTATTCTTTTTAATTGCTGATCGGTATACCATTGTATGGCTATACCACAGAAAGTTTATACATTTATCAGTTGCATGAAGGATATCTGAGTCATTTCTATTTATTGATGATTTTTTAATAAAGCTGACATTAAACATTCACATAAATATTTTCATGTGAAAATAAGTTTTCATTGTTTTTGAGGTTAATATCTAGGAGTGGGAGTGCTGGGTCATATGGCAAATGTATTTTGAAGTTTATAAGAAACTACCAAACTATTTTCCAAAATGGAAAAACATCTTGCATCTCCACCCAAAATGTATTGGAGTACCAGGTGCTCTGCATCCTCATCAACACTTGTTACCACCTCATAAAAATTTTTATTTTTAGACATTTTAATAGGTGTGTAGTTGTAACCCCTTGAGGTTTTAATTTGCATTTCCCTAATGACGCATAATTTCATGTCCTTATTTGCTATCTCTATACTTTCTTTGGTAAAGTATTTGTTCAGATCTTTTGGCCATTTTTTAAATAAATTTTTTTTTTTGTTTTCTTATTCTTGGATTTTGAGAATTCTTTATATATGCTGGAAATAAGAACTTTGTCAGATATATAATTTGCAAATACTTTTCCCAGTTGTGCTTTTTGTTTTTATTCTCTTAACTGTGTCTTTCATAGATCAATAGCTTTTCACTTTGATAAAGTGGAATTTATCATCTTTTTCTTTTGAGGGTTGTTCCTTTAGTGTCACATCTAAAAATTTTCTGTCACCCAAGAATTTCTTCTATGATTTCTTCTCAGAGTTGATAATTTTACATGTTAAATTTAACTATGTAATTTATTTTGTTAATTTTTATAAAGTTGAAGTTCATATTTATTCATATGGATGTCTAATTTTCCCACCAGTTTTTTGAAGAGATTACCCTTTCTCCATTTAATTGCATTTGCACTTTTGACAAAAATTAGTTGACTATATTTGTGTACATCTATTTCTGTTTCATTGATCTATAGGCCTTTTTTTTAAAAAAAAATTCCTTTCATTAATGTCTGATTTAGACCCCCCAGCCAATGGGCCATATGGGCAATGGAGCCCATTCTAGGGCCCCATCTTGTCTGTTGAGCAAATTCATAGTCCCTTCTAATGCTAAGCAAAACCTCCAGTCCTGCTCCATCAGAAAGTATTGCCATAGATGTCTGGCAGCCAAGAAGCACACCAGACAGCCTACCTGAGCAGGAAGCTAAGCCAGCAGCCCTGGCAACTGTTGAACATAATCATTGGCCCCACATAACCAGGGAGTCTGAACAGTAACTCTGAGTAGCCTTGAAGCCCAGCCTGTAGTACAGTCCAGCTGCAGAACCTAGCCTGCAACTCCACCCTGCATCAGGGCCCTGCCTGATTGCTGAACATAGCAGATGCCTCACCTAGGCAAGAGCCCAGCCGGTGACCCCAACTACAGATCTTAGCTTGCAGCCCCACCTGATCAAGAAGCCTAGACAGGAACCCAGACCAACTGTAAAGCACAGTCTCCAGACCCACCCCACTGTGGGGAACAGCTAGAGGCCCTGCATAACCAGAGAGCCTGGGCAGTGACCTCACGAACACAACCAACAGCCTACCTGATCACAAAGCCCAGCCAGTGGCTCCACTGAATGTTGGGGGCACAGACTACAGCCTTGCCTGATCCCAGAGCATAGCCTGAGGTCCTGTCTGACCACAAAGCCTGGCCTATGGCCATGCCTCAACACAGAGTCCAGCCAGCAGCACCGTCTCATCAAGAAGCACAGCCTGAGGTTTACTCAAATAGGAACAATTGTGAAGCATGGCCTCGAGCTCTGCCCAATCACAAAAGCCATCCAGGGGCACCCCCTTGCCAGGAAACACAGCCTGCACTTTCACCCAACAAAAGGTGATTACAGAATCCTGCTAGTGGACCCACATAACCACACAATACAGCCAGAAACCCTACTTGAATCTAGAGCCCAACCAGCAGGCCCACTGAAATTCAGAGCCCAGCTGTTGGTAAGTCCTCCCCATTCCCCTTCATCCAACTTCAGAGCATCGGCAGTGGCCTTGACCAACTAGAGACCCCAATAACAAACCTGGCTTGCTTGTAAATGTTACCAGCTAAGCCATCCAATAAATTAATAAATAATAAATAATAATTAATAAATAAATATATTAAGAAATTAGACATATCTTAAATAAACTTAAACTTACACCTCAATGAATTAATAAAAAGAAGCAGAAATGAAGCTCAAAGTTAACAGAAGGCAGGAAATAATAAAGAATAGAAAACAAATGAAATAGAAAATAGAAAAACAAAAAAAATTAAAACTAAGATAACTGTTCCTTTGAAAACTGTTCCTTTGAAAAGATAAACAAAACTGTTTATCAAACTGTTCCTTTGAAAAGATAAACAAAATTGACAAACTTTTAACTAGAGTAACCAGAAAAAGAGAGGACTCGAATAAATAAAATTATAACTGATCCCAAAGAAATACTAAAGATCATAAGATCAATTATATGTCAACAATTGGACAATCTAGAAGAAATGATTAAATTCCTAGAAATATAAAATCTACCAAGACTGAATCATAAAAATATAAAAAAATCTGAACATACCAATAACAAGTAAGGAAATTAAATTAGTAATCAAAAACCTCCCAAAAAAGAAAAGCTAAGAACCATATGGTTTTACTGATGAATTCTACCAAACATCTAAGGAAGAGTTAACACCAATCCTTTTCAAATTCTTCCAAAAAACTTTAAAAGAATAGTCTTGAATTCATTTTACATGGCCAACATTACCCTCACACAAAAGCCAGATAAGGACACTTAAAGAAAACTACAGACCAAAATCCTTGATCAACATACATGTAAAAATGCTCAACAAAATACTAGCAAACCAAATTCAACAGCTTATTAAAAGAATCATACACCATGATCAAGTGGGACTAATCCCTAGGATGCAAGGATGGTTTAACTTTTGCAAATCAATAAATGTGATACACCAAAATAATAGGAAGATAAAAATTATATGATCATCTCAATAGATACAGAAAAAGCATGAGACAAAATTCAACATTGTTTTATGATAAAAACTGTCATCATATTGGGTATAGAAGGAACGTACCTCAACATAATAAGCTGAGCTGTATATGACAAGCCCACAGATAACATCATGCTCAATGGTGAAAGGTTGAAAGCTTTTTCTCTAAGATCAGGAACAAAACAAGGGTGCCCACTCTTACCACTTTTTGTGGTGATTATTTCACAATATATACATATATCAAATCATCATGCTGTACACTTTAAACTTACATAATTTATATGTCAATTACAGCTCAATAAAGCTTGGGGGAGAAAAAGAATTTAATGCTATCAGTTTCCCTCTATGCACTGCTGCAGTTGCATCCTCAAACTTAGAAATGCGGTATTTTTATTGTCAGTTCAAATATTTTAAAATTTATTATTGAGACTTCCTCATTGACCCATGGTGCATTAAAAGTGTGTTGTCCTACAAACACTTAGGGATTTTCCAGATATTTTTGTTATTTATATTTGTAATTTAACTTTGTTATTATCCAAGTATGTACTTCATATTTTTCTATTATTTTAAATTCGTTGAAGTTTGTTTTATGGTCCAAAATATGTTCTATCTTGGAGAATGCTTCAAAAGCTCGAATAAAGGAAAATTTATTATACTGCTGTTCAGCGGAGTGTTCCATAAATATGAATTAGATCTCATTGTTAGATAAGGTTTTTCAGATCTTTTATATCTTTACTGATATTTTTTTCAATCATATTTTGTTGAAAGCCGAACACCTTATGTAGACATTGGAGACTGAGGTAAATTGTTTTTATGCCTGGAAAAAAGCACACCTTATTTATTGATTAAGACTTTAGTGTAGGGATTTGAGTATATCATATTTAGGAGCTGGTGTAGGTTTAAGGTCTGTTATTGCTATGGTTTCCCTCAGAGAAACACGGGCACTAAATTCCTGTAATGATTGTGTTTGAGGGCCAGGGGGCTGGTTTAGCAGAGCAAATCTGCTTTGCCCTTTAGGTTCCCCCTTTTAACTATTCCTCGGAGAGGATCTTTTGTAAGTCTCAGCAGTATTTATCTATTCCTTGTCACTGGAAGCTCAATGGCTTGTCAGTGGAAGGGAAGCCACAGCATGAAGTCGGGAGAGCATGGGGAGTATTATTCTCTGTTATTTTGATTAATCCTCGTGCCTAGGCAGACACCTGTGCCTGTGCCTTAAGGAGGTGCCAATTCAGTTCTTCTCCCCCAATCCTGTCACTTGGTCCTGGGTCTACCATGTATTCCTGCCCCTCCTTAGGTAGAAATTTTTCTCCACATTGCCTTCCCCCGAGTCAATGAATTTCACCTGGGCCCTAACGGTGAGGATGTAGACCTCACTTTCATTCCACAAAGTAAGGCTTTTGTTCATAGGGAAATTAAGAAAAATGATCTAGGTAGAGCCTTGTACTGCTCCTATTTGTGCTGCTGTCCCAGGTCTTTACCACAGCAAAGGATTCCTTAGGGCTCTTTACTGTTCTTTTCTGTGAAAGCATTATCGATTCAAGGAGAAAGAGCATGTAAGAGGGTGTTGAGGGAAATTCTCCCAGGGTCTTCACATTCCCCTGCCAGCCCACATTTGCTCACCAAATTGTGATCTATTTTAACTAAACTCTTCTTATTGCTCCCAATGCAATGGCATCTACTCCAGATAAGTGAACACACACATCTCATTACTCCCTAAGTTGCCTGTGTCTCCTTGTATTTGGGGCTATTTGATTGCTCGTTGGCCCCTTTTCTCTCAATAGATTTGAAAAAAGTCATGAATTTGCAGTTTATCCAGACTTTTAATTTATTTTTATTTTTATTTTTAAAATTTGAGGCCGGGAGAGATGCTCTTTCCAGCTCTCTACATCCTTAAATGAAAACTAGAAGCCATTTAGGGAGGTTTTAAAGGAGCAACCTGGTTGAAAGCAGGGGCTGTGGATCTTGTCTGAAAGCTGCAGCTGTATAGCATCTTATTTAAAATTAAGAAATCATTTCTCTCAAATCAAAGAATATGGGAGAAGGGAAAGTAGCTGATGGAAACTCTGAAAGGAGAGCTAATGACCTCCTCCTATCCTATACCACCACTCAGTTACTGTGCCCAAACCACTTAAAAATTAAAGCTACCTAGCTTTCACCCATGAGCTCCCTTTCTCTGATCTCCCCTTCTGCAATTGTCTCTATCTTTGTATTTCTTTATCAGCTTTCCTCCCCACTCCACCCCTCAGTAAAATGACTAAAGCAGGGCCTCTTGTCTTTTTCAGGTAGTAGAGTGAGAATTCTAAACAATGAAAGCAAAATGGGAAATTCTGTCCCTTTCATGTCTCGAGGGTATAGTTAATAGTCTTTATCGGCAGCCACTAGCCACCTTGTCTCCATTTAGTAATCCACACAAGAGTAGTGTCCTGGTTCTCCCTCCAGTCCTTTCTCCATTAGAATCCTGCCAGATAGTACTGTACAAAATTGATACGGTCCCTTCCAAAACTTTTTAGGAGGTTCATGACTAAATATATTATTCTGGAAAGATTTATGAGTCACAAAATTCTAGGCTTGCATAGACTCTAGACAAATGTGCATTGATTTCTAGTTTTGACTCCTACTCGCTTGTTCTGAACCTTTCTGCAATAGCCTGATAACTGTACAAGTGAATTTTTTTATCTGCACTGCAAGTACTTCCCTACTGGTATCTTGCATGTCTGTGTGTACATTGTACTATTCTCCTTTTTCTCCATGATGATTTTTCCTTTCTATGCTCCACATTCATAGGTCAGTCCTACTCCTCTCTCCACAACTGCACAGTCCTCCAGGAGCCTAGGTCAGGTTCAGAGGTGTGGTTTCTTGTAGTCGAGAAGATTTTGGATAGCACAGCCTGCCCCGCAATACCCACTCAGTAAGAGAATGAATGTATGAGTGAAAAAAAGAACAAACTAACAAACCAGCTGGAGTACTAGCCATAAAAGACTTCTCATAGAGAAGTAACTTGGCCTAAGCTTTGAAAGATGGTTATACCTGAGATTGGTAGAGAGGTGATGTATATGCCCTAAAAAATACATAAATTATCTCTCTTTGCCAACATTTTCTTTCTACTGCCCTTTCTAAGATGCAGCAAATGATAGTGATCATCAGCACCCACGTCAGTACATTGCTAGTAGCCAATGTCAATCTCTACCTTAATTCTCAGATATTTTAGTGCTGCATATGTTGATTCTCCAATACTGCAGCTTCCTCTATTTCTACTCAGTAAAGTCACAATACTCAATTTTGATCCTGTATCAGCAGCCCATTATTGATGTATGCCTGAGGACTTTCATATCGCTTCACCTGTTATGATTCACGCTACCACATGCATGGTATTTGTTCCTGAATTTTGTGAAAATTTTGTTTTCTCAACATTTCTCACTTCACTCAAACCATCTATTTCTTCCACAATTCTACTTTGGAGTGCTTCAATGTCAACTAACTAGCACCTTCGTATCATGGCCTCCTCATTAAATTGGCTAAGGCAGATTATCCCAGGAATATCCCATTCCTGGACCATTTGTGCCATCTTCTTTGCCTCAGCACCCTGGTCAAGGAAGTGTAGCTAGAGAGCAAATTAGTACTAAGCTCTGTTGACACAGTACACCAAAATAACAATATATATTTATTAATCATTTACTTTATAGAAGACACTCTACCTGTGAATTCATCTTATTTGAGTTGGCTTTCTTGATGCCCCAGTATCTTTTTATTTATCTTTTATGTGTAGCGGTGGCTCCTTTTTGGCAAGTTAAACTGCATTTATCTTAGATTCAAATATGTAACAAATGGTGCATCCAGAGAGCTGGGTCAGCTAAGAGTCTATTTGTAAGAACTGCTGAGGAGATTCTTGGGGGTAAAAAATCAAGAGTGGAGAGCACCCAGGCACATTGATTTATCCTAAAGTCAAAGCTGTGAAGGCAGGGATGAGCAGGGGTGTGATTTTAATAATAACAATATTTCTGTCATTCAGATTATCTTCTATCCTAGCCCCAGGGGCCCAAGTCTAATCCTGGAGGGAGAGATCTGCAATAAGAGGGCCAGTATTGTTCTAAATCACTGGAACACTACAGTCATGTGCTGCTTAATGATGGGGATACATTATGAGAAACGAATCTGCGAAATCATAAAAGGCACTTAGTAAATGCACCCAGGCTATGTAGTATAGCCTATTGCCCCTAGGCTACAAGTATACAGTACGTTACTGTACTAAATACTGTAAGCAATTGTAACACAATGGTAAGCATTTGTGTAGCTAAACATATATAAACATAGAAAAGGTACAGTAAAAATATGGTATAAAACAGAATAAATGGTGCACCTGTATAGGGCACTTTCCATGAATGAAGCCTGCAGGACTGGAGGTTGCTCTGGGTGAGTCAGTGAGTGAGTGATGGGTGAATGTGACGGTCAAGGACACTACTGTCCACTACTATAGACTTTATAAACACTGTACACTTAGGCTACACTAAATTAATAAAACACCACAGATCAAATCAAGCACAAGAGAAAATAATGCAATCAAGAGATACAGTAAACATGTGATATATGAGGCTGCTACTGACATAACATGGAACACTGTTTTACAGAAAACATTTTTTACAAGTAGAAAATGTACACTCTAATATAACAATAAAATCATAGTATAGTAAATACACAAACCAGTAACATTTTTATTTATTATTATTATCAAGCATTACGTACTTTACATAATTATACTGCTACATTTTTATATGGCAGGCAAAACAGTAGGTTTGTTCACACCAGCACCACCACAAACACATGAGTAATGTATTCTGTTATGACATTACGATGGCTATGATGTCACTAGGCAACAGGAATTTTTCAGATCCATATAATCTTATGGGGCCATCGTCTTATAGGTGGTCCACTGTTGACTGAAATGTCATTATGCAGCACATGACTGTACTTGCAAAGTGGCATCAAGTCTGCCAACACAGAACTCTTTGGAGAAGCTTCATAATCTATTTAGAGGATCACCATTAAGGCCCCTGACTTTATTTTATATGTACGCGTGTAACCTTGCTGTGGAATAGAGGAAAACTCATAGAATTCTTTCACATTGTGTACGCATATCAAATCACCACATTGTATGCTTTAAATACATTACAACTTTGTCAATTATACCTCAATAAAGCTGAAAAAGTTAAATTTGATTTATATTTTTGAAAGCCCTAAAATATCTCTAGCAAGGTAAAAATGTAGAATCCCCAGGCTCAAATTTGTTGCAAATGTTTACATAGCCATTACTCTTGAACTTGAAGGGTATATTTTAAAAACTGAATTTGCAGTTCAAAGCAAAAAGCAACTGTAATGTTTTGCCCTCTACTATTTATTTGTTTGTTTCTTTTTGTTTTGTTTTTGTTTTGTTTAATTATAGAAACTTAGGTCATTTGTTCTTTATTACTCCAATATGTTTTTTTAATTCGTATTATCAAGTAAAATTTACACAGAGTAAAATCCATGGATCTTATGAATACTAATATATATGTACACATACACACACATCTGTGAAATCACCTCAACCCAAATATAAAATATGTCCATCATTTATCTCAGAAATTTCACTTCTGTCCTTTTCCAGTTAATCTTCCCCTATAAAACATGAGTATTCTTATTTCTATCACCTAATTTGATTTTGATGATCCTGAATGCCATAAAAATAGAATCACCTAGTATTTACTCTTTTATATCTTGCTGCTTTTGCTCAGAGTAATGTTTTAGGGGTTGTTTAATGTATCAATTAAAGCATACTTTTTAAAATTTTTGAGTAGCTTTCAATTGTAATAATTTAGTGTAATCTATTTACCTATTCACTTAATGAAAAAAATTAGAGTTGTTTCTAGTTATATGCTATTCTGAATAAAGTTGTTTTAAACAATTTGTGTAAATGTACCATTAACATGTTTTCATTTTTTTTAGATAAGTACTCGTCATTGGCAGAATAATGGCCTCTCAAAGATATTCACATATAATCCCAGAATCTGTGAATAAGTTAGTTCCATCATAAAGGAAAGTTCAGGTAACAGATGGAATTAATGTCGTCAATGAAGTTAAAATAGGGAGTATGTTCTGGATCTCCAGGTGGGCCCAATGTAATTACGTGTCTTAAATGTGGAAGAGGGAGGCAGGATAGTCAGTGTCTGAGTGATGTGATGAGAGAAGGACTCAACTGGCCATTGCTGGCTTTGAAGACAGAAGAGGGCCACAAACCAAGACACATGTGTGGCCTCTAAAAACTGGAAAAGGCACAAAAACAAATTTTCTCCTTGAGCCTCCAGAAAGGAATGGTGCCCTGCCATCATTTTCATTTTAGCCCAGTGAGACCCATTTTGGATTTCTGAATTCCAGAAAGGTAAAATAATAACTTTGTTTTAAGCTACTAAGTTTGTGATAATTTATTGAGCAACAATATCGATATTGTTAATTATATTTTATACAATATAAATGAGTAGAAATGCTAAGTCATATGGTACACATATAATTAACTTTATGAGGAGTTAACAATATTTTTTAAAGCACAGTAATTTACATTCACACCCATCAGCAACACATAAAAACTTAGCTGCTCCACAATTTTGTCAACATGTAGTGTTGTCCATCTTTTCATTTTAAACCACTTTGTTGGGAGTGAAATATTATCACATTGTAGTTTTAATCTGCCTGATGATTCATGATATTCGGCACATTTTCATGTACTTAGTGTCCATTTGTGTATTTTCTTCTGGGAAATGTCTGTTCAAGACCTTTGCCTGTTTTTTAATTGTGTTTGCCCTTTTATTGTTTAGTTCTAAGAGTATTTAGTATATTCTGGATATAAATTCTTTGTCAAATGTAGGTACGGTGAATACATTTCTCCCATTGTGTCCTGTCTTCATTTTCTTTACAACATCTATTGATAAGAAGACTTTAAAAACATTTAATCAAGACAAATTCATCTTTTTAGTTTAATATTTAGAACTCTTGTGTCTGACTAAAATATCTTTGCCTAACCCTAAGCCATAACATTCTATCTCTTATACTAGAAGTTCTTTAGTTTTAGCTTTTAATTTTTGTATGTGAAATGAGGTGAGGATCAACAACTAGATAAAGGGAAACAGTGAATCTTGATCCTCACCTCATTTCACATACAAAAATTACACCGTTTCCTTTTATCTAGTTATTGCAACATTATATATTAAAGAGACTATCTTTTCCCCATTAAATTGCATTGGCATCATTGGACCTTATAGGTAGGTGTATATTTCTGCATGTTCTATTTGTTTCCATTGTTCTATTTGTCTATTCTTCTTCCGACGCCACACAGTGTCTCAATTATTATCACTTAATAGTAATTCTTAAAATTAGTGTAATGTCTCCATTTTTCCTTTTTTGGAGACTGCTTTGTCTATTACAGATCTTTCACCTTGCATATGTTTTAGGATCAGGCTGCCAATGTCTATGCTATGATTTTTTTTTTTTTATTGCAATTGCCTCTAATCTATAGATTGATTTGGAGAAAATGAAAATCTTAAAAATACTGAATTTCCAATTTATGAATATAGTGTTCTTCTCTTTATCTAGGTCCTCATTAAATTTTCTCTTAACAGTTTGTAATCTTTAGTGTACAGGACTTAAATATGTCTTTCATTAAATTTATTCCTAATTATTTTGTTTTTTGGTGTTACTAAATGGTTTGGCCTACTAATGTTTATCAATTATTTGCTAATATATTAAAATCAATTGATTTTTCTATATTAACCTTGTATCCCAGGATTTTTCCCATTCATTAGTCATAGTATCTTTTTCAGGTTTCACAGGATTTTCTATATACACAAATGTGCAATCATGTCATCTATGAATAAAGACAAATTTATTTCTTCTGTTTAATCTTTATACTATTTTTTTTTTCCTTGCTTTATTACACTGGGTACAATGTTAAATAGAAGTGATAAGAGTTAATATCCTCTCTTTGTTTTGATACTAGGGAAAAAAGTGTTGTATATAACAATAATGTTAACTGGAGTTTTTTTACAGATGTCATTTATAATTGAAATGTTATTCTATGCTTAGTCTGAGAATTTGTCATGAATGAGTACAAATGTCATCAAATGCTTTTTTTGCTTCAATTAAGACAATTATGTAATTTTTGTTCTTTATTCATTAATATGAATTTTAAAAATCTTGTCACAACTTTAAAATCCTGGGGATAAACTGCACTTCATTATTTTATATAATACGGGATTCTATTTGTTAATATTTGGTTAAGAATTTTTATAAGTTTGCTCATAAGAAATACCATTCTGTAACTTTATTTTTATTTTATGATGGTTTTATGGTTATGCTGGCCACATGAAAAAAAAAACATAGAAAATGTTGCCACATCTTATGTTTTTCTAAAATAGTTTATGTAACATTGATATCAATCATCATTAAATATCTGACAGAAGTCACCAGGGAAGTTATCTCAACCTGATGTTTTCTTTGTGGGAAAATATTTACTTATGAATTAGATGTCTTTAATGAGTAAGGAACTATTCAGATTTTCTATTTATTCTTATGTCAGTTTTAGAGAGTTTGTTTTTTCTAAGATTTTTATCCATTTAATCTAATTTGTCAGATTTATTGGTACAAAGTTGTACATAATAGCTCTTTTTAACTGAGTATGATGTGCTTACAACGTTGTTTCTTAGACTTATCCTATCTGAGAGTCATTGAACCTCTTGGATCTGTGTGGTATTGCTTTTTTTTTTTTTTTAAACCAAATTTGGGGGGTTTTCAGTTGTTGTTTACTCAATTTTTTTTTTCTGATGCATTCTTGATACTTTTTTCCTTCCTCATACTCTATATTTATATTTGACTGCTCAGTATTGCCTCACAGGTCACTGAGATTTCATTGATATTTTAAACACTTTTCTCTTCCTTCTTTGATTTGGATAATGTTATTAACATTTTTTTTTTTTTTTGCTGTTGTTTAACCTATCCAGAGTATTTTTTTTTAATTTCAGATATTTTATTCTTTAGTTCTAGAATTTCGATTTGTTTCTTTTTATAGTTTCTATTTCTTTGCTAAAATTTGTTCATTTTTTCCTTTACATCCTTGAATCCTAACAGCTGTTTTAAAATTTCTGCTTTTATATCTGACTTTTTTTTTTTTTTTTGGCATCTATTTCCATTGGATGGTTTTTTTCCTTGATAATAGCCAAAATTTTCCTGCGTTTTCTCCTGTCTAATAACTTTATTGTATATGTTAGTTTTTAGAGAGTCTCATGTATATTTTCCTCATTTCTGTCCTGTTGAGTTTTGTTTTATTAGGTAGCTAGTAGGTTATCTTGATTCTTTTAGGCTTGGTTGTGCTTTGTAGGGTGGGTTGATTTCAGGATTTACTTTGATTTGATTAGGTCTAGGGTATTTTCTTTCCTTGGGCATGGGATCTTAACTGGATGCCTAAATGCTCAAAGAGATCCCTCCACCCAGGTGGCCCAGATTCTCACTTCTCTTAGCCCTGCGCAACCTCAAGCATTTGTACTGCTTTTAGCCTCCTAGAAGCCACTGTTTGCTGAGCCTTGTGAACTCGGTGCCCTTTGCATGAGCACCTCAGCCATCAGCCAAGGACACAAGGTAAACACTCATGCAAACTTCTGAGATACTTTCCTTATACAGCTACCTCATTTTCTGTACCCTGCCTCTCCAGTTGCAACTGCTTCAGCAGCTTCAAATTTTAATCTGTTGCTCCTTAGCTCAGTGAGAGTTCTAGTCTCTACTGGACCCGTCTCCCTACTGCAAGATTGTGGAAAGTCTCCAGGCAGAAACCTGGAGACTTTCATGGGTTTTCCTTTTCTCAAGGATGATAGGACTGTTCCCTTTGTTTTCAAAGTGCCTAAATGTCTGTCTTACATATTTTGTCCAGTTTTTGTAATTATTTACATAGGAGAGTAAGTTCAAAAGAAGTTACAGTTATGGGAAGCCAAAGTCCTCTAGCACATTTTTGAGTACCTACTGTATATAAAACAGTACGCTAATCATTATGGAGTACAAAGAATAACAAAACAAATTCTCATCCATCTGAGAGAGATAAGAAAGGTACATAATAACTAAAATATAAAACGCATTGACTTTTTTCATTGAAAATTCTCCCCTCTACTCCTGGCCTGAATGACTCTCATTCATTCCTCATATCTCAGGTAAGATGTTACTTCCCTAGGGAAGCCTTCTCTGACCTTTCCCTCCAAATTATTTTCTTTAACATTATTTTTTCTTATGGCACTCTATAGTTTTTCAATACAACTGTTCTCTTTATACATACATATCTGTGCTTATTTAACTATATATTTCATAAGTATAAGACTAAGTACATTTTCTTTATTTCCATGTTCCCAGACCTATCACAATATTGAAAAAGTAGTATAAAATGAAATAAATACTTCTTGAATGACTAAATGAATGATAAGTGTCACAATCAGCATAGAAAATATTCATATTTTTTTCTATATGACACTTCCTATTGGGTTGATCAGAGAAGAACTTAAGAGATAGAATTTTAAGAGACAGAGATGAGAAAGGAGGTTTTCTAGGCAAGAAATTGGCATGATTTAGAAAGTACAAGTTATATTTCCAGAGGCGGTGACTGGGCCTGTTTTGCAGTAGGATTCATTAGGATGGCAAAAATAAATAAGGCTTAGGAGGCAAATTGAGTTTAGATTCTTCATCTTACCAGCCCAAAATAATAACCAATTTGTAAAATATAAGTCCTTAAATAATATTATCAATTAGTGCATATAATTCTTTTAAAGATGTAATTTATTTTTAAAAAGCTAGTCATCACACAAGAGTTTCCACCAATAACTTCATAAGAAGACACTGGCTGAAAAAACTGATACTCAAGAATTTTATTCCTTAATATTTGAAGTTTAGTTTTGTTGAGAAGGATGCCAGAATCATACTTTATTAACTGCCCTGTGCGAGACACAATAAACAGTAAACTTTTCTGTCAGTGGTTCATAGCAAGATTAGTACTAAATAAATCACATGACATTTGAAGTAATGTGGATATGGGATGCTTAGGAGTGTAGGCTATACTATAGTTCTTGGAAACCCACTGTGGTTCACTTCCTGTGCCTGAAGGAGAACATTTAGGACCACAAGCGAATGTTTATGAGGGTTCTATGAAAATGGAGAGAAGTGTAAGTGGGGTGGTTACTGGGAGAAGGATGCCAGATGTCATACCCATCTGAGACTCTTGGTATGTGCACGCTCCAGTTATTTTCTCCATTTGCACTTAAGCACAGGTATATAAATGCATGGTCTACCCACTGCCTCATGCTGTTAATTCTCAGAGTAGTTGCAGTTGAGGCTTTCTCTGAGGCAGTCAAAGCCACCTCCAGGAACCAATTAGTTTCTTCCTATTGCCCTAGTCCTGCTAGTGAAACTCAGTCACAAGGGATCATAATCAGCTGTTAACAGCACCCTCCCCAGTCTACTTAACAGAATGTATAAGATTCCCCTCTAGTTTGCTTTCTCAATGTGGTGTCCTATAATTTGAAAAGCTGAGTGACATTATACTTAATTGATGCAGTCAATGTGAGGAATCGTCCACACAAGCCGATCGGTAACTTACCAAGTTACAAAATGATTTCGTCCCTTCTGACACTACCACAGTGTGGAAAACAGGAGTCTTTACCAATAAGAAGCTCACTGACCTAGTGGCATTAGCTGAGTTTGCTACAAACTAATCCTTAGATTTAAGGGTTCCCATCATCTCAATTCTCAAAGCTGAGCTGACTTTAGGAAGCCTCCTCTGACTCCCCAAATTGAATCCTGTTTCTCTGCTATACATACTTTTTCTTCACACTGCTAGCTTAGCATCATCACAATAAGAAAGTGGTAATATATCACAATTAAGAGTATGGCCTCCTTGGGAGCCTAGCTGTTTAACTTTGAACCCCAACTCTACAAGTTACTAGCACATGAGTAGGTCAAGACTCTCTGAGTCTCAACTGTTCCTTTTTAAAATAGAGATAATGTTATCTATCTCATGTTTTAAGGATAAAATGGGGTAATTTTATGTAAATTTGTAAGTGAAGCACTTAAAACAATGCCAGCACATAGTAATCAATATTTATGTCAACTATTATCACAATTCTTAATTATACATTTATTTTTACTAGACTCATTCATTATACACTCAATGTTCATTGAATACCTGCTATGTGCAAGCTTGCTATACAATATGACAGTCAACAAAATCTCTACCTTTAAGGGGCTTACATTTTAGTGATAGAGAAAGAAAATAAGTAACACAAATCATAAGAAAGTGTGTTAGAAAGGAATTTTAAAAAGTAGAAAAAAATAGAGCAGAATACAGAGAATTGAGAGTGCTTATAGAGTGGAACGTAATTTTAAATTAGTATGATCACAGAAGGCTTCATTGGGAAAATGATCTTTGAGCAAAAACTTGGAGCAGATTCCTGGTTGAAGATGATTCTTATTACAGAGGACTATTGCAAAGGTTCCGAGGTGTGAGTGTATGTGGTCTGTGGAAGGGCAGGAAAGCCAATGTGGCTGGAATAGAGTGAGTAACGGAAAAGATAAGGAGATGAAGTTGGAGAGATGAGGGCCAGGGCCCTTTGGGTTATTGCAAGGACTCAAGCTTTTGCTCCCAGTGAAATAGTGTTTTATACACAGCAGATACACATAGGTGTCTACAGCAGTTTACATTCTGCACAAACCAACCTGCTTATGTATTGCACAAACTCTTTAGATATGTAGTATTACCAGCTTGGCTGTCAGCAAGTTTTGTTCTTGAAATCACTCAATTTAAAATGGTTTTTGCATGTACCTAATTTCATTAATTTTCTGTTGTTTTTTATTAGTAAGTCATTGGAGAAAGAGGAATGTTGGACTAAGAATTTACATCTAAAGGAGTTATTTATTTGTTTGTTTTGCCCTTTTGAAGTTCTTGTTCCTCTGCAAATTTATCAGCAAGGTTCAGGAAAAGATTCTGCCACCTAGAAACGATCTCCTGCCTCTCCAGTACTTTATACCTACTTAATAGCTATCATTTGCAAATGCAAAATGGTGTCAATTCTTTAATTTTGTTCATAAGTTGGTGATGCCTGTTTGACAATAAGTAGAAAATGTGCCTTCATGATTTTTCTATCAGTAGAATGGACTTTCCTTCTCCTATTTATACTGTGATACGGTCCTCCTGGTGACCCCAGGACACGATTGTGCAATTTACAGCTTGGAATGGAAGGGAACCCAGGTTGAACCAGTACATTTGGTCTCTTTAGCAGTGAGAGCTCAATACTTCCTCATAGCTAATCAGAATATTTTTAGTTAGCTAAATACATGCCATGAATCTCACATATACTAATATTTAATGAGAACCTTTATGTTCTATGGAATATTTTTTTGAATGATTCATTATAAAATAACCTTAAAGATGTCAAAATTCCAAACAAGGTACAAATTTTGCTTATATGACTAAGCTAGCCAACTGATCGCAGATTGTCTTTAAACTATTGTCTAACTATGATAATTGGTAAATAAGACCATTTTGAAAACTATTTGACTAATCTGAAACCAAACTGTAGCTATCTCACATGGGGCAGTGTGGCATCCTTTAAATGATTAGCTCTTGTAGAAAATAAATATGTTCTATAAGTTTACAGAATTGGTATAGCTTCTAAGAGCACTAGATAGCCTGTGTCTGAAATGACTTGTCTTCTATGCAAAATAATAA
>NW_006431925.1:832265-858247 GCF_000325575.1 Pteropus alecto | reverse complement strand
ATAATAAATTATATCTAATTGTATAAATTTCTATAGATTGCAATAGAGGGACATAAAACAGCTATATGCAGAACTACCCAAAGCCTCTTCAAGAAACAAGTGTCATCCATGAAATTATATTAATTAGAAGTAAAAACATCTATTAGGTAGAAGGTCATTTTGGGGGCTATCTATAAATGTCTATTTCCACCTTCTTAAATAGCAATAGAAAATGCAATGGCAAAACAAAATTTATCATGGATGGGGTAAGAGGGATACTGAGCAATAATGAAAAAACCCTTGATTAAAGGCAGCGTTGCCATGCATCAATAGCATCATTAGCTGTTAGACCTCGGGATTTTTAATAAGGAATCAAAGACCAAAATGAGAATGATTTAGAATCTATTATTCAGGAGGCAAGAAATTGGAATGATAATCATATCAAATGAGCCAAAAATAAAGGATTAAGAAAAGGTATTTAAAAGTGAGTAAGAATAAAATCTACAAATTTAAGCCAAAGCAAGCTAATACCTCATTACAATATCTTGACATTTAAGGTAGACACACAATTTCAAATCTATCCCTATAAAAATCATACTTTTATTATTCATAAAATCTACTAAGCACTTTTTGTGGTTATATATGAGCACATTAGAAATGACTGATTAACTATTTTGATATCTAAATTTAAACAATTTCTCCATAAACAGGTACTTTGTAAAGTAGCACAGTAGAGACAGGTGACTATGAGATGACATTTTTCTACTAAAAAATCACAAGAGATGATATATATCTATTACTTACCTATCTGTCTATTTATCTACCTACCTAGTTATCTATCCATTTGAATAACATACATCTGTGATATATACCCACACAGCAAAAGAAATGCCCCAGACTCTAAAATCTCCTAAAATTTTGAAAATAGATGCATTTTCAGAAACTCTCTGTGGATCTGTGATGTGTGGAGCTTTTAATGCTTTGTTCCTGTGCAGTACACAGGAAGTAAATCAAACACCTCAAGTACCAGACGTTAGTTAATAACACCCCCATCCTCGAAGGAGGACCCACTCCTAATGGAAAGATTATTCTCCAAACCTCATCAGCAGTGCCGGCCTCAAGGTGACTCACTCTCCCACCTGAACCTGCAGCAATTTCTTCCTCCACTGCTCTTGCCAGACATTAGCTGTTGCCATCCTCCACAAAGGGACATTAATAGTCTTGAAGGCAATATGCTGTTTTTGTTCTTGCTTCCTTATCCTCTCCCTTGTTGCTAATTAACTTATATCTGCCCTCTAGGAACATAACTAGTAATCATCTAAGGTGAGGTCGAAAGCTCTTACAACTTCACAGATAAAGAATAGAGGGAAAAGATTTTTTTTTAAAGTAAATTATTAAAACCAAGATAACTCATTATTCATGAACCAGAGATCAGCCACTCCAAATGTCCTTAATGTTGGTGATTGTCAATGTCATTTATTAATACATTTGAATTCATTTTGGATTCAAAGTACAATTATAAACACCACTTTCTCGCCTCTTAAAATGTATATTCTATTGACAGAAAACATACCCAAGGTTAGCAGAGATGACAAAACATGTTGAGATAACACATAAACAGCTTGTCCTCTGGATAGTTCAACATGGGGCCCTATAATGCTTTAAAGGAAGAAAACCTTTCTTTGTTTCCTGTAGGGAATGTTGGCTAAATTCAAGTGTATATAATACATTCAGGCAAATAAATACTTGTCTGGAATTGGAGATACTATTTTTCAAGAAAACAAGACTCTTAAGTGCCTTTCAGGGATATTTAAGGAGTTAAGACCAACTTCTCAGAATCACAAAACTGGGAAAATGATCTGTTGAGAGAAAATGCTGGTGTACACAAGCCAGAGCCCTCCCAGCCATCTTTTGTAAATTCCTATGCCTTGAGGCTGTAAGTCATGCTTGCAAAACACTATAGGAATTTTTAGTTCCTCTGTCAACCAGTAAGGAGTATTTAGACAAGTTAAACAGAAAACTACTTTTCTAATTCCCGTGTTAGATACTGGGTTCAGTGTTCTCTTTTGAAAAAGCCTCGTCTGACCCCCTAACCATAACACAATACTCCCGCAACTTAAAGTCCCCTTCATACGCTGAAAAGAAGATGCTGTGAGATATTCCGATGCCTATTATCTGGGCTGTAATAATGATGGTGATTCAGTTGAGGTTTGCAAAGGACATTGACATTCTTGGAAGAAGGATTTTGAAGTGTACTGCACAGGCCTCTAGGAAGCTCAAGTCCTTGCCTTAACACAAAGACACTTTCAGGTACTTCAGAACTGCTGTAATGTTATGCTTTGGAAGGCAAGAGAAGTGCTTCACCCCACCTCTTCCAGGTGGGACAAAGAGTACAATTTCTTAAAGACTATGACATGTTTTTCAGAGTTTCTAAAAATCAAGTCTAGAAAAATTCTGTCTTGAAATTTTCCTATTGGGAAAAACCAATAATGTTGCCCTGCTTCTGACAAATGCACCCACACCTGTTTTCCCCTACAGTCACATTTCTCCAATGAGCACAGATTCCTTTTAAAGTCAACAAAAATAAGATGCAGACCAGATTAATGATTGGGCAGGAGGGTTGATGTTAATTTTACGGTTACTTGTATTGTAGAGTATGCCTTTTATATGAGTATAATTTATATAACAAAGGTAGCCTAATGCCTTGCTACTCAAAGTTCAGTCTTCAGATTAATATCAGCATCATTATCTGCACCCACCTCCCATCCCCAGAATCATATCTGCATTTTAACAAGCTCCCCAGGCAGTGTGTATGTCCAGTTACCATTGAAAGCACTGGTAGTTCACCAGGTCAACAGGGCTCGGAGAATCTAGGCAAGGGCTGGCTTTCAGAACTAGAACAAAAGTCTAGATCATAAAAGATTCAAACTATTTTTAAAAGTTAAAAGTTTTGGTGGAGATGACACTGATAATCACTACATTCCCATCCAGAAATTATATTCCTAAGAATGTTTTCTAAATTTCGGTTCTCTTTTTTTAATCATCAAAGCTGCTCCAATACTTGTCATACCTGAAAACTATATATATATATGTATGTATACACACACACACACACACACACACACACACACACTTTCCAAACACTTTTAAAAATTAAATTGAGTATGTACTCTAGATAGTCTCCATACCACTTAAACTATTTCTTTTGAGTAAGTTTTAAGGATATTTTTCTCTATTTGAGAAATTTAAGAAAAAGAAAATCTAATATCATTTTCAGTTATTCTTTAACCTTAAAAACTCTGCAGTATTGTCACCTAGAGCTAAGCTCCCCACTGCCTGCTTTCTCTTTTAAGTCACGTGCCTTATCTCTGCCCTGTAGCCACTTCTTACTACTTATGTGCAAGATCACAAGCACCTACACAGTAGCCTTAGCTTCTTATAACAGTACCTGGAAGATCTCTCTCTCTCTCCACTCCCTATTTCCCAACCCTCCTCCCATCCTCCCTAAACCAGAGGTTTAGTTTAGACTATCTTGGTCCTGGATGTCTTCCACTCTCAGATACTATCTTCCATTCTCTGGTTCCCTGTTTATCTCCACATCCCACACCTGTAAAAAGAAAACAAAACAAAACAAAACAAAACAACAGTTCTCTTCAAGCCTTGAGCCTGGCTCCAGCTCAGAAACCCACTTCCCTGGCTGGTTCCCACCTCAGATTCCATATTTGCTCAGGAATACAGTTTAGATTCTTATTCTTGGGGTTCTTCCTTATCCTAGTCCCTATGTCCATGCTCAGAAGGCCAGACCTCCCATACCCAAGGGTTTAGAGCCTCTTAGACTGCCACCTGTAGCAGATTCATACACAGCTAACTAAAACTTGTCCTTATTCCCTATATCTCCATCCTCAGCTTACAGCAGCCCCCTTCTTTGGTCCCAAGCCACCGATACTCTACTAGACACTAATCCAAACGAATTGCTGAAACTATCCTCAGTGCACTCTGATGCATGGAGCATGACAGTCACTGTTTCTAATTCTGCTCCTCAAAATCTCATCTGGGAGCCAGAGAGCTTGTCCTTCTCTTTTAAGTAGGGCTGTTCTAGGTTACTATGCTTCAAGTTTGGGGATAATCAAGGGAAAGATAGGAGATAGAAAGTATTTAGTATTCTCCCTTCAGAATGTTATTCCAAGATCCATGGCCCTTTAATTCAGATTAACAAGATTCCAGTGATCAAAAGCTAGGTTATAACCAAAACTTTCTCTAAGGGGTACATGGCAAAACAGTGTACTCATTCTGACCAAGGCTTATCTGAATAGCAGTTTCATTTCCTCATTACCTTTCTAGGATAAATTAGGTTGTAGGTTTACCAGATGTTTGATTTATTAAAACAAAGATTGATGGGAAAGGATATCTGTCTACAATGAAGCTGTTTTGATAAATAGAACTTTCTCTTTTTGTTTGTTCACTGAGTTTCCCACGAGAAAGGTAAGGGACCTGATAAAGGCCTTTGACCTTAACTACAACAATAACGAAAAGTATACCCATTTAGTATTACAGGTTCCAGTGAGATTTGGGAACAAGAAGATAGTGGGAACTCTCTGCCTCCATGATTAAGAATAAATGTCTTCTTATAATTAACACATTGATATAACCATAAATTTGGCAAAAAAGAATCGTACCTCAAATTAGGAACCTAAGCAATACCAGTGGCAGAAACTCAAAGTAACATAGAGGGCCTAGTCTTCTAGGACAGCAGTACCCAACTTTTCTGGCACCAGGGACCAGTGTTCCCATGAGAATCTAATGCCTGATGATCTGAAGTGGAGCTGAGTCGGTGATGCTAGCTCTGGGGAAAGTCAGCAAATACAGATGATGCTTTGCTCACTGTCCCATCGCTCACCACCGCCTGCTGTGTAGCCTGCTTCCTAACACGCCACAGACCAGTACTGGTCCACAGCCCAGGGTTTGGGGACCCCTGTTCTAGGAGATGTACAAGTCATGGGTCTCCAACCAGAATAAGTTGGGGATCATAGCGTAGCTAGGAGAGCAGTGACAAATAGCATCAAGCTCTTTTCAACAATTTCTTCAAGTACAGTTCGAGTAGGTTTGTCTTTTGGACCATAGCCTTAGTGTCAGATAAGGTGCTCACCTGCCACATTAAATCTAGAAGAGGTCTTTCCAGATCAAAGACTGTGTGTATCTTTAAGGCTATTGATAAATATAGCCGAATTGCCCTTCAAAGAGTTTATGCCAATTTGTGGTTTAATAATCTGAATATGAGAATGTGTGCTCCTCATGCTCTAGTCAAAGACCTTGGAGATTAACCTTTAGGACACACTCATAAAAGCCAAGGTCTAGTCAGAGAAGTACCTCAAAGAAAGAGATGCCATATAGAATCGGTTTCAATCTCATGAAGTTTTCCTGCCCATACTAGAAGACAAAAGAATAAATGCTATTTGGAGCCTTACAAAATGATGAAAGTCTTCATTCCAATGATTTTTCCAACACTAGTTTTCTCATTCCAAATGAACCCTGGCTTTGATACATCTTGCCCCAGCTAACCCAAATACTTACCTTCTGTTCTTTTTAGTGGCAGACTTCTGGGTATGCTGTATCCAGCTTCAGAATCTAGCCCTCATGAGAGAGTTCAGATTGGAAGACAAATTATGAGAACCTGCTGTGTGTTTATGCGTGTGTTCTTAAACTTCTATGTGGGAGGGGTATCTCTGAGTCTAGTCAGTTCTACCCTTAAACTGTGTCTCGTATCTCTCTTCCACTCTCCATCTCCATTATCACAACTGAAGTCCAGACCCTCATCCATCAACTGGTGTTTAAAATGTTGCAATAGTGCCCTTAGAAGTTCATTTCCTGTCCTTGAATCTAACTTTCTAAGATGATTATGTCCTACATGGGATTAACATAGTGCTTTGCCTTAAGTATAAACTATATTTAATTGTACTTTTATTCATTATCATTCTGGTTTGTTTAAAATAGATTAACATTTTTTAATGGCAAAACTCTGTCTTCTTTTTTTTTTTCTGATATAGTCAAATATAACACCACAAAAGTTTTCTGAATTACTATCCAAATTCTTTATTTCCTGGAAGAGAGGTTTAGGAGTTATAAAGCAAGGAAATTACAGCTCTTGTAATTCACTATTCCTTTCTAATATACATACAACATTGAGAATACATAATTATTAATATCATGTCACATTAAAACCAAGAAGAGCTGAAATAGCCAAGATGTGGGGAATAACAAGCTTCCATGTAATTTTTCTTATTCTCTGATGTTCCTCTCCTGATCGCTCCATATCCTCACTGAAGTTGGTCTTTACAATTTAAATAAAAACCTTTGTGAATTATGGGGCATATCTTCAAATGTTCCATATGAAGAGATGACCAGTGTCAACATATGATTCCTTAATACTCATCACCTATACTACTCTGGAGAGATGCGGTGTTCTGTACTGAGGTGTTCTGGCATCTCAGATGTTCTGGGCTAAAGTCCTTACCTAGGAGACCACTTGAGATTCCCAGCCTCACTCCCATATCTTTTATTTTCATTAATAGCTCACCTATATGACTTCTATTTTTCTCTATCCTTCTTCATCTTAACTTAGGTATCACCTCGTGTATTCAATCCATTCTCTGCTTTTTACGGTTCCTCTGTTTTGTTTAATGTATTGTACCAAAATTACAAAAATGGGACTTGGTACCAGTTTTCTTTGAGAATATACAGGAGATCAAACAGGCCCTTAAGAGTTTGCCTGGAAACTATTCCGAAGGGAAAACGAATTCAAATATTCATTACCTAATTATAGATACAATGTTGAAATGCAAACCACATGTAAGCCTAAGCATGATAAGTGATTTCTTTCAGGCCCTATTGCTCCTACAAAGGAAATATCTCTCCTGGTATATCCCTTCACCAATTAGGTGCATGATCAGAATTATATTAACCCTGACACTTCATTCAGAAAGTATTGCTTCGAGAATTCTAACTGCATTAATAAATTCTTCATTTATTTAATAAATTTCTAGTAAACATCTACTAATATGGCTGGCATCAAAATTAAAAAAAAAATTAGCTCAGCCTATGTGCTTTTCCAAACTATGGTCTCCCTATTCCCTATAACAGGGAATGACATAACAATCTCTGGAGTGGACAATGACTGTATAATTTGGGGACTCTCTACATGCAAGTCTGATACACCCATCCATGCCCATTTGAGAAGCCATGTTCTATATCCTTTCTGTTAGGAATCTCATTCACTCCAATGGCTTTAAATAACTTTAATATGCAAATAACCCTCAAATTTTTACTTTTAACATAGTTTTCTCTCCCTGAACTCCAAAATCTTCTGCTTCTGTATTGCCTCCTTAAAGTGGTTCCTCATATAAAACTTCTTCAAAACCAAACTCAGGGTCATCTGTCCTACATATGAACTTTCCTTAGGGTTTCCTATTTCATTAGCTATTGATGTGCATATAGCCACAGGGTAACTTAACATCTTATGTCTCAGAGCCTAGTTAATTCTGTACCCACAATGTTTCTCCAGTCTGTCGCCTGATCTCTATCTCCAGGATTATCCCCTACAGATGAGACCTTTAAACATATTGCCATGTGTACTATTGCAATTCCATCCCTCGTATAGTTCTTCAGTCATCATTCTAAAACAGAAATCAGATCATTTCACTCTTTTCCTTAAAAACTTTGAAGGTATCTTCATAACTTACCATATTAATTTAAACTATATTGAGAGATATAACATTCTGCAAATTCTAACTTTATTTCATAATCTATAACTTTCTCCCTTAAACTTGAAGCACATAAAATTTCTTTAATTTTAAGAAACATTTTCCCTCTAGTGCCTCTGCATATTTGAAACTGCTCCATATAATAGGACGATTTGAACTTGAAATGCAACTTAACTCTCTAACCTTAGATTCTACAATGTTAAATTGAGAATAGCGATAGCCATCTTGTAGATTTGTTGGAGGATTATTAAATAGGGTATTTGTAAAGCCCTGAATACAAATCTTAGTATGAAATTAATGTTTAATAAGTGGTTGCTCTTTAATGCTGTTTGTTTGTATCCGACAGTTTTAATTTAGCATTATATTGTGAATATTTCTCCATGCCATCAAATGGTCTTTGAAAATATGATTATGAACTGCTGCATAGTAATAAATCACATAAATACACATTCGTTTATAAATCGTGGACATTTATATTGTTTTCAACTCTTTACTCTTATAAATAACACTGTAATAAACATCATCATACATAAATCTTTGAGAATACCTCCAAATACTTTCCCAGGATAAATTACTAAAAGTAAAACATTTTAACGCTCTGGAAACTTGTTGCCAAATTACTCCCCAGAGAGGGACCAACTGATGGTCTCACTAGCAGTGTATGAGAGTTCCTTTCCCCTGCATCCTTCCAAACATACATATTCTTTCTCTCTCCCCCTCTATCTCTCTTTACCAGTGTAATGGTAATTGTGTTTTTGTTACAACAATGAAACACTGCTCCATATTTAACTAATTAGGCTCATTTAGTAACAGAGGACAGAGGCGCATTTGCCTTGAAGAATCTTAGGCAGTTTTATTGACCTCTCTTTTGTCTCTTTGTCTCCCAGGAGTAGACTTTGTACATTTCACATGCTGATCAAAGGGATACCTTATTTTCACTTATCCATGTCTTAAATAAATTAATAAATCACTCTCATTACCCTACGATCCCCAATAACTACCAACAAAATATAAAAGCCAAACAGTCCACACTGGAGCACTTTATGATTCCCTGACATTTATCCTGCATGCTCTACCCTCAAAATATAAAATCCATATCCTATGATAAATGGCAGGGTAATTATCAGGAGTAATAGAAGGGATGAGACTACTTCAAAATTTTCCAGCTCGATCAAGGCTCTATTTGAATCACTGATATAAATGGTCCTTATCCTGCATGAAGAGATCAGTTAAATACCAAAAATTACATAAATCCTACTTAACTGGCAAAAGAGGAGATAAAGGCAAAGTTATTTTATATACTGTTTACCAGTTAAGAAAATGCAGGATGATATAAGGCTGTATAGTTCAAATGGATTATTTGTCTTACAATTATTGTCTTCCCTAGGGTCAAGCATATGGTAACTACTCAAAAAAACAAAAAAACAAACAAACAACAAAAAAAAAACAAATCTTGAATAAAAGGATGAAAGAATAAACAAGAAGAAATATTAACCAGATTCAACTCTCAACTACTTTCACTTAAGCAGGAAGTCTTAGAATAGCTCTCAAAATTCTGATTAAACGTCCTCTCAACAGGTTTAATTTGCATATATTGGATTGATAGTAGATAAACATGGTTCTTAATTTCACTATTAGCCATTTGTATTCTTTTGCAAAATATCATAACGTGATATATTTTGATGTACTATATTATGACATGTATCCTTTGAGCCAGCAAGTCTGTCTGTGGCAATTTAACCTAAGGAAATAAACATGGATTTTCGGAAATTGAAAAATGTACTTTAAAATATTTATCCCAGTGTGTGTTTAGAAGCAAAAAGGGAAAGGAAACAATCAATATATCCAATACTATTCAGCCATTAAAATTGATGACATAAAAGAATACTTAAAGACATAGAAATTATTTATAATAAATAGTTAAGTGAAAATATTAAGTCCCACAACCACATATGGAATGATTTTATATCTTCCTGTTCTCTATTGGAGCTATCCTCAACCATTTCACCAAACCATATGAAGGTTACTAACCTCTCTGTTAAATTCAAGTGCTCAGTTTTCAGTCTTCTTCTTACTTGACCTATCGGCATCATCTGACCAAGTGATTGTCCCCTTTTTCTTGAAAGAGTTTCAGCACTTTTCTTTAGGTAAATCATGTATTCTTGGTTCTCTTTTTCATTGGGCTCTGAGTCTCCTTGGTTGGTTTTACTTCATATCTCAAATCATAAATTATGAGTTCCCAGGCCTCAGTCCTTGATTCTTTCTACTCTCTCTACCCCTAGGTGATTCCATCCAGTCTTATGACTTTACATGCCATCTATATATGCTGAGGTCTCCCAGATTTCTATCACTGGCCTGGACTTCTATGCAACTCCGGACTTGGCAGTTGGCTGCCTATCTGACATTACCAGTTAAATATCTATATTTAATAAGCAGTTTTGATTAAACACATAAATATGAACTCCTGATGTTTCATCCTCAAACCTATTGCTCCCACAATCTTTACTCTATCAAACAATGACTATTCTATTCTTCATGTAATAATAATTGAGTGAGATGGGTTAAGGCCCTGAGGGATAGAGGAGGAGAGAGTTTAAAAGAGAAGAGAGACTTAAATATTCTGTTCTCCCAGTTTTCTTCTAAATCTATTTGAATATTAGATCTTCATAAGCTTAATTTTAGGCCTTTATAGCATCAAATTCTGCAACATTAACTGTCAATATTTCTTAACAACTGTGATTTCTGAATTGACATACAAATGATCTAGGTGAGTTATGAAATTCCACTTTCAAAACACTATGCTTATCTACAGTACAAATTCTACCCAATGGTGAAATGTTAGAAGCACTCCCTTTCACTTCAGGAACAAGATTAATTGCCTCATCCATTCAACATACTGGTGCTACTACACAGCATCACAAGGCAAGAAAAAGAAAAAGCAATAAAGGTATAAGGATTAGAATGTAAGAAACAAAACAACTTTTCACAGATGTTTTCCCTGCATTCAAAACCCCAAAGAGTGTACAGACAAATTATCTGAATTAATAAGAGAGACTGGTAATTTTGCTGAATGAAGAATCAATAAGTTAAGGAGGAAAAAAAAACATTAATTGTGTTTCTATCCACCAGAATAAAGAGCTAGAAAATATAATTTTTAAAAAATCAATAAGAAGACTAAATATACTAAAGACACCATTTCTTTCAATTTTCATAGAGATATTCCATGCAGTTCCAATATTAATCTCAACAAAATTTTTTAAAATTTATATAGAAGAGGAATGGCCAAGAAAAATGATATTATTGAAGAGGATAAATATAGTAGATTAATGACTTACTTTAAAAGGCAAAACTTTAAATTTTTTTCAAAAAACAATATTCTCTTTATACTTTTGAGAAAGGGATGGATTTATTCCTTAAGACAAAAGTTCAGGACAAAAAGGAAAAGATCAGTGAAATTAATTATATAAAATTAAGAATTTCTGGTTCCCAAAAGTGACATTAAAGAAAGTTTTAAATGTACAACCTAGGAGAAGATATTTACAACACAACTACCAAAATGTTCACGTCCAGAACATACAAAAAACTCCTACAAATTAACAAATGAAAACATATTAAAAAGTATTTTACACAGGAGAAAACAAGAAAGAAAAGATGCTCAAATTTATTAGCAATTACAGACCTGAAAACTAAAACAAAACAAAATGAAAATAAAAGCAAATCCAGAATGGGATACTCTCTCACATACACTGGACTCACAAAAATTAGAATGACATAGCTAAGAGTTGGCGAGGACGAAAAGCAATTAAAACTCTTAAAACACTGTTCTTGGCAAAATAAACTGCTACGAAATTATAAAATTATCTAGTAAACCTGAAAAACCTCTGACCCAGTATTACCAGTACTACAAAATATATCTTAGAGAAACATTTGCACATGAGTATCAGGAGACATAACTAGGAATATTCATAACGATTTTTTTCAACAACAACAAACTATAAACAATACTTGTGTCTGTCAAAGGAGGATGAATATATAATTGTGAAATAACCATTTTATAAAACAGTCTATTACAGTGAAAATAAATGAACAGTAGCTCCACACAACAATATAAATGAATCTCAGAAATATATTGCATGTATTGTCTTGCATATACTATATATTTCATTTATATGATAACAGAACTTTTAGTCATGTTTGTTATTAAAAAACATCGGTCAGTCAATTAATTACTCTTTATATGTCCTATTGACTATATTCTCAGGCAAGAGGAGGCTGGAATACAATTAGGGTGGCACACTTACCTGTAGACTACTTCCAAAGCCTTTGTCTTCTCAAAGTGCTAAGTGAGACTGTGAGACTGTGAGGTACCTTCCACTTGCCCCTCTCCATACATACTCCTATCTTTCTCCACTCTGTTCCTTGCCACGGGAGGGTAACCTATATGGGCCACATGAATGACTTTCCATTTCCTTTGACTTTTGGCTTTTTTGTGAATGAAACGCCCAAAAAGATGATTAGATGGAGAGAGGTCAGTGAGGTCAGGATATTCATCCTCTTCATTCCTTCCCACCAAAATTGTATCCAACTGGCTCTGTGGCCCTGGATCAAATGTGACTGCTTTTCTCAAGGCTGTCAACATTACATGATTTCTCCTTCTAGATTCTGATTAGTTCTCATCTATTCAGACCTAGAGAGTCTAACGGCCAACCTCATATTAAACCCCAGATGCCTGCACCAAATATGTAGTTCCCCAAAATTTATACTTCTATAAGTAGTCTCTTTGTAAATAAATGCTCTCTCTTAAGTATTCTATTCTGAGTATGCCATCTAATTCTGGTTGGGACACTGCCTGATATAAATGGAGAGGAATGGAAAGAAAATTAGGAGAGATGGCATATCAAAGAGTTAAGAAGGTATGTAGAGGGACAATGAATATTTTTTGTTTGTTTATAACCTGACAAACACATTAAAAATGAAAAAAAGTGGGGGAGGGGAAGGGTAGGGATCTTAATTCAGAGATATTTATGCTTATGAATGTGCTCACTTATTCAACAAGGATGACACATTGACCAAAGTTAGAGGAAGATGATTCTGGTAACTTTATGTGGGGTAAAATATGGAGCAAGGTCCTATAAACAAGAGGTCAATGACTTAGCAAGCCAGTAGGAACTGACTTGGTGAAGTCAATCTTAGAGGGCATATTTGAGGGGACAATCAGGTGTGGCCCCTTTACATTCCTAGTCCCACATCACAACATGCAGACCCTGATCTGGTCTGGCATGTCTCATCTGTGAAGTGAATCCTGTCTGGATGTCAGGCAAAGGGATGACATGACATGAGAAACAAAATGGGGATTTAGTCAAACAGCTCTTTTTTGCTTCCAGTTAATATTCTAATTGGTATTTTTATCACTGCTAATTGTTTTCTATCAACCGGTTCTAGGCCTTTAGCAGTATTTTATATTCTACTCTAGGTATGTTTTGAGCCTTTATTGCACCAAAACAAATACTCATTAGTGTTTTGCTCTGCCTCCTTTTAAACACAGTCTTTTTATATAGCTACTTTCCCCACAGTGGACTCTGAAATGTCTCTCTGTTTAGCACCATCTGCAGATTTGGCTAATGTGCTGTTTTGCTCATCTTCTAGATGATTAACAAAGATGTTGAATAAAATCAAGCTTAATACCACAACATGAGGCACGCTGTAGCCACCTCCCTCTAAATGAACTCAAAAGCAGTTTGCTTTTGTATCTGTTCCTGGGTTTTTATGATGTTCTCAGTCCATGTAAAAAGTACCCTTCTTGAGTCATATTTGGGTTTGCAAATCTGAATCGAAAGTTTCTCTCAGGAGAAATAACTCCTCCACAGATTGTAGTGCCTGCACCATTACCGACATAATTCAATGCTGTGTGCAAGTCAGGTTGATCAGATTTCTAAATGATACAACCTAACTTTTTCTAACTACTGAGATTCTCAAAATGTCCTCTCAGTTGCTATGTAATTTGGCCTTTTCAACAACCAGTGACTTTATCAAGCAGGTTCTATATTTCCCATGAACAACTTGAGATTCAGAAATTTATAGAAAGCTAATAACAGTTCCAGCTCCAGGATTCTGGGGTTCATACTTGCTGATGCCTAATTTGGTATTCTAACGAGTTGAAATATGCTGCCTTGAGTTTAAATATTAGAAGTTTTGGGAAGAACACTTGTTCTGTTATTTTCAACTCAGAGTTTAGGAGCAAAAGTTGAAATGATTTTATAAAATCCCAACAACATGAATTTAAATTTTTTCCAACACTTTTATTTGTGGTGGTTCTTACTAATATGAATCCAGATATTAAAGGCAAATGGATGAGAAAATGAAAGATGGGTCTTGTAAATATCCTCTTGTAAGCAGTACATACTTATAGATACGCTCATAGATGAGTTCATATTTCTGTTGGCTTAACAGAATGTACACGGTAATTCAGAGTCAGCTAGGCTGTTATTAATACCAATTTATTACTGATGAGTGGGTTGTTCCAGCTAATTTTCTGCTTCATAGGAGAGGTTTTACTACTCTCCCTTAGGCTAGGTTCTCTCCTTTCTACTACTCAATGACTGAACCCCTGAATTCATCCTAAGGCCGCAGAGACCTCTGACCTCTATTAGCCAGCACTCAAGTTTCCTATAGAGAGAGAAATGCCAGGAGCTGACAGCATATTCTTCACTTGCTCTTGCCTCTGGGATGATTGGCAGTGGAGGGTTTCTCAGCCTAGCTGTACTGCTGATGTCCAGCTCACTGCAGGGTTCCTCCATGCATGAGGGCTGCCAGGAGCTCTGGGGCATGCCTATGTGAAGGACCTCTCTGTGCCCAGACCACAAATGATGGTAAAGAGCTGGATGGAGGATGAGAACCATAAAAAGCAAAGCAGAGTATTTCTTCATTTAAGTTTCTGTCTCTGGCTAATTCTTATGACACCATTAAAATCAGTGGTGAGTCCCTTGGGCAAGTTATATATCTTCAATTTTTCTCATCTATAAGGATAATAATAAAAGTAGGAACTTCCACTGAACCAAAATATGTAATGTGCCATATAAGTCAAATGCATAAATGCTTATTTTTGTACGCTTCACTTCTCTCTTCTGTTTCATAAACCATTGCAATTCTCTATTAAAGCTTATTCGCCAAATTTTTATATTGTAAAGGTACACATCTTCTTAAAAAAGAAATTATTGTGGCACAACATAAAGAAACAATAACTATTTTAGGTGAAGTTTTTACATATCTTTGAATAATAAGCAGAAAGTAAAGCATGCTTTTTTAGCTTTATGTTAATAAACTTTTAAATGAAAGTCATTATTAACAAAAAAAAAGAAAGAAAGAAAGAAAGAAAGAAAATGTCTCAAGCAAATTGTTCAAGGCACAAGAGTTTGGTGCATAAATCCTAACACTTTTCTCTCATAGCCCAAGTTCTAACCAGAGGGTCTGAACGAGGGAACTGAATCAAATAAGAATCAGACTTCAGCTTGATTGATGGTAAAGTTCGACTGGAGAGTGTGTCAGGGACTTAAGGCCAAATTGAGATTTTCTTATCCTTCAGGGATGGCCAGACCCAGACTTCGTCAACCTGACCTGGTTTTTTAGCTGTATTTATCACCTGAATACAGGAGAGCCTCTGTACCTGAGGAGAGGTGATTTCTTCCATGGGATGGGGTGAGTAAGGGTGGGAAGAGAGAAGTGTATTAGTGAAGGAAAGAGAAGAAAATTGTGGGAGCTTCTTCTACCAGAACTTCTGAGAGCATCTGAGTGTTGAAGGTCATTACCTTTGCACAGTCACAGGTATAAAGGTAGGTAAACAATGGTGCTCCTGACCTTAACACTTGCCAGTCACAGATGATAACTTTCTTTATAAAGTCGGTGTTGGAGCTGTTCTCGGACAAATTGGGGGATTTTCCCTGGTAAGAACATTTAACGGAGAACCCATCCTTTATTTAAAATTCTTTTAGATATTCCGTCTCAGGAGTAAATGAGAAAGGGTGACTGGTAATAGTTATTTATTTAGCAACAACTTTATACTAGGCACTTTAATGTATATTATCTTATTCTCTTTCTATCCAGATCATATGATAAATGCTATCACAAATTTTTTATTGGTGAAGAAACTGATACTGAGGTAGTGACCAAAGATCATATATATGGAAAGATGCGGACGCAGGATTGAGATTCAGCTCTGACTGATCTCAGAGCTGACATAACATGCAGAACGTGTCCAGCTGGTAAAAAAAAAAAAAAAAAAAAAAGCAGACAAAAACAGATATACTTACATGCTTATCATTTATAATCAAACTATGAAACTGGGAACTGTAACAGAAAGAATCCCAGTCATTTTCCAACAAATATTTTTCTGGTGTTTCTGCATTTTTTGGCATCACTTCATGCTCATTTCAGATTATTATTTTTTAAACCACTTTTCATCATGTTTGCCACTGATTACCACCCATACCTTTCTAAGCTCTCCCATGAAGAGGCTAAAATCCAGGAAATTACATTCTCAGACTCAGTACCAGCTAAGAGCAGTTGTATGAGTGAAGGCAGAACTTCTAGGACTTCCAGTCTTCCTCTTAGAAATCAGCCAATCCAAAGCCAGAGATGGCTAAGATCATCTGCTTCATTGGGGCTTCTGCCCTTCTGGGTATTCTGAAAGCCTACAGAGCCCTCTCTTCTCTTCATTCCTTTTAGCTCTTCTAATGCTTGCGTAAGCTTCTAATTCTCTGCATTATATTTGTTCCTGCTTGAAATATCTAGGATAGCAGCTTTAAAATAGAAACCTACCCTAGGAATTGGCAAACTAAAACCCAAGGGACAATTCTGGCTCATGGTCTGTTTTTGTAAATGCAGATTTATCAAGACACAGCTACTCCCATTGATTTGCACATTGTCTGTGGCTGTTATTCCTCTACAATGTCAGAGTCGAGTATTTGTAACAAGAGACCAAAGGACCCATGTGGTAAACAGAATAATGGCCTTCAAATATACTGTCCTAATTCTAGAAATCTGTGAATATGTTAATTTATATGACAAGAGACACTTTGCAAATGTGATTAAATTAAGGATTTGCAAGAGAAAGATTATCATGGGTTATCTGGGTGGGCCCAATGTCAGGGTCAGAAAAGGAGAGAGATGCAGAGATGCTGTCTTCATGGTTATGAGATGGAGGAAGGGGCCACAACCTAAGGAATATAGGTGGTCTTGGAGCTGAAAAATGCAAGAAAACGGCTTCTCCCCTAGGGCCTCCAGAAGGAGTATAGCCCTACCAATATCTTGATTTTTGGAATTCTGACCTCCAAAACTATAAATGATAAATTTGTGTTGTTTTAAGCCACTAAGTTTATGGTAGTTTATTACAGCAGCAGCAGGAAACTTAATGCAACTGTAAATCATAAAATATATTTACATTCTGTCCCTTACAAAGTAAGTTTGTTAACTCTTATTCTTCCAAACACACCTTTTAAGGATGGCTCTGGTTAGAGATAGAATCTTTTTCTCTGGGGCAGAGAATATGGTTTTAATTGGCTAAAGTTTGTCATGTCTTTAATGTAAAGACCAGAATATTGCTACTAATAATAGTTACCCAATTTTCACTGGGAAAGCATTGTGAAAAATGAAATATCTGTTTTTTTCTACTGACTATTCAACATACATATTTCTAATCCCTTTTACATTTGTGCAGTTACCACATTTTCATCATGGAACTTCTCCATCTTACCATTTTCCTTTCAATCTAATGAGTTTAGATCATCTTTCTTGCTCATGACTTTGGTCACCCCTCCTACCATTTGCTCCCCTTTCCTCTTTGCATAAAATTTAGATGCTTCGTTGCCATACAATATTACTTTAAATTATGTTCCTCTCCCTTGCCTCCTTCCTGTACCTTTTGTTATCAATCATGTTGCTTCCTTTTTAACTTTTCTACTCACTTTTGCTCATTCTTCCAAATGCTATACAACTTCCAGAAAGCCTAAAGTATACAATTTAGAATAACATACACTTGTTCCCTCTCTGATCATTCCTTTTCTGCTAACACTCTCTATTGGCCACAGAAAAGAAAGTACTTGGGTGACATATCTTTGAATTATACAGGACAGCTTGGCAGGTACCAAAATTTTCTTACGCACAGATTGATTGTCTCAGACAATTCTAAAAACACTTCTGTCCTCGGTGATTTAATTTGTTTGATAGTAAATCCATTGTAATCTACTCAGATAACAACTTGCTATTTATATCAAACTAGTATCCAATTCCGAGATGTTAAATATAGGATTCTCCACATTTCCTGACACTCATTTCTAATAAACCATGACATACGCAAGAATGAACATTTAACTTTATAGAGAATCAGCTGCAAGGCAAAAAGGTTTAAAGCACCAGGTCAGATAAAGCCACAGGAAAGGCCTCTATTTCTAAACTAAATAGAGCATTAAAATTTTTTTACAGCTGGAAAAGACCTTACAGATCATCCATTGCAATCCTTTTTATTTTAGAAGTGAGAGAATTGATACAATCTGAGAGCTCAGATGGCTCATTCAAGGTCACACAGCCTGCTAGGGAGACAGTCAAGCTAGAACCCGGGGGCTTCTGACTTCAGCCCACAGGTCAGTGTTCTTTCTGTCACACCTTGAAACAGTACCAAAGAGTCTATTCTGGATTCCAAGAGTTCCACCCATTTTCTCACAACAGATTTATTGCATTTGGAAACTCAGAAAAACATGTGTACTATTTCAATAAAATGGACAGCCCGAGTGCTGATAAGCACTTTTGTGTGTGAAAGTGTGTCTGGGGGAGAGAATGCCAGAATGGCCTTTGCAGCTAATGAAAGTACCAGACTTCAGAATATGCAGGGAGAAAAGTCATTCCAGCAAATTTTCAAAATCTGATATTTTAGATAATTAGCCTAAGTTGGAGATGTTACAAAGAAGAATGAATTAGCCCAGGGTCTTGTTGTCGTCATTGTTGTTTTTCTATTTATCCCAAGAGTCTTTGCAAAGAGACATATTTCCTCCAGAACAAGTGTCAGCAACACTAATTAAGAAAAACTAGTGAAGCAGAAAGAAAACTACAGTGGTGTTTTAAGTTACAACTGGTTCCATAAAACAAGTACTTCATTTGAGAAGCCCCTTTTCCTTCGAATCTAGAGGAAAGAACAAACAGGAATCACCAATGTGAGGAAGCACAATTATACTTTAAAGACTACCTGTAAAAACCCATGTCTGTTGTTATGCTTAACTTTGGACTAAATTTTTGACCACATATATCATAAACTACCATTCATGTGTCTCCATATACTACTATTCCACTTAATATGGTCAACCATTGAATGTGGACACAAGAAACAATAAGAATAGAAATCACAGTTATAATAATTTCACATAATAAAATGCTATCTCTGAGTAATTTTATGACTTTATCAGTTACCTTTATGTCTAGGAAATGTGATTCATTAACTCTTATCAATTACTAATTGAAAGATTAATCATATTTAAGGAAAATACCAGGTACAAAACAATGTTTTAGAAATTTCACACTTCATTAAAATGGTAGAATGCAATAAGATATTTTATATCACATATTAACCCTCTAGTTACAATACTGTCAACCTAATAAAATTGGTGTTGAAACCCTACTCAGCATCTAAATTTCAGGGTCTGATATTATTTAATTTGTTTAACTATTCATTGGAAAATACTGAGTGAGGGTCTGTTACGTGCCTAGCAATGTGCCTGACTCTGATGGACAAACAATGCAGGAGACATGGTCCCTGCACTCAGGAGATATAGTAAATTCTCTTTCTGTAGATTATAATCACGATCTTTTGAAGGCTGATTCCAGCTGGCCAAAGCCTCCATTGAAGGCACAATGGCAGGGAAAGGGTCTTGCCAAGAGGTATGTGGGATCAATCTGCTGCTCAAGTCAATTCCTCTTACCTTACATTCCGTATTCCCCCCAAGTGAGCCAACAGTTCTATTCTCTACAAAGTAGATCTTATTGTTATAATCCTACATTTCTCTATTTGTTATAGCTTTCTTTTTTTTTTTTACATTATCTATTTAGAAATAGATCCCCTCATTAAAAAAAGAGAATAGATTGAAATTTTAGTGCCAAATAGATTAATATGAACTATACGGGAAAGAGGGGACTTGGGTGTCAGTCAAGATGACCACGTAATTTACAGTCCATACCAGGACATCATTGAGAGTGAAGGGGTTACTGTTATTAAGTATTTTAGGACAATATGTGCAAACTAGGACTTCCCTGGAAATCCTGGACATACATTCATCCTAGTTCTACCACTAAGCCTGCCATTTCCCAACTGTATTCACTGATGAGTGGTCAGATCAAGACACACGCAATCTTAAAGCGCTCCACTGGCTTTCTATCATTCTTAGAATGATAGAAAGTCCTTTCCCAGGCCTGTGTGCTCCTAGAAACAGACACTGGCTACCATTCTCCCTTTCACTCCTTGTCCTTGCTTGTGTCTTTAGCTTGCTGAATATGTCCCAGCTCAGGGTAGCTGAAGGCTCCTTGACCTTGAATATTCTTCCCAGAGAGCTGCATGGCTCCATCCTTCTTGTCATTCAGGTTTCCCTTCAAATGTGACCTCCCTTCAGATGCACCTCCCCTGACTTCCTGTCTAAAATAGCAACACTTCTCACACAATTTTATTACTTCTATTACTCTGTTTCATTTTACTTCATAGCAATTTCACCACTTGACTTATGCTGAGTAGTTCTCCATTTCTTTGTTTATTGTTTGTCTCTACTCTGGAATGTTAGATAGGTGAGGTCAGGGACTACTTCTCATTCAATGTTTTATCTCCAGGACCTACAAGAACATATGACGTGTTAGCAGCACTTGAAGAATATATGTCAAATGTTGAATGGATGAAAGTGTTCACTATGGCTCTGACTTTAACTCCTTATGTCATATCAAAAAGGAGTTTGAAATCCATGTTATTTTTCAGTCTGTGACTCTTTATATTAAAATGTTATTGAATCAGGTACAATATTTACAGGATCCTTGAGAGCTTTTCTAGTGTTACCTGCTTTCCGATTCTTTTCTCAGCTTCTCCATGCACAGTCATTCATCTCCCTCCTCTGTACTCTTATGTACCTCATGACATGTACCTGACATGTACTTCAATCATAGTTCTTATCAAATGGGCCATCACTAGTCAGAAAAGAAAGTATCAAGATTTGAGAGAGCTAGGTGTACTTTGAGAACTAAATGGGAAGTCTGAGCAAGATGGGGTAAATGGATAGTAGAAATGCAAGCAGAAGTTGAACTTTGGAGGTCAAGTTTTATAAGATGAATTATGCAGTTTGTATCTTACCCTAAGGCAATGGGTGGTCATTAATGAATTTTAAACTGGGAAATGACACAATCAAAGTTGCATTTCTAGAGGATCAATCTACTGGCTTATAAAGGAAAAACTTAGGGTAACAAAACTAGCTGTAGCTAGTCCTAAAGCATTCATTGCAGTTTTCCTACCCACACATGGACTGAGGGTGGTAGCCATGAAGATAAAGAACCCTGGATGGATCAACCTTTCTGCATCTCTCAGATTTTTCATTTAATAATTTTATTGCTTCTCTAGGTTAGGATTCATATATATTTCTATGAAAGAGAACACAAAATATTTTGCAGCTCTCTGTTGTAGATATACCATAGCATAACAATGGGCTGATTGAATAAATTAATCTAGATTCTTTCTTCCCTAATTGTCCCAAATCACCTTTTAAAAAATAAATAAATAAATAAATTCTTAGTGAAAAAGATAGATATATTTAAGGTAGAAGACAAAACAATGTTGTTTAGCCCAAGGTAATTTATTAACCTATAATTTTAGTAGTTTGTGAACATTCTGATGCCCAGGACCTATTATGGGGATCCAAAGAATCCTGTTTAATAAATAACCTCTGCTCCAAGACAAAAGAGGAATAATGGCTAAATGCCTAATTCTTAGGTAGGTGTGTTTAATCTAAAAGATTGTCATGATAGGAATTGTAGAGGACATGTGTTTTAATTTTTATCTGAGCAAGACTGCTTTCTGATACCCTGTGGCTCCTAGTTAACAGTCAGCCAGTGGGTCCTAGCATGTCTTCGTTCTCTCTCTTCTCTCTCTCTCTCTCGCTCTCCCTCTTTAACACACACACACACACACACACACACACACACTCTCTCTCTCTCTCTCTCTGTCTCTCTCTCTCTCTCTCTCTATTTATCTATCTATATATGTGCGTGTGTGTGTATATGTACCTATCTGTGTGTGTGTGTGTGTGTGTGTGTGTATACACCTATCTGGAGAAACAGTGAGCATGTGTGTTCTCTTTCCATAATGGAAAGATGGTGCATGAAGATGAAGTATGAGATGATTCAGGGATGTGAGCATTATTTCATTTCCTAAAAGCTCCTGGTGTGTATCTCATCTTAAGAGTTTTTTTTTTTTTTGTCAAGACAATAAAGGTAACAATTAAAAATGCAAAAGATTCTGGAGGGTTAATCCACTAGCACTTTAGTTCAAGTAGTTGATTATCTTAATTCTGTCATCTGTGAGTAGGAGGTTTTTAAAGATACTTGATGTACGTCAGTTAATTTAAAACAATATATAATACATATTCATTAGAGAATACTTAGCAAACTCAGGTAAGTAAAAAGAAGAAAATTTAAATCATTCAGAATTCCATCACCCAGATATAAATACTTAATATTTTAATATACTTTATTTTAAATGTGGTCTTTAAAAATTATTTTAAATGGCTGCAGAATATTCCTATTTCTAGATATACCGTAGGTAGGTAATAAATCCCCAAGTGTTAAAACTTTAAGATGTTTTAGATTTTAATTACCATCAATAATATAGCAGGTTATTTTTTAAATTCAGTTCCTTTCATTGCTAGAAAGGCTGAACATAGTTATCATAATATGCCAAGATAGTGAAGTAGCAGAATGACTGTCTCCTTCCTTTAAGACAAAGCTAAGAAACACACCAAGAAATGTAACACAACTTGAAAAACCCATGAGGCTAAGAAGGGGCTGTTTCAAACTGGTATTGGAGGGATGCAGCTTTGACCTGAGGCAAGGAGTAGAAAGGCAAAGATGCAGGGAATAATAAGAAAAGAATTGTTGGAGTTCATCTCTTGCTTCTCCTTTATCCTCCCCTTAAGACAGAGAAGTGCCTGATGAATGACACATCTAAGTTTCCATGTTGGAGAGATTGTGGATTCACACAATCTCTTATACATTCTCATTGACATGTAAATTGGTGAAACCACTTTGGAAAATAGAATGATGTTATATGCCGAAGTTGAACATTCATATACCTGGGAACCTAGCATCTCTACTCCTAGGTATACAGATAATGCCTTGCCCATGTACCATGGGAGATATGCACAAGAATGTTCATAGCAGCCCTGTTCACACTAGCAAGAACCTGGAAACAATAAAATGCATATCAATAGAAGCCAAAAGAATGAACTATTGAACAAAACCTGATAGCTTTTACATAAAGTTAAAAACAACTAAAATATTCTGTTTTTAGAAATACATGTAAATGCCATGAAATAAAACATGTAAAAGAGAAAGCAAGGAAATAATAAAGACAAGATTCAGAATGACAGTTCCTCCATGTGGTGGTGGAGAGGCAGGGGACTAGGACTGGAGGAAACTGACTACTTGGTAACATGTAGGTTATTGTCAGATCCTACCTTTGTTTGGTGTGGGGGGGTTCATGAATGCTTTCACATTATTGAAAATAATTACTGTATCTAGGTGAAAACATATCACACATGGATCAATGATGACAGTATGTCATAAATTTATGCTTCCTCCAATTTTCACACTTGAAATTCAAAAAGAAAAATATAAAATTTTCTGCTGTTTGAGTGCCAGAAAATGGTAAGGTAGCAAAGGGGCACAGAGAACTGGAAGGGCACTGAAAACAAACTTTACCTTTTCATGTGTTTCCCTAGTATTTATCGCTCATGGAGAACCCAGGACATTGATGAATACAGCAAGCATAATAAGTGCTTCTTACTGACTATCAGTGATTTAAGAAATAGCTAGGTCAATCTCTCCAACCCTTAGTCCTCATCTCAAGTAGTACATAAAATATAATATGTGAAACATTTGGAAGGACAAATACCACAGACACTTGAAAGGTGCTATAAATAATTACACACTTCCTCCATTCACTGATATATCCAACAAACATGTATTAAACCAGAGCTCTGTATTCTGATATATTTGAGGCACTGGTGACACAAAGAAGGGAGGAGACAGTCCGTGTCGTAGAAGGATTCTATTATGCCAAGGAGACAAACTTATGGCCATATAGATGGAAACAAAAACTATGACTCCTGGATTAAAGTATTTAAAATTAGAACTTTTCCAAAAAATTCAGATATATATATCATCATTGTAAGTTATACTAGAGGTAAATTATATTGGAACATAAAAGAAAGAGGACCCTCCTATGGTAATCAGGGACTACTTCATGGAAGAAGTGACCATGTTTCTTTGGAATTCACATTTTAGTTCCTTTAATAAGATACATTCTAAAGAATAAATGGCATTGGTCAACAAAACAAGAGAAGAAACAATATGTATGAAACCATGGAGATGTGATAAGATGTGGTGTGTCCTGGGAAATTTAATACCCTCTTTGCTAAGGCCTAAGTTTCATGGGGGGAAGTGAGCAATAAAAGTCATTAGTTGTGTGGGCCCTTTGACAGTCTGGCCCAGCATATCATGTTGTTTAAAATGGCGTTCCTATTAGTAGCATGAAGGTAGTATTATATAGTGTAGGCTTACTCTCAGCTTGGCCCCTGCTATTAAAAGATTATTTTTCCCCAGTGAAAATATTATTGATCATCCAAGTCAGTTTGCCTTAGGAGCTATAATGCTATGGATGACTTTTCTTACTCTTTTTCATGCTGATTTCCCAAACTTTTTCATATTTTTAAAATATATGTCTTACTTATTTGATAAATGAAAAATTGTTTCTCATTATTGCTTTAAATTTAGCACTCAAATTTAGTTTTAACCAGCAAAAGACTTTATGTGAAAACCTCTGATGTCCTCAAAGCCAGCTCATATTTGAAAGCGTGGGTGAGTGTAACAAGTGGGGACCTCTAACAAACCTATTCCCCTCACCTGTGCAGTAACCAACCAGTGGCTGCTAAAATATGCCCCACAGGTCATGGGGAGCTGTACATCATTTATTGCCCTGTCTCTAGTGATTGGAGACTGCTCATTCACTCCCAGAGCTGATCTGAACTTGCCTAGCAACTGGACGTAGTTGCTAATGGTAACCATTCTATGGGGAAATATTTGTTCTGGGTGTCTGAGGTCTTTGTCTTTACAGAAACATAACAGTTTGATAGACTTAATGAGTGGCAATGTCTCAACCCATTCCATTCTTTTGCCTCCTAGGCATGTACAAATTTGGAAATTTTCTCAGTAGAAGCACAGTTTGCTTTTGAGGATTGGCTTCGCCCTTGATTCTAATATCTACATCATTATTATATTATTATTATTTATTATTTATTATTATTATTTTACTTAGACCAAAAATCAATGTAAGTCTGACCAAGTCTTATTGGGACTGGCTATAGATGTCAGTTTTCCTACATGGGCCCCCACCTGTGAGGTGTGGCCAGCATAAGCTATATGAAACTTGAACTCAAATTTTTAAAAATAACTAATTTAGAAAGCAGAAAAATTCATTTCAAAATGTGCTATAGAGGTGTTTAAGCTCTCAATATGTTGAATTGAGGTTGAAAGATATTCAGTTTGAACCAATTTGCTGTAGAGCAAGTTTTCTCAGCCTCGGCCCTTGACTTGCGAACTGGATAACCCTTTGTTTTGGAGGACTGCCCTGGGCTTCGGGGGGTGTTTTGCAGCCCTGGTCTCTACTCATCAGAAGCCTGTAGCAGCCAACCCCCAAGCTGTGACAACCAAAAATGTCTTCAGACATTCAAGTTAGTTGAGAACTATTAATTTAAAGTGCTCAATTAAAATACGAAAAAAATTAAATACAGTATCATTAGCCAAACAAGCAAAACAGACATAATTGATTGAAAGATAAATAAGAATCTTAAAATTTTTAAGTCTGAGAAAATGGCCACAAATACTAAACCAATGAAATCTTCAGTGGTGCTTATAAAATGAAATCTTCAGTGGTGCTTATAAAATACTGAAAAATATAAT
>NW_006431925.1:775771-832184 GCF_000325575.1 Pteropus alecto | reverse complement strand
AAATATAAAATACTGACTTCCCAATATGTGGGAAGTCAGTGCCTAGAATCACATAGACAACTTTTTAAAAACTATTTAGACCAATTTATTTTTCACCAGTTCATGTGGAATCAGTTTTCATATTTTGATTAAGTCTTGTTTGTGACTCCAGCAATGATGAATTCTGATGATTCTAATCACTGACTAGTCAATAGGTTTCTGTATCCTGCTATAATTTAGGTTTCTGACCAGGAGTTACATATAGCTGACCCTATGGGGAAACTATGATACCCTCAGAGACTAAAATAGATGCTCCCACCATTTCTTAATATTGCTGGCCATATTATGGTTATATCAGAGAATGTCTGAGATTGTAGGAAACACACTAAAGTATCATGTGGGCAACTCACTTTCCAATCATTCGAGAAAAAAAATTATATTATAATCGCAACTTCTCTGTAAGTTTGAAATTTTTTCAAATATTACAAAAATATAAAAATTCTAAATAGGCAAAAAAAAGGGGGGGGGACAATAATATAAATACTGCAGGTGACTCCACTAAATAGACTTAGCCTTAACTGAGCATGAGCTAAAAGACATAATTATTCTCTCAGTAGGTTTCAATTCCTACATGCCTCTTACAGTGTGAACATCTGGACACATTTACATTTCATTGACAATTTCAGTTTTTATCGAGGGTAACTTCTTACTATATGCCAGTTTTTCTTTACACATTACTTTTAGAAGCTATTCCCATAAGGAGCTGCAACCAAGGAAGAAAACCAAAACTAAAAGATATCAATGAAAGCTAAGGAAGGTGAGAGTTTTGAGAAAGATGAGTGTGTATTAAAAGCTAAGGGGTTGAAATGAAGACTATGACCTGTGCAGTCCCAGCATAACGGTAGGGCAGAGCTGGTATGAAACCAGCTGAGCTGGTGAGCAGAATGAACTGTTTAAGAAAGGCCATTGTCCAGGGAAGAGCTTTCCAGAGGCCTCAATGTGTATAATCAGGTCTCCTTTAATTAGGGGCTGCTGACCACCTCCATGAATGATGACAAAGCTGATACGTGTACTATCAACGTAAGGTAAAGACCTTTTAGATTAGTCATTAAAAGGGCCAGGACAATTCAAGTGGAGGCACGTCAGTGGGTTAAAGAGGTAGAGTGTAGAGACCTTTCCTGTAAATGACTCTTTCAAGATACCAGGCTGGGAAGAGAGAAAAACATGGTAACACCTATGGAAGAACTTAAGATTGACAGAATTTTTTTTTTTTTTTTTGAGATGAAAGAGGCTTAGGCATGTTTAAATGTGGAGGGAAAAATCCAGAGAATGAGTAGCTTTGGAGACAAGCAGGGTGGTAGAACAGTGAGAGTCAAAGGAAGAGAGGTCTCGATGAGGCTGAGGCCCACTCCCAGAATGAAGTAAAGAGTGAACAAGCTGAAAGGAGAAAAATGTGCATTTCTGGTTTGGGGCATGAAATGGTTCTAGGTGAAGAAATGGCTCTTTCGAATTCTATTTTAAGTCAGAAGAAAGAAGACATGGTATGGCCAAGGAAGTGAGTGACCAAAGTGGGGCATGGAACTGAAAGTATAAGGTGCAAAGTGGATCACCTATAAGGCCATGGATTGTAACTCCTAGGTGTGGCAGATGAACAGGATGGTTAGCTAGTCGCAGCTAAAATTTCCATGCCTGAGGTGTGGTAGAGGAAAACCTGTGATCATAATTTAACTTTCCTGGGGGAATTCTATGTATAGAGAGATTCTCTACCATATTCTGCTCCCTTTGTGCAAAGCATTGGCTACCTTTTTGTTTGTTTCAGATATAATGCCCCACTGTGCTAAATTTTCATGCTCAGAAGAGGCCTCTGATTTGGTATAAGAGACATTTATTAAGCTCATTCAGCATAACTTGCAGGTTCCCAACCATCACCACCACCATTAGGGATCTACAGACCGACCTTGAGAAGTCATTTAGTTCCACAGGTTAACAGTTTGGAAAGCCATGTGTCAAGACATAACATAACTTAGTTCCCACATTTCTGAGAAGTAGTAAATATTTATATTGAGTCATTGTTATTTTATATCTCATATTTTCATTTTCTTATAGAATTCTCTTTCAATTTTAGTGGGTGGAGCCTTGGTCAGGTGACCTGCAAAGCTCAGGGCATAACTTTCTAAACTGTTGATCCTTGAGAGGGGACTGTTTTAAAAGAATTGCTTTTAAAATGAGATTTTTGTAATGCTGCTGACTCCAGTGTTTTAAAATTTGTACTTGTACCCTTTGGCAAAGAGTGCATAGGATATCCTTTTATTGATCTAAATAAAAAATACAAGGAGACTGTTTGCTTTGCATTAAATAAATGTACCATGTGCCATTTCTGCTTGAACATATATCTCAAATTCCAGTAAACAAATCAAACATGAAGGGAGATTCAACTAAAGACAAACAACAGTAAAAATGTCCAAAGTGGCTAATGATGAGCAATGAATAGACTGCCTTTGAATCTTTACAAGACTATAAAACACCCACACTCTTATCATTAGTTCCATCCGCACACTCTTCAGTGAAGTTGGGTGTTGTGCCATTATCTGGGGAAGTCAAATTTGGACTTGCCTGGAATTAAATTTGTTCCTTGGATCCTGACATTTATCAATACAGAATGTGTTCCCTAGAAAGCCGATGTCAGCACTTCAAGACACAGCAGCATTGAATAGTTCCACTTTCCTACAAAGCACTTGTTCATTATGGCTGATGTACTAGGAGTGATGTTGGATTGCATGAACATACCACGGAGGTGACTGATGGAGGGAGGAAGGAGGATAGTCTGAAAAACAAAAGGAATAATGGAAAAAAGAGAAATCAGTTACCATCACCTTTTGTAGATGAGAGCTTGTCCCCTCCTCCCATTGCTTATTGGGTTGTTTTATTTAAATTGCTTATCCACTACGTAGAGATTGTAACTTCTTAGTATTCCATTCAGAGCCTATTTCACAGGTGGCATTCAATAAATGTTAAATAACAACAACCAAAAAAAAAAAATACCCACTATGTAGAGCTTCTAATTTCAAAAAATGAGGTAGAAATTGGTGTGTTGAATCTATGTATTAATGGCACTGGCTTTCAATAACTTTTCCCTTCCCAACACTCTCCTGTTGATGACAGATGCATTAGACAGTCCACAAAGCAGCTGCTACTAGCTAATCATCCTGATCATCAGCCACAGGGTGAGGAGGCATCAGGCTCTTAGAGATGAGAAACTGCACCCATGCATGCACAGACTCTTGGAGATAAGAAACTGCATGCATGCATGCACACATGTGAACACAAAGGTGACAGCAAAATGCTACTGCCCTCGAAAGAGAAGCTCTGATCCAGCCACCTGATGCACACCATCACCTCTGGCACGTGTGTCACCCACTTGAGCACAGAAGTGTGCCAGAGGGTGTTGGAAGAGAAACATCATGGATTCTTCTACAGCCGTTTCTGGTCTCTAGCAATGACCAGTGAGCTAGCCAAAAGTTCTGTCTACCATCAGCATTTGCTTAAAATGATTGAGTTGAAAAGGATTTTTAATGCTTTTTTCCTTCTTTAAAGTTTAATCTTCAGATAAAAGATTTCTTCTTATTCCGAGTGCCACTTGGCAACTGAGAGAAAGAAATTTAGCTCCAAATTAAAATAACTATTGTCAATTAGAAATTAACTACAGGGCCAGTGGGCATTTTTTAATTGAAGATATTAACAGATATCTTTAAACATAAGAAAGGGAAATGCATATGTGAGAGGGAGGAAATGAAGGAGTCTGGCGAGGAGGCAGAAGAGGAAGGAGGTAGGAAAGGGTGGGATAAGACTTGGGTTCAAGGAGAAGAATTGAAGGGCAGAATGAGGGAAATTAAACCAAAACTATTTTTTTGCATGTGTGTGGCTACTTCTTTGTCTATTTACCAGCTGTGCTTAAATTGACTTGGTGTTTGGAAGAATATAATTCATCCCAGAAGGTTTTCTAAAGGGCAAAATAATATCTTTGTTTATATTAAGTGTGGAAGAGATAGATAAATGTTCTAATTTATATTTATAATTGACTCTTTACAATGGCAAATTTTAATTCTAGGGGCATGGGGTGACCGCTTCAGCATTGTGGGTACTCCAGCAGGCTTTGCCTTAACTCAGAGGAGGGGTTAGGAGATAGGTGTGACACACGGTCTCAGGAAGGGAACCTAGCACTGTAGAATAGTGGTAAAAGCACTGAGTATTTACTATGTGCCAACTGCTATTCTATCTAAATGCTTTACATAAAACGATTTTCTTAAATTCTCACAAAAAATTGATGAGAAAGGAGACTAATACTATTCCTGTCTCACAGAGATATTAAATGACTTACTCAAGGTCACACTGAGAAAGTCATGGTACCCGAATTCTAACTCAATCACTTGGTTCTGGGAGCTGTGGTCTCAACCGAGCACTCAACATTTTTTTTAAAAAAAAGGAAAATCAGACATTTTACATACTTAGATGTAATTCTATTAACGATACTGATTCCAGCAATGTACTATAACTAGAGGTAGAATCTCACATGACTTTTCATTAACCTCCAAGATAAATTCCTCTTTAATGGGCACGACAGTCTGCCTGTTGAAGGCCCTTCGAGGTCTAGCCACACCCTCCATTTTAGCTTCAGCTTCAGTCCCTCTTCACAACTGAGGCTCTAACCAACTACTTTAATCTTCTTTCTGTTGTCATTTTCCCCAGTGCCTGCTTGTCCTCTGCAAATACTCATTCCTTACTCATAATTCCCATATCCCTCTCTTGCTCTCTTCCCTATTTATATGATGATTTGTCTTTCAGAAATTAGCTCAGACTTCACCTCCTCTGGGAAGACATCCCTGAATTCTCCAAGCAGGTTTAATAATCCCTTCCACTGTAATCCCACAACCCCTATGTACTCATGCTTTGGAGCACTTATCACATTGCTTTATTATTTCTTTCCATATTTTATTCTGTTATTTGAATATAAAATTCAAGACAAATACAATACCTTATTCATGCTTATGTATCTGGTGCCTTTAAAAGCACCTCGTGAGAGATAGTCAATCATTATTGCTGAAGGAATATTAAATGAGCCTTATTCTCAGGCTCTTTTCACCCATCAGATCTCAACTTGAATGTCAGCTCCTCAAAAAGTTTTTTTCTGATCATTCCCTCCATTTACCCTCTGAAATAAATTAAAGATTAAGTTAAATTATTTGCCATTCCTCCCATTAATAGGTTAGTCTAAAGCCTTTCCCTTAAAACTGAGCAGATCATGACTCCTCAACCAAAGTAACATAGCATAAATGATACTTTTCTAGTACCAGGCTCACACCATCAGAGACTGGCAGCTGCTTCTTCCTGTCTCTTTGGACATGTGCTCATGGATCCCAGCTGCCAAGCTGTGAGGAAGCCAAAGCAGTACTATGAAGAAAAACAGCCCACATGGAGAAGGACAGCCAACAGCCAGTAGCAAATTGCAATCCATGTAAGTAAAGTCAGCTCAGCTGGCACTGTGTAGAGTAGGGATGAGCAGTCCCAGCTAAGCCCTGATCAAATTGCAATCAGTCGGCAAAATAAATTATTATAGTTGTTTTAACCCACTAAGTGTGGTTTAGTTTTTTCATGCGGCAATATAAAACTGGAACATCACGTAACACATCATCCTGTTTATTTTCCTTTATATAACATGTCTCAACTTACCAGTGTCATATTTATCATCTCTTTCCTCCCAGTCACTACCGTCGATTAAATGTGAACTCAATGCCTATCTATCCACGTCGACTAAGGGTACATGATGTAGAATAAATGCTTAGTAAATACTTATTGAATAACCGAATGCTCTTTATAGAACTATTGTTAGGGAGTTGCCTCAGAGATGAAACCAATGATTTCTGGACACTTCAATAAAGTAACCTGTCTTATGTGGAAAATTACAGTATATTTTCTGTCTAAGATGACTGTATTTCAGATTTCATGTTATAGGAAATGATAGTTACTACCTTAGGTGTGTTTTATTTAGGGTAAAGCAGACAGTTCTTGTGTGAACAGATATTTCGTATCTTAAATTGGTTATGTTCTAGTAAGGAGAGGAAGGGAGAGCAGAGCGTGGGGAGGTCATGGTAGAAGAGAATGGTTGTGTTTACAGGCAAAGTAATTTACAAGAAAACCTGGATGGTTTAGACCTCATTTTTTTCTTAGACAACCATTCTAGAGAATTTAGTGTTAATGTATAAGCTCTCTGAAATATGATTTTTTAAAATAAATTACCTTAATAAGCAATGTTCTTTTTAAAATCCTGTCATGCTTTAATTTAGTCTTAAATAATTACACACAGTCCTTGAAAGTACAGCTCATAAAACTTAAAAAAACCTGACCTTATAGAGGTCATTTAAATGAAAGAAGAAAAAGATGTTAAAGTTTTAATGATATCTTTCCCAATAACTAGGTACTTCCTTATAAAGGCAATGGGAATTCTAGTCTTAGTATACTCATTCCCAGCTACATAAGCAAGTGGGGCACTTTAAGTCCATGTGGGAAATAAAGTATTGAATGATCAGCAAGAAGCTGAACTTTAAATTTACAAGTGCACTTTCGATTCCTATGGAAATTGCACACTTTTGGAAATGTGCTTAGATTGTCATTGTCTAGTCAAATACAATGAGAATGCAAGTTGAAGGAGCATAATTAAGGTTAAAAAAAGATACAAGGAGAATGGCTGTCTTTCATGAAGCCTAATCAGCACCTTGGCTGTATCCATGGGCACAGAATGGTCAGACACAGTCTCCTGAACCACTGGTCCTCAATTACCATCATCTATGTCTTGTTATGTAAGTATGTGCACTATTTCAGTGTCTTTGCTTAGGTAATCTGAGCGCTTGTTTGAATAGAAATTTTCTCTGAGTGCACTCCTTCAAATCCTATTTCCTAGTTCTATTTCTTTGATTTCATGCAGCTTGTCAAGTTATCAATAAAGTAAAAATACTTTTTGTTTGAGAGACAGAACTTTTTTGGCAATACAGTCAGTGAATTCTAATGTTAGGTTTAAAGAGGAATTGTAAAGATACCAAATATGCTGTTATATTTTCTGTGCATCCACAGAGATCGGAAAAACAGAAATGCCCTGATAAAAGAATTAGCTTTGCACAGCTAAAACTCCAAATGTCAGGCCTCTCCTACAGAACAATGTGAAATATAATTAAACTTGAATCCACAAGTATTTATTATTTATTGACCATCCACCGTGCTCAAAGGAATGTCATATGGTCTGTAAAGGACACAGTGAAATAAACCTATAGTCTTGACCAATGTGTGCTAATATACCATCACTTAAGAAAAAAACCTAATTTTATAAAAAATGGATTCAAAGGTTGCAAAAATGTGGCCAGAAATTGATGGGGAAGATATGCTTAGATCATCAAATTCTACTTCCCTGAGGCCTTCCTATATTTGGATAAGCAGATGTGGCCAGGTAACAATCCACTGAGAAATATTAGGTATAGGCCAATGGAAATAAGCTTGAAGACTCATAAATGAATTAATTTTCTTCCTAATATTTTTTTATTAGGAATATTGCTAAGGTCAGGTAATGGCCAAGAATTTTAATCTAATTTAAATAATGTAAAATGGTTACAAACTTTCAATATACTGCCTGCAGACATGTGACTGGCTCACTTATTTTTTTTTACTTTAAGTTATCTCATGAAGAGGCAGAACACATCCCAGAGGACAAAGCAATATTCAAAAGAAGATATTTTGGATTTCAAAATTAATCTAGGCCACAAAGAGGAGTGGGGAGATGCCTTAATCCTATGTTCCTACTTCTCCCCACTATTTTTCACTGTAGAAGTAAGTAACTGCATATTTTACTTTATAAAAATGATTTTAAAGGTTTTTTTCTTTCTTATCTATAGAATCAATTTCACAAAATTAAATTGCAAGAGATTGGTAGGTTTGCAATCATTGCTGGTCCATCTCCTGCTCCTAGAATACAATTCTGGTTATTTCAAATACTCCTTGACTTAGGATATAAAATGTTCTGTACACTTTTCACATTTGTTTCAAGGGCAAATTTTCTTACAAATGAAGACAATTAATTATCTTCAAAAACTTGGCAGAACTCAGATATACCTCAGTAAAAATCTGTTTCAAATCATCACATTCAAATTCAAACGTGTAAAGTGTTATACGAGCCAAATATATGATCGTGAGGGGTGAGATGATAATCCTGTAGGCAATGCTAGGAAGTTTGGATGTTTTGTTTAGGTAATGGGAACCTGCAGAAGAATTTTAAGCAAGGGAATGGTACAATAACATTTTTAGTTAAAAAGGTAACTAGAAGCAGTATGAAGAATGAATTGGAGGAAACAAGGTTGGAGACCAAGGCATCATTTGCAATAATCTCAATAAGAAATGAAAAGAATGTGTATAAAGGTGTAGAAATAAAAATGGAGAAGAGAGATAGAGATGGATAGATTCAACAGATATATACAAAGTAAAATCAAGATGTGGTGATTGACTAAGTGTGAGAGAAAAGAAGAGGGTATAGTTATAATCCTCATGGCTTCTGGCTTTGGGAGCTAGGTAGACACTGGTACAATCTGACAGAATAAAAGGGAAAAAATAAAGAAGTAGCAGTTCGGAGATGACAACAAGTTGAAGACTCTTGAAAGCATCTTCCCAATAAGATGCTTGAAATAGCTGAGAAATCTAGGTCTGGAAATTAGGACAGAAAGTTTCTGCAGATTTTTATATTTATTTAATTGTGCCCTCTTTGTTCCAAACGGGTACAGAGAACTCTTAACTAGTATACATAGGACTTGTAAATCACTGGTATATAAATGAGAGTTGACAAGATCACTCAGGGAGCGTAGATAGAATGAAAAAAAACAGAATTAAACCATCACTTACAGAAGAGAAGGTAGAATAGAAATCTGCAGGAGATATGAAGGAAATAGAAGAACCAGGAAGAAAAGTTGTCCCAGAAGCCAAGTAAAGAAAATGTTTCAAGAATGACAGCTATCAATAGTATTAAATGTGACATGAAGGTGAAATATGATTAACCAATACACAAACGCATTCTTATTGCATATCTAATAATTAACAAAGCCGCTGTCCACAGAGTGCCCTCTTTACCCTGCTCGGTACATAACACCCTATGCAGAACCACCCCCAAGCATGAATGCTCTCTGCACTTTGCTTGGGCTCTGACAGCCCACACTGGGCTGCCTTCCCATGACAATATCCTCCTCTTCTTGATCAGATTTCAGTACAGCACTCTGACCCACCACAGCACCTCCTTGCCCCAGGCAAGGAGCTACAGCATACCTTGCCCCACTTAATGTGGTTAAGAAGGAACTATCCATGAAGGGAAGGGGAAGAAAAAGAAAGAATAAACTTGTGTAATTTAAATGCGTCCATGATCTGGATCGTCTAGCCTCAAGCTCCAGTATGTAGTGCCTGCTTCTTGTTTACAGGAAGCCCTGGGTCCATCCAGATGTGGCAACTGTGATAAGCCATTTTGGCCAGCCAAGAACTTTAAAATATTCATTAGATCTGTCAATAGGAGGTTGTTACTGATCTTGGTTAGAACAATTTTGCTGTCTTTCTTCATCTGTACTTTAAATATTACGGATTCTGCTTTTGGCCTTTATTTCTTCTCTCTGATATATATTTTATGTATATCCTTCACAAACTTTGTTCTCTAAATTGATAACTGTAATTCCCCAGTTATAATCTTTCATAATTGTTAGATTCCTCTTTACAAATATCTTGTAAACTTTATCAAATGTTTCACAGATAACTAAGAATGGCCAAAGTGTAACTATTGCCTTCCCCACCCCAAAATCTACTAATCCTACTGTGTTTTCTTCTTCCTGAATGGCATTTCTCTTCTACTTGTCACCACATTAAATATCTAATGCAACTCCATACTCTTTCCTTTCCCTGATTCCTCAAATTTACTGTCTAAGCCCTTCCTAAATAAATCTCAAATATACCCCTTCCTTTTCTTTTCTACTATCAGTGTCTTAATTGGATGTTTTGGTTCACAGCTCATATTCACATTCAGGAAGGAACTCATTCCTTCCACCTTCTAGGATGTTGCCTGCTGATGGCTCGCAGCCAAATCCCCTCTGACCAGGAATTTTCCTTAGTCAAGGAGATCTGCATTACTAAGGTTACACTGCCTTTCCAGGGGCAACCCATATCTACTGACTACTGGTTGGTGCAGGGGTAAAAAGCCCAGCCCTCTTTCCACAAGTTGGACAACTATGAATAGCCATCTCAGTACCCTAGTTCCCCCATGGGATGAGCTGAAGATTCACTACAATTCCATTGTAGTTCACCTTCTCCCAATCGTGATTCCTCCACTCCCTCACAGATGTTGTTGCCAAAAGCATTCCCGAATAAACTTCCTGTGTGTAACTCTCCATCTTACCATTTGTTTGCTTGGAACTCTGACTGGAGACAAGAAGACAGGTGATGCCAAGAGAAGACCAAAGAAAATTTTGAAATTGGAATATCGACAAGTCAACTTGGTGGTATTTACTAATAGAAAACCCTTATCTATGATATGCTGTAAGCAGCATGTTACCTAGCATGTCCAGGTTTGCTAATGGTAAGCCAGTCAGAAATTTGTAGATTTATGAGGCATGTCCCTCTATAAGATATGGTACCAGCTGTGTAACTACTGGAGCACAAAATAGAAAAGTTTAATGAATGAAACAGCCTTCTTATATACCTCAGAGGTCAGCAAACTACAGGCCATGGGCCAAATCCTGCCATGCCTATTCTCTTACATATTGTGTATGGCTGCTTTCTCACCACTACTATAGAACTGAATAGTTGCTATAGAGACCATGTGGCCTGCAAAAACTAAAATACTGACTATCTGGCCTTTTACAGATAAAGTTTGTTGACCCCTGGTATAGATGATGGCCCACAAGCACCACTTAGAAAACTAATGTCTGAAAGCTGAGCCATGGCTCATCGTAATGTAGCAAGGAGGGAAAAAGTCAAAGTGGTATAGTTCCTGTAAACCAAAGGAAGAAAGTCTTTCTAGATGGAGGGAGTTTTGTTAGCTAAAGTTTCTTTTAATTAACAGAGCTATAAATCAACCCTCCTGTGATTTAATTTAGGTAAAAGTTCCCCTTAATCCCTCAATCAGAAAGTAATGGGGATCTGGAAACTCAGGAGACCTTCTCTCTTGCCTCTTTATTGTTTCCTGACATAACTGGACTAGTAGTGTTCACCTTACTGAAGCAAGTAGCATTGCAATATTTTACTATAGAACAATGTTTGGCATGCACTGCAAAGTCCCTCAAGGTCTACAGCTCCTTATATAGAGATTCATTCTCTAATTTTCTCGGTAGTTAAGCTGGTCATTCTTCAATGAAGGTGCTCCGAATTCCTTTTAAAAGATGCCTCAATGTTTAGAATAGATCTTAATAAAGTTAAAGTTTGGAAAACTCTAACTGAAAGAGAGGGTTAAGGGTCTAGATTCCCATCTGCCCCTTCCCTGTGGTCCCTTCCACAGTGACCCCAGAACTGAGTTTCTTGGAATCCCTAGAGCTGAATGGATCAGACTGAAATTCACTTATCAATAAAACAGATTATATTAGGGTATCTTCGAAGCCTAATTTATTATGACTTTAAAGTCTCATATCTTAGGCTCAAAAGATTCTTTTCTCTGCTTTATCAACTCTTCCGTATTCTTTGATAGAAATACATATTACATGTTCAAGCGTGCCACATGTTTCATTACGTTTCAAAATAGATGTCCTGGCTTTCCACCATAGAAAATCAGAAGACTCCTTTTTCCTCCACTTTTCCATCTTTGTTTATAGAGGAGAAAACTTCTGCTGATACGTCCAGCGCTCACAGGCTCCATCTCATTGGAGGAGTGACCAGTCTGACTGGTCAGAGTCCAGGGTATTCTCTGAACCACATTTCATCAGCATTTATGGTCCCCCACTTTAAAGGCCAGTAAGACTGCCTCCTCTTTTACCCTCTGTGCCGATACATACAGCCACTTCCTATCTTCCTGAGTTTGCATGCCCAGACAGGGCCCAGGGTTTGCCTTCTAGAAATATGTGGTCCACATTATTGCATATTCCAATGTTAAATGGACACTTAGGTTCAAAATAATAAGGGCAAGACCCCAGAATAACTTTAGCACTAAGCTTCTCAGTCCAATGAAATTTAATAGAAGCATAGCATTTAGGGAGTTATTAAGCAGTGACCTGCTCATTAATAAAAATTTTGATGTACTAATGGGAACAACTCTGGAAGGTAGCAGGTATCTGCTAGTCCAGAAATGGACTTAGTGACATGAGTTGTGATAGCTAGATATTAAGCCATCTATGGCTGAATCTCTAGGTACTGAGCTATAGAGAGCTTAGCAGAAAACAAAATAAGAAAGAAACAGTCATTTTAGGATAGGAGACCATGCTTATTTGCCAGAATCACAAGCAAAGATCTAGGATTGGGTCTTGGACAGAGATAAAGATTTCTTTCCTGGAAAGAACAGGAAATCAGAATAAAGATGAAGTTTCTCTTCCATGGAATGCTTTACAAACAGATGATTTTCATAAACAAGACATTTTTCATAAGACATGAAACCTGAAGCACTTTTTTCAACTCTGGGGCACATTAGAATCACACAGGGAGCTTTTAAACATACAAGTCTGATTTCTAAACCCTACAACCAATCAAGTAATAACGGAATCCCTAATGGAAGGGGTCCAAGCAACTGTAGTTTTAAAAGTTCCCCAGGTGACTCTAATGTACACCCAGGTTTGGGGATCACCAGGCAGTGTAAAGACTGTAGAAATATAAAAGGAAAGATTTTTGTTGCACTGAATGCTGTAAGGCAGAAATAGAACAGGTTTTGCTATTTGTTTTTATTTTCACGTGTTATATAGTTCAGCCAGGGCTGAGGGACTGCTTGGAGGAAAGGTCTGTGGTAGAAGAAATGGATTTTCGTGCTGATGGAAAGGTGAAGGTTTAAATTTAAAAAGCTGAGGAAAGGCAAAGTTTTGGAGTGAGAGGCTCATAGGAAAGGTCTCATTTGGATTTTGAAGAACTGAAAGTTGTTTTGAGGGTTAAAATCACACGGTAGAGACTAACCAAGAATTTTGGTAACCTTCGTATTTATTTAGACTGCCCTTATGACTAGCATCTACTGTAGGTGTGCTAATGAGATAAAGAATATTCTGAAACCTTCCTACTTCCTTTCTTTGTTCACTTCACACTGTTAAGAGTAGCACCAGGAAAACTCAATTTTTAAATTTCAGGTCCAGCCAAATCGTTAAAATAGCTAGGGTGGCTTAGTGGCTTCATAAAAATTAAATCAGGCACACATTTGAGTAAGCTCATTATGGAAATAAGAATCCACAGAGCCATTTTAAAGTTGATGCCTGATCCAAAATCTTGCTATTATCTTATATGCATGTGTCTATACGTGCTGGAATGTCCAGTATGTGGTTATATAAAAATGCCTGATGGCAACCCCTCTGCTTTCGCCAATGGATATTTTGATTTATACTGTTTCCAGCTTTATTCTACTTCCACTGATTAGTTTGCATTTACATTTTCATAGCATCCAGCTGCTCAGCATTCATGATTTACATTCATCCAATGTAATTAAAGTATTTGTTGTGGGTTTATAAGCTTTTTAATGGTCTATATTTCTGCATTTTGTGTGTCTCCTTTTCCAAATTTATTTTATTCATCAAGCTGTGTCCTAAAAAGCAGTAGAAACAATTACCTCTGAAGTATGTTAGTATACAGCATGAATAACGCTCATGCTGGATTTAAAACTACCCTCACTCGAATTACCAATTCAGTACTGAAAATAAATGTCTCTCTCTCCAGAAATTAGAATCTAATTATGTACAATAAACCATGTTAAATAATATCAAGGGTCTAGCCTAAACCAACAAAGATTCAAACATCCCCATGGAAAGCTGAAATGTTCCCTCTCACATTTGGTCTTCAGGGCCAAGGTTATTTTCAGAGGTCTCTCACATTGTTGAGAGCCTGTCCAGGTTTCAACACCATAGGGTTTAAGTGCACATTGAAGAAGAAGTAGCCTGTTTCTCTTGTCTGCTACTCTGCACAAACTGATTTGGGAAATGCTTTTATTTCAGTCCCCTGTAATTAATAGGTAATTAGCTGTTGCTCTGGGAAGTAACAGCAAAATGACAAACCATTTAGGCTTACTACAAATGAAATAACCCAGTGCAATCGATACTTTAGTATAATTTCAGGAGCTGAAATAATCTCTAGGATTTAAATTCCCACTGACTTCAGAACCAATCCTAACTTCTAAGTCTTTTTTGGCATTAATATCACTCCATATTTGCTTTCATCTTTGGATATATGCCTATAAAACCCTGGAATCAGCTAACCTTGCCTTCTCAGCTTAATTCTTTTAGCCAGCTCTAAGGCTTTTTCCAGGCCTATACAAATTTCACCAATTTACCATATTATGAGATGCTAAAGCACGCTTTTCATCTATTTCAAGTCACAGGTTAAGGCTAACGTGTTAAAGAAGCTCTGCCCAGTTGTTTACCAACAATTTACCCTCAACTTTTGAATCATCACATAATTTTAACATTTTGGAACAATAATTTTATTCTTGTGTCTGCTTATCTTTTTAGTATTCAGATGTGTGGTTTTGACCATCTCATCTCTCCTGTTTGGTTGAAGATAGAGAGTAAGAGATTACTCTTTGTTTTAATTGGTGCTGAAAAAGTTTTAAATGATTGTCCAAAAAAGTAGTTATTTTGGTTGGAAGAGGGAGTAGGAACTTGGTAGTAATACAATGGAACTTCATCCCAATTGATTTCTGTTTGAAAGAAACAGAAAATGTGTAAGGAGATAATTATAAATATCTCTGATATGCTAATTAGAATGTTAATATTCGCTGGCCTGCTGGCTTTTAATTAAAATAAGTTAAAAATAGTAATAAAACATGCTCAGTGCTACATGTCGATGTAGACTTACTGAGTAGCTGACTGAGATTCTGGTACGGTTGCTTTTAGTTTTTATAACTATTCTATGATTTTAACTAAAATCCTACCTCTGAACATTTAGACCAAAACAGCTAAAAGATTACTCTCTTAAGAAATATCTACCAGAACCCTTTTTTAAAACTTAATTTGAAATAATTCCAGACTTACAGAAAAGTTGCAAGAATAGTGTATTAGTTTTCTACTGCTGTTGTAACAAATAACCACAAATTTAGGCTCACTAGGCTAAAGTCAAGGTACAGGCAGGCTGCGTTACTTCCGGAGACTCTAAAGGAGAATCCTGCCTTTTCTATCTCCTGGAAGCCACCTGCATTAATTGGCTCATAGCTCCTACTTACATCCTCAAAGCCAGCAGTATAGCATCTTTAAATCTCTTTTTACCACCAATTCTCCTGACTCCTTCTTTCACTTTTAAGGATGTCTGTAATTATAGTAAGCCTACTTGGATAATCCAGGATAATCTTCTCCTTCTCAAGACCCTGCAAAGTCCCTTTTGCCACATTAGTTAACATATTTACAGGTTAGGTTTAGGACATGGACAATCTTTTGGGAGTAGGGGACACATTTCTGCTACCACAAATAGTATAAAGAATTATTGTATATTCTTCATCTATAGTCCTCAAATGTTAACATTTTACCACATTTCTTTTCCTTTCTCTCTCTACATATACATATTATTTTTTTTTCTGAATCCTTTGAGAGTATATTACAGACATGATGTCTTTTTATCTCTAAATACTCAGTATATATTTCCTAAGAAGCTCATTTTCTTATATAATTACCATAAAATTGATCCAAATCAGAAAATTAACATTGGTTAATTTTAAATTTTAAAATTTAAATTTTAAATGAAAAAAAAAAACACTATTAGCTAATCTACAGATTTATTTCAAATTTTGCCAGTTGTCACAATAATGTCGCTTTATTGCAAAAGAAAATCCCGGCTCATATACTGCAGCTCATATCATGTCTCTTTAGTCTCCTTTAATCCGAAACTATTCCCCATTCTTTCTTTAATGACATGGATAAATTTTAAGAGTACAAGTCAGTTATTTTGAAAAATGTCCCTCACTTTGGGTTCGTTTGATGTTTTCTGATGATTAGATTCAGATTATGCACTTTTGGCAGAAATACCTCAGAGGTAAATTGTGTTATTTTCAATGCATTCTATCACCAGACACCAGAAACTTTTGCTGAATCTGAATTTCAGCCTCACTTTAATAACAGCAGGGCCTAATATGTATTTAATTCTTACTCTATGTCTGGATCTGTGCTAAACACTCTCTATATATTATCTATCAATTTATCTTATTTGTTTTTACTACAACTGAACAAGAATTCAGACAACTGGTGTGATAAAGATCCAGAATTTGAACCCCTCATCTTTTCTACTCCAAATGCCATGCTCTTTCCACTTCATTTATAATAAAGGGCGTTATTAACTTTTCATATTTAAAGTTGACCAAGACGGCCTTAATGTTCCCCTCAGCTTGACTAAACTTCAGATAGTTCTTCCTGACTATAGGCCCCTGATCCCACTTTTCTTAGAGCATTTACTTTAAAAAACTTGCGATTTTTTTGCATGAATCTTTTTTTCTGACCCTTTGAAATGTAAATGTTGTACAGCCTCTTGCCAGGTTTATAATCTAGGAAAGTCTTTCTCAAGGACCTGGGAGCCATCCCTTTGAAATGTAATCATCAAGCAAAACAGCTCTCCCGTCTCCCAGTCTCTGAGGGAGGATGGAGCCTAACTTCAATAAGTGCCAGTTAGCAAACACATTGACTGGCCTCTCCACCAATGTTCTCCAGTACTTTCCCTAATTCACCATAGCATTTAAAAACTCCCGCCTTTGTTTCAGTGCAGTAGTCTTGAATAAAGTCTTCTTGTCCAGTGCGAGAAGTTTATGTGAAAAAATAATTTTAATTTCTTAAAGTCAAGTACCCTCCCAACAAGTATAAAGTAATTAAGCAACGACAAGTATAGCAGTTTTAGTTATTATTTTTAATGACTCCTTAATCACATACTGTTTGAAAGCTCTCACTTTGATATAGCCATGGTCTTGTTTTGAAAATTATACCTTCCTGTTTTGTCATTAAAATAAACACCTAAGATTGCCTGCTACCTAATTTCTAGGAATAGCTAGCTATTCGCGTGAAATATTGGCACTGCCAAGTTAGTAGCAAGTGAACTTTCTTGCTTAATCCCTAAAACATTTCCCCTTCTTTGCTTAAAAAATTGGGTTTCTGTCCTCTGCAAAGAAAAGAGTTCTATTAATGTTCTTATTACTTAAAATGCATCTCTACTCCTCTCTCGGAATGTAAGACCTTTGTTTGGAGGTATATGTTAGAGTGTTTTGGCTCTCCAGAAACTTTACAGCACATATTGAGATTTAGATTTCTACATTGTTATAGAACAGAGTTTGTCCACTCGGCACTAGCAGAATCAAATGCTAAACATCAAGAACTGTAATGGAGAAATATTGGCTGTTTTACTGATGAGTGGCATCATCCAGGAGAACAGGAAGCTATCGCTTGGAACCAAAACTCCCGATCATATGTAGGTTACCCATAATATAGGACAAAATCACAAGACTCTGTGGGTTAGGAAGTAGGGGTCATGCTGGGAGCTGATTGGTCAAAAGTGAGGCGTGTGTGTGTGTGTAATCAAAGACTTAGATTAACTCCGTTATGTATCATAACACTCTTGTGTCATAGACATTATTATTGTTTATGATTTATAGATAAGGAAACTGAGATACTCAAAGGTTAAATAACTTGCCCAAAGTCACATAGCAATAGAGCTATAGAGCTGTGATTCAAATGCAGGCAGTTTGGCTCAAATCCCTTACTCACTATACCACACTGCCTCTCAGTTATGTAGGATGTATGTATGTATGTATCTACACATCCGTATATCTTATGAGTGTGCTATCTGCTATATATATTGTTGGGGAGGAAAATTTTCCTCCTACCCTTATAGGCTCTTTGGCTGGTCTAATAATTATGACATAAAACAGATTAATAGGAGAAAAATAAAATGTTAATTTTGTACGTACAAGAGCCCCATAAAAATATGAGACCCAAGAGTAAGTCAGGAAGTTGAGGCTAATATGCCATCCCAAACTAAGGAATTGAATAGGGCCTGGAGCTTCCAAGAGTAGGAGGGTAATTCACAGGATAATAAGAACAGACGTTTTGGTAATTAGAGATTTGTCCTGCCATACAGATAGGTCATTCAGATAAAAGTTATCTCTAGTAATATTCTCTTTTTGAGCTAAGCTCCCTATCTGTACTATTTTAGGTAGTTAAGGGAGAGGTAAAATTTTTTCTTGAATCTGCTGGGTTTCAATTGCCTTCAGCTTAAAACAATCTACACGTCACAGTGTTACATTTTGAGAAGGCTTGTTCTGAACTGCTTCAATATATTTTCCCTTTTGTTTGTATGATTATTACAGTAACTAGAGATAACGTTTGTCTTAGAACAGATATTTGTATCATTAAAGGACTGATATCATTGACATTGTACTGTACCTTCTTATCCACCTTAGCAGCATGCTTTGCCATAGAATCTCAGTAAACATTTACTATTTCACCTTTTTCTGATACCCATACATAGGTAATTTTAGTGGTGATTTTGAATTTATATAAGTTCTTCAATCTGCAAATATCCTTGCATCTAAAATTTAAGCTGTTTTTATTGGGGGATAGGGGTAATGATTCTCACAGTGCTATTATTTATGCAGGAGTTATTTACTTCTAGATTAAAATGAAGTATCTATTATATGACCCAATTGTTCTATTTCTGAAACCACTTTGCATTTAGATATACTCTGTTTAGAGTCCACTGTACATAATTTAAGACATTTAGGTTTAGATGGGCCCTGGGCTGTATCTGAAAGAGAAAAAAAGACAAGTAAAACCACTTTTTAAAAAGCGAGTGAGTTAAATTTCTGGATGTGTTATGAAAATAAAATTGTCTGTGGCTTTCTTTCCACAAAAGATAGAACCCTAAGTGCTTGGCTCAAAAAAGTATTTATGTATGCAACATCTCCTCTACCCTCTGCCCCACCCCACACACACACCTTGTTTTCAGATTTGAAGTCATAGTCAAGGCTATTTTTTGTTTGCGGAATGATAATAACAATGGAGAATAAATTCTTTTTCATTATTGGGTCATGTTAGATGTTCCTAATATTCTTCATACTTCACCTTCTAGGAAAGAGTCACTGTTTTTAAATAAGAAAGCAGTGAGATTCTTATCTGTACATTGACAAGAAATTCAATTAGTATCAGATTTTTCAATGACTGATGATTTGCATTCACTTCAACATAGCCTCAAGCCATAAACTTCATTCACAATACACACCGGAGGGCTTGCAGTAGGTAGAGACTCTGTCATCATTACTGATGTTTCTATGTCTAAATAGAAATTATACTTTTTATCCTATTCCTAGCTCCCCTGCTCAAAAAAAAAAAAAAGAAAAAGAAAGAAAGAAAGAAAGAAAGAAAGGAAAGAAAAAGAAGGAGTCTTCCCATAAATGATTTGGAATTATCTATGTGCATTCTTATAAGAGAAAATTAGAAAAATTAGAACCAGTGACCTTCTGGGTAAAGTGTACAAAGAGATTTAGTTTACTTTTTATCTGGACTTTGAGGGTAACATTTGTACATATGTGTTGTACATGTGTTTTTCTTCACAGTTTGTTTTAATTAGATGATATAAAGGAAACATGTTTTTCAAAATTCTAAGAAAACAAAATAAAAAAAAAATAAATAAAACAGATTTGCCTTAAATTTGGTAAGCGATTTCCAACATTTCGTAGTGGTGCTCAAAATAAGTGGTCACAGACATATTTAAATGTGCTTCTGTTTTATTCTCTTTCTTGCTGTCTCTCAGCTATATATGAAACTGTTATCTCTTTCCTATTTTCTTAGTACATTGGTTTTATCTCTATTATATCCCTCTTGGTTCTTTTTTTTCTTCTGGTATATAATTAAATTTCATGAAATAAATATGGATTCATTCTGCTGAATGTTAATATGTTGAACTCTGCTATTAGCTCTGGTCATTTGGGGAATGTTGTAAAAGTCTTTTGGAATTTTCCCAGAACTAAAAGGATTCTGAAAAGAAAAATCCATCAATTTACTTCCCAAGTTCGCTTGTTGTTGGTTTCTTGATGAAAGAATGTGACCTTTTCTTGATGAACTGGGCATTGATCAGATACAGAGTTGAGGGGCCTGACTGGAAACTCAGGGTCCACATGACAAGCAGATGTGAAGCAAATATCTAGTTTTTATTCTCAGAATCCACTGCACTGTTCTTATTCTATGAGGCTTGATTTCACCTTCTTATCCTCTCCTGTCACTTAGGAAGGGAACTACCTCAACACATGTGAGATTTGGGGCACTAGAAGACACTGTACTTTTAATACAGCAATGTCATTTACATAATTTCCTTTCCCACTTAGGAAGTTTTCTCTTCCGTCTCAGTGAAATTTGCATCTCAACCTTTCTTTGTTGTAAGTGCCTCCAAAAACCCTTCAATCACAGTATTTCTGAATACATAAAAGTTATGATTTGACTTTCCCATTGCCTGTTTATCCATTGGATTAGTAATTTTCATTAACCTCGGGAATTTAAGGAGGCAAAGCTCCTGACTAAGAATAGATCTTTATCATGAAATCAAATTATCAGATGAAACATTAATTAGGATTTGCACTGCTGATCAAAGAAACAGCCAGGGGATTATGTGGCAAAAAAAGAAACTCAGAATCCACCCACTGCCAATGGATGGATTTTTTCCGTGATGCTTTTGTGCATACTGAAGCAAGTTTTTGGATATGTGGCCCACTAATAAACTAGAAATATGAATCTGTTATTTTTAAGTGAGCCTACCAAATTCATTATTTGAGTCATTCTAATGAGAAATATGAAAGATATCCAAATAAAATAAATCCTAAAAGACCTGTAAACTTATTTAATTTTATCTGATAGCACTAACTGTTCCTTTATTTCAGCCTATGAAATCATTCATTACAAACGGGGCTTATGAAGGATAAGACAGCAAAGGAAGGCAGTCCAAGTAAGCTTGTAAGATTTAGCATGGACCAGGGCCCAAAGAAGGGGTAAATCTCTGCATTAGCTTTTCCAGGGATAAGCACACAAAAAATAAAAGACTAAAGTTAGGTCAGAGATATCAACTTTTGGTCTAAAATCTGCTGTGCCCGCCTGTGCAGCTTTGGCCAGCTGCTGGTACTGAACATCTAGTGACAGATTCAGTCCCTCAGCCAGTGCAAACCACTTCTGTCATCAGACTCATTTCCTCCTACCGACAGTGGGTTTGTAATTAGCCCATGATCTCAAGCTAGTGTGATCTCCCTGGAACTCATTTCATTTATTCAACTAATATTGGTCGATCACCTTTATATGCCAGTTGCCTTGAGAAGTTCTGGAGCAACAACAGTGTAAAACATACTTACTGTTCTTTCTTTTAAAGAGTTTACAGTTCAGTGGATAGATCAAAACTTAATTTTAATAAAATATGGTAAGTGCTTTGTCAGAGGTAAATATGACAAAGGATACAATAGGACTACAAAGGATACCAGAGCCAGTTTTGGAGGAGGGGTCAGGGAAGACTTTCAGGGACTTTAAAATGTTTGTCTGGAGCCTAGAGAGTATGAATAAACTCTGTGGCAGGGAAGTACACTGCAAGGTTAATAAGGTCGGCAGAGGCTAAATCAGGAAGGTCCTTCTGCTTCACACTAAAGAGGTCAGACTTCATCCTTAGAGCAACAGAGAATAAATGGAAGGTGTTAAAGCGCAGGAATGACATGACCAGATGGGCATTTTAGAAATAACTCCGAGTTCACTGTGGAGCATGGTGTGGAGCCAAACAAGGCTGAAGGCAATCATCTAGTCTAGATACCTCAAAAGCCTGAGCTTGAGGATAACAGAGAGAATGGGACAATTTCAGGAGCCATTAAGGAGAAAGAATTATAAGATTCAGAGATTGATTGGATAAGAGCAGGGAAAAGTTAATGAGATGTAGAAGTAAAGGATAACACTCAAGTTTCTTGACTGGGCAAATGGGTAAATGGTGCAACATTTTCCTGAAACAAAGATTACATGAAAAGTGGGTTTTATGAAAGCAGTGTATGTTAAATTCAACTTTATATATATTTAGTGTTAGGTGTTTGCAGACATCCAAATGGAGCTGTCCATCATGCAGTGGTTACACAAGTCTGGATCTCAGGTTGAAATTGTGGACATTTGGGTGTATATCAACATAGAGATGGTGAGTGCAATCCTGAGGATTGGGAATAAAAATAGGAGAAAACTGAACGGATGTGCAGAGAAAGATAAGCACATCTCAGGAAAATGAGCTGCATCTTCTTCCACTCTCCTTTCCTATGTGCCCTCTCTGTATGATTTATCTCTGTCCTAGTTCCTGCTTCCCACTGCAGTTCCCTGCTGAAATGATAGCCCTACTCTAAATCCTAAGATCATTTTGTTGATACTCAAAAAAAGTTTTTAAGACCTGATTTAACAACCCTGTTTTTAGAGACTGGGCACTTTTCCTTTATCGCCAGCTAGTGGCTGGAGTCCTGCCTGCTACAGTCCAGTCGTTTTGTCCCGGGCTGAAACTACTTCCAAGCTCTTTCCAAAATCTCCTGGTGTTTGGTCCCTTCCATGTACCAGATTAGACTCATCGGATATGAATACCATTTCAGATTAAACTCAAGGCTGTCATGTTTCCTTGGTCCACTGGGCACCTTCTTTTTGTATTAAGCTTATTTGAATTTTGGAGTTAGACAAATCTCAGTTCAAAATCTGATGTTGCCACTTAATAACTTTGTGACCTTTAGCAACTTACCTTTTCTGAACTTCATTTTCTATATCTATAAATGGATTAATAATTCCTACTTACCAAGGCTATTCTGAGTACTGAATAAGAACATGCCCATAAGTTCCTGGCACTTCTCTATAAATTAATACATTTTACTTCTTTCTATATGTTCCCCCACTTGAGTGTAAGTAATGCGAGAGCAGTATAACACAGTGGAAATAACATCTGCATGTACTAAATGCTTAAATGTTTATATTTTTAGAGTCCTAAAATGGGTTTCAAATTACTTTACTTCTGTATGAGTGATTTTACTTATGCCAGTTCTCTTTTCGAGCTTTGGTTTTCTCATTTGTAAAATAAGGATAATAATACTTGTGTTATTTACTTCACAGTTGTCATGAACCTCAAAGATAATGCATATAACGGCACTTTGAAAACTAGAGAGTTCTTTTAAAATATAAATATTATCTTAAGCACTCTGCTTTAGTCATAGGAAATATTATTAACAAATTTTCTTTTTGATATTGGTATATGGACTTATCAGACATTACAAACTTATAACCAGACAGTATTAATTTATTGCTATTTGTTTGACTTGCCTACAAAAAGTCTCACTTGCGAAGAGGCTCAGAGGATTAAATTTTTTTATTGCTGTGAGTCTTGATTAGTCCATAAACTTTTTATTGAGCACTTACTCAGTGAAGGCACTGTGCTTGACAGTAGGAATACAGGAAGGAAATATCTAATAATTAACTTTAAGTTTGCATCCTAGAATGAAGATAGTCAATAAATAATTACTATATCAATCGATAAAGTTTGTAGATTTAGTAGATATGTGCCCAGTCAAGGCTGAGGAAATCAGGGAAATCTTAGAGGAGGTGATGGCATGTTGGGAATTGAAGGCTGATTAGAAGTTAGCCAGGTGACCATTTATGAGTGGAGGTGGAGGTTCTTGGGGATATTCCAGGCAGAAGGAGTGACACAAACAAAGACAAGGAAGTGACACGTTTGAGAAATCAATAGGATTTTAATATAATTTGTTTACATTTGTTTGTGGATGGAGAATGGTGGGAGGGAGAAGCAAGAGTAGGTCCAGAGACTGAAAAATAGGTAGAGAATAGCCATATATGGAAGTCGTGCCATTGAAATATATTAAGTACTAGCTCCAAATGATGAGAATAAAATTCACCCTGGCTATTCTTTGGAGTAGAGCAACACGGGTGGCAGGGAAGGCAGTGGGAGGCAGTGAGTATTATTTCAATGGCCCAGGTAAGAAGTAATAAGGCCCTAATTTAAAGTAATGACAGTGGGAAAGGAGAGGCTGTGCAGAGTCAAGCTTTATTACAGGAGAAAACTTTATCACCAATTGGACATGGCAGGTGAGGGGGAAGGAAAATTTTAAGATTATATTATAATATTCTGACTTGTACAAGAGAAGAAGGGTGTTATGCTATTTGAAAAGCTAGAGGATTACAAAAGAAAAAAAAAAGCAATACTACTGGTCAGAAGAAGTGGTGAAGAAAAGATCAGGAAGTATATTCAGTTTCACACATCTAGAGTTGGTAGGTAATAAGCCCAGAGAACAATCTTTATCACTGGGCATCTCCGAAGATAAGAGATACCTTTCCCCTAGATACTCTAGTGTCCCTTCTCTCCCTCATCGCTCAACTCATAACCACCTCTGTGATTAGTAGCTGTAGAGAATCTGAAATTCCTCTTATATATTGATAAAAATCCAGAAAAAATCCCTGAAAATATATTGACTCAAGTCGATTGTTTGATATTTTAAATTCTGGTAAAGGGAGGAAACTCAAGACTCTTAAAACAAAACATGACAATTGGTAACCATAAATGAATCATTGAAAAAGCTATCAATCCTAATCCTATTAGGATTAAGTTTCTCTCCTTCTTTTATAATCTTTCTGGTCATAGAACATTGTCTGTTTAATTTTTTCATGTTGTTATTTCAGAAGTCCTAGCATAGTCTATCTCAAGGCCTCTTAAAACTATCCTAATCTGAAATCATTGAATCATCATCATCATCACCATCATCATCACTTATCTATCATTTAGTATGTGCCAAGTTTAAGCACTTTAAATACATAAATTCATTTAATGATCATATTCTATGACAACATTATGGAGACTTTCTTAACTTTATAAATTAAAAAAACCAAGGCATGGGAAAGTTAAATGACTCCCAATGTCACATAGAGAGTAAGTAGAAGAGCCAGATTTCAAATCCAGGCAGTCTGGGACCAGTATGAAAGATGTGAATTATAGGTCAAGGGGCTTTGTGATACTAGGTAAAATTGGAAGCTCTGGGGCATGATTCTTGCCTGCAGATTCGTATTATACATAGATATATATTTAAAATATCATATGACATGATATAAAATATATAATATATAATATCATATATGAGACATATTAATTCAACAATATATTAAAATTGAATATCTTAAAAATATAAAAGCAAAATTCTCCTCAGCTGAGAATTTAAAAAATAAAATCACATATCTCACAATTTGAGTTCATAGTCCAGTCTGGCTTAGGACCTTAGCCAGATGTGCCTAAGTTTGAATGCTTACGAGTTAAGTGACTAAGGACCAGTTCATTTCTATGAGGTTATCCCTGTGAGATTCATTTACTAGTCTATAAAGTAAATATAACATAACGTTTCTTATAGAGATATGGTAAGGATTCAATAAGAGAACGTACCTGAAATACTCAGCCCACATTTATATCTCACTTACTGTGTGCCTTCACTGTTTTCAGCACTTTACATATATGAATTCGTTTAATCCTCCCAACGAGCTAATGAGGGAAGAACTATTTTTATCATCATTCCCATTTTACAGGTGAGGAAACTGAGAGTCAAGGAGATCAACTTGTAGGAAGTTATACATGTAGTAACTGGGCAGTTTAGGCTGGCCTGGCTTTCAAGTCTCTGCTCTCAATCATCTTGCTATGCTGCTGCTCTAAGCACAGAACATGGCTATACTGAGACCATCATCTTCCTGCTTAAGTGGGTGTGGTGCTTTTTGTATGCAAAGTGATTTCATATCCCTCTTCTGATAAGATAGGAATAGCCCCTGAAACGCTATAGATAACAGATTAATAAGGAAAAAAATCAGTGAAAAGGAGGAATAAAAGATTTAAAAAGGGAGCTACGAAAGGAAAGATCTCCCACCTTGACAAGTGATTGGAAGTCATCCCTCTCCAAGAACGTATACAGGCTGTCTTCATGACAGAACTAGATGTAGGGACCCAATCTACTGCTGATCTTAGATAGTTATTATTTTAAAGAGCCATTAACCCAAAATAAAAATGTTAGGATCTAGCTCAAGTAACAAAACTCTCTATTAGATAAAAAGTCAAACCTGGTTTTCTTTCAGTGCCAAATTGGGGTATAGAGCGATGTAAAACAACTTAGGAATGATGTCTGATGCCCCCTTTCTGGCCATGTGACAGTCAGTCACTTTACTTCTTAGTTTATGCAATTCCCAGGACTGCTATATGGAGTAGAGATAATGCTCTTAAATACCTAAAACCAGAATTAGCACTCAGTAAACGGTGGCTACTGTCTAGTATTTCAAAAAGCCACTAAACTTTCTTAGAAAAATCTAATCCTTAATACTTCTTGTCCTGTCCATATTTATCATTGATCTTCCTATTTTAAGGCCAATGATCATACTCCATTTTGAAATCTAATTTCTCAGAAGGTTCAAACAATATTATCATCCACTATGAATTTGAGCAGTCCCTCTTTATACTTTGCTGACATTTCGGGTTGAATTAATTTCATTACAGCAGCACATCTTTCTCCTCTCAGCACTTATCTACACAATTGAGAATTATGGACCACACAAACCAGGTCAATGGAAAATTCTAATTATGTTCAGCTATCTTCTTCATACACCTTCCTTTGTAATGCAGTAACTCAAGATATTATCTGTAGTCACCATCTCAGAACTGGTAAGTAACTCAGTCTATCCATAACCCAACCCTCTACTCTTACGCTGTTTAGAAAAAGAAAAATACAGTTTGCTACCATCATTCATTTAACATCATGTGTAGGAATATAACATCTTCTAGGATTTGACCTTTTCAGCGATCGAACTACTAAAAACAGAATGCCGTAAACAGAATGATGTCATTTATTTCCAAAGACTATAGATCTACTAGAGTGATGAGAAAATAATAATAAAAGTGAGATATTTCATGGCAAATTAAGGACTGTAATCTGCAAGTTATAACTGCAAGTGCCCTGGTGAGTGTTCTGGGGCAAATGGAAATGGGTTCACTATTCAAACAGCTGAGGGGTGAACCTTCCTAGAATGTCCTATGTCGCTGTTTAAGAGCTTTCCTAAGTAAAAGCCTATGGTGCCTTATGTAGAATGTATTTCAAGAAAATAAAATGTTTAAATCCATGGACTGAAAATGATCTTCATACATAAAATGAAATCTGATCAGTTTACAGCCTGACATGAACAGAACTCCCAATTTAGGCACCTCCAAATTCAGTGCAGCAAACACTGCCAGCCACCAAAGGAACTGGAGAAATCAAAGCTCCTCTAAATCTTCCTTCCATGACACATAAAAGATTCAGCAGAGGAGAGGTCAAAGAATATGAGGGGGAAAAAGGTATAAAAGAGAAGGAAAATAGCTGATTTCTTTTCTATTCTTTTCTTTCTTTTCCTTTTCTTTCTTTTTTTTCTTTTTCTTTCTTTCTTCCTTTTTTTTTTTTTTTTAAGTATGAAGGGACAGAACCTAATTATTCTTTTATGCAGACAATCTCTTTGGCTGTACACATGAATAAGAGCACTCAAGGCAGCAACATTTTTCTTATAATTAGAAGAAATTATGATGTCTCTCTTGAAAGGCAGAATTTTCCTTATCATGAAAAACAGTGTTCTTTATCATCCTTACTTTTTATTAGAGCCTTCAAAATGAGGTTTTCTTGAGCCTCTTGAAATAAATCCATTCCACTTTGAACTGCCGGAACTAACTATTAAAATGTGGTCTGATTCATCCTGAGAAATGGCCACATGCCCACTTGCCTGGGATAATAATGACTGCTAGGTGAGTTATAAAGAACACTGAATTCCTTTATTCTACAACCTGAACTGTCCTTAGATGAAAAATGTATTGATCACTTTTTTTAATAGGCTGGCATGTCTCATCTTCACATTCATTTATTTATTTTTCAACGAGTATATATTAAGTGTCGTTATGAGCAAGACATTGGGCAAGGGGCTAAATTTGCTGTGGCTGCTATGGAAATTAAGTTAAATGAAATGCCACACATAAAGAGAAGATAGTCATCAAAAAAATTAAGGGAATTTTTTTTTTAGATAGATTTTGAGAGCATTCAGAAGCTAACAATGTTTTTAAATTTCATGTCAGCTCTTCACAGGGCATAGATTACACTACTCTAGATTGTTATTGGCAACTGATGAAAATATTGACACCAGGGATCCAAAATCATAGTGCAGTAGCTGATCTGCTCTCCTTCACATTTAATTGTAAATTATTGGAATTGTCAGCCTGCCTTCTATCAGATAGTAAGTGTTTGGAGAGAAGAGGCTATGTTCTATGTATTCCTATAGCTTTAACCATCTAATCATCATAGTGGGTGCTTAGAAATAATTTAAAAATGAATAACTAATGTCTTCTTTGTCTCACCTTATATCTTATACATCTACTATATTCAATTTATTTAAACTCAAATCTTTATTGAACCTCAGCAACATACAAGACTCTGTGCTACATGCTCCAGAAAAAAACAGAGATGAGCAAAACATTGTCTATCTTCAGAAAGGGCTAAAGGGAAATATAAAATAAATGTAAGCTAACTCCAATAAAGGCAAAAATTTAGGTTTTAAGGGTAGCAGTAAACACACAAAATTTGAACATGTCCATCAACAGCCATAAGAACTATATCATGAGCTATTTCACTTTCCCCATGTAATTATAAACAAATAGGTAAAAGACAACATTGACAATCAACATCAAAAATAATAAATATCTACCATGACTACACCACAGGCCCATGCACGTGAGCTATAAATGTGTCATGAAAAGTTTTTATAGCTCAAATTCAGGGATGGAACAAATTTGGCGAGGAAACAGGAATGGCTTTCTTAGGGAGACATTATTTTAAATGGGCCCACAAGGATGAGTAGAATGTCATCAAAAAAATATAGGAGAATAATATTACATGTGGAAAAAAAGAAAACTACTACCACAAAAATTTAGAAAGGAATGTGGAGGAAGGGCTTAGTGCCTTGTATTGTCAGTTTGGCCAGAAGGTTGTAGTGGAAGATTGATAGGACTCTATCAAAGCTGGAGTCTCAGAGACTGAACTACCATTGAACCTACCAAGAAACAAATATTCGTGCCTAAATTTTCTATGGAAGCACCTTCATGACACCAGCAGAAATGGTCAAAGACCCAGATGGGTCTCTTTATAAGGAAAGAGTTTGAGTCTATTGTCTCATGTTTCTTGCATTCTTCATAAATAGGAAAATTGAGGTTATATACTAAGTGCTCACTAATTATTCATTGACAGACTATTGAGGATTATAAAATATCCTAGACTTCAGCTATAAACTAAAAATAATAATTACATAGCCTTCTCTGATACTTGCACATTAGTGCAAGAAGCAGAGCTTTTTAACTCCCAACAACCATATCAGACAGGCACCTGATCAAAGTGTATGCAAATGGTTTGGGAAAAGTTTAATATTTTTTCCCAAATTGCTGTTTGTGTAAAGATATTCAGAAATGTGTGATTTTATCATACAGTTAAGAAAGCTGGCATACTTTAAGAATATACAGTATATTATCCTATCCCACCTATTAATTAGCTATACTCTAGTATTTATTTATATACTATTCAAGACATGTATATTGACCAGCAATTATGAGTCGGGCTCTAAATGAAGTTGAGGTGATTGTGAAAATAACTGAGATAGGATTCCTGTTAATACAGTTTCAGAATTTTAGGTGCCAAAAAAAGGAACAATAGAAGAGGTTTTGCCACTAAGGAGATATCAATTCTTTTCCCAAATACTGCCACTAATAACATTGAAACTAAGGTAATTACTTATTTTTAACAATCTTAGTCTGACAGGTCAAATATTCTTTTAGACAAATTATCTATTTAGCCAGTTAGTATTTTATTAAAACATTTATTTATTTTGTAATAAGAAAAACAGCAATATTTTAAAATTATAATGTAGTTATTGGGTCTGAATGATAAAAATAAACAATTTGGTTAAAATATCTAAAGAAATATTTTAATAAAACATTCAATGGAAATATGTGGAGACAAATGATTTTAAAAATCCCAATTCCATGGTCCTCAATAAATGTCATCCTTGAACACACACACATTATTGTTAAATCACAGGAATAATTAAGAAAAAAGGCCAATTTACATTGTGTTTATTTTACAGCAATTTGAAATAAATCCAGCCTGTAATTAATCTGATAGTTTACTTTCAAATCTAAGAATTTAAAAATCACACTGGTTGACCATGTCTTCATGACCACCAAGAATGAAGATGTTTTTAGAATCCTAAATGACCATTTCAAATATTCTCTTCCGACTTTTAATGGTCTGAGTTCTCCATGTGGCAATACATATAAGCCACATATATGCCTAATTCCTTTAATCTCTTTTTCAAAATGCCTGTCAGGTCTGGTGCAGAATGAATGACATTTAATTAACCCACAAGGTAAGTTTCTTCTGTCATAATTTCAGTGCAGGTAAGAAGAGTGTTTGAGAATGCCATTGTTTCTTGCTATATCATTTCACACCCACAACTTAGAGATTTCAACAAAGGGTCTATACAGTTCACCCTTTTGGGCAAATGGCTGGATCATAAGGAGTTAACATAGTTTAAGACTTGAAAGAGAAAAATGTTTCTGGCAAAAAAGGCTTACAGCAAAATAATGAGTGCCAAGGTTGAAGCTGCTCTTTCTTGCTTTAGTCCTAGAGCTGCATTATTCACAACTGCCAATCAGCTAATCTGAAAAGAATTTGTTCTTTACTGCATTTCTCCTTTATTGCTCCCACCCTACTGGTCTGGTGTACATTGCCTCCAGCTAGAAGGGTTTAGAAATAGCTCCTAAACAGACAACAAATGCTGGTCTGTGAATCGAAGGGCAGTAGACACTGTGGAGAGAAAAGACTTTTGCTCAACCCCATTTCCTTTTCACATTTAGCCTTTGCTACTGCAGTCCTGAAAAAGCTCAAGCTACTGCAGAAGGAGAAATTGCCTGTCAATTTCTGAAAATTCAACAGAATTTTTACTGAAGATTCGGGGTGTAGGACTAGTTGCAGCTCCCTGAGATATTGGTGGTGGAAGAAAAAGAAAAAACAACTTTTTAATTCTACATGAAATGAATTTCAAAAAATTCTGTGGCCATTGCCTAACCTGAGCACTACTACATGTGACATGAGGGAATCAGACATCATAATTCACAGTTAAAAATAAAAAGCCCTACAGATGAAGATGAGATCCACATTCTGCAAATTACCCCTACGTTGATTTTGCAGTATCCTTACAAATGCTCGCCATGCTATTATGCCAAATATGTGCATGCGAGCATGAGCAATGTTAGTAGACATATAAAAATAGATGTATGTATGAATAATTGGAGATGTACCTTTTAACGGAGCAAGGAGTAGTATCTTGGCAAATTCGATTAATGCCGGAGGGTACTTTTTTCCTCCTTGGTATGCTCAGGAAGCATCAGTTAAGAATGTTCAAATTTATGTAGGTCTACTGGGGAGTAATTATCACTCAGTGCATTAGCAGTGAAAAATCAGAGATTGTTGCCAGCTTTCCACACTTCCAAAGCAAAGCTAAATATTCTCCCAGATTGAGTCAAATGGTCTTTGTTAATTTCTTTCACTAATTCATTCTTGCAAACGCAGGAGTGACACTGGCTGCTTTTGCAGATATTTCTATTCTGTGGAAAACACGGCTGTGAGAAGTTCTTCATTCTTAACCAGAAATTGCTGTGCGCTCCAGACGGGCACATACCCAGCAAATGTCTAACTAGTAGGCTCACAGGTAGGCCAAGGAGGAATAGATTAGGCCTGAGCTGGTTTCCTTTTGCTGTTGTTAGTTCTTGAGCTGAAGTGTAGATAGACACTCAGATTACTGGCACAAGCTGGGGTGGATGGTCAATATGGTTAACTCAGATGCATGTGCTATTATACCTCTAAGCCCACATCAATCCAACACTGGAGTTTCACTGCCAGCCCTAGCATCACTGCCAGCCCCTGTATTCCATCCCTCAACAGAGCCCCGTAAGCTGCCAAACCAACTCTTTTTTCATTGCTTCCCTGGCACACACACCCAAGCCTCATTCCTGATCTTACCTTAAACCTAATTCCTGCTAGTCCACTAACTCCATCTACTCTGTCATTTCAACCTGCTAGGAAGTAGTGGGAGCACAAGGCCATTACATAGTAAGTGGCACTGCAGACCATGGGTCAAAGCCAGAAACATGGTACAAAGCCAGAAACAACTCAGCCACAAGTCGACCAAGCCACAGTGCATCCCTGAGGAAAAGAACAAGAGTCTACATGAGTGCAGCATTCAGTTGTTGTTACAAAGAAAACTAGTTGAATCATTTAAGAGACCCAATGGTCCTAAAACATCATAAAAGTTATGTCATTTTATTGTTTGGTCAGAGACAGTTCATTTGTTAAGACACCACCGAGAATGCAATAAATGCATCATTTTATTCCCCTGAAAGAATCTGCCTCCCTTGCCACCATGGAGATGTATATATATTGCCATATAATGTGACTTTGTTAGAAATGAAGGGTATCCATGTGACTGAAGTGCACACGCATACAGGTCTGTCTATAAATGCTATACCTAGAAAGACAGAGAGGGAGAGGAGAAGGGGCAGGGGTAGGGGAGACAGCTTGAGAGCACAAGCGTGCGCACTGCGCTAAAAGGGAAAAAAAAAATCCAAAGGACTCACTGCAATGCAGTTTTACATACAGACCTGTAGGAGCAACTGGAATGTTATTAGACCATAAAAGCACATCAGGCTGATTTATGGTTTCTGATCAAGGTTTCTGTGAAAATTACTCTGCATCACCGGCTCAAGGTGACTGCTACCATTAATGTGTGGAAAATAAATGAGATGGGGAGGCTGATAGCGGAGGAAGGGAAGGAAGCGCTGAGGCAGTTTATACAGCACAGGTTCCCCATTTTGTTTTACAGTGCAGAGAAGCCTGTCATCAAAATGATTGCTGTGGGGCAGGAAAGGCAATTCTTGGTAATTAGATCTTATGGCATGTAGCTGGTGCTTTCATGTAGAGAATGTACCACGAGAGGAGGATGAATGCCTGCTTTCTGCATACTGTCTTTTCTGTTTTCTACTCATGTTCACATACCATAGTTTAAATTTAGAAGAGAAAACATTGTAATTCTGTTTTCCTGACTCTATTTATATCTAATAGTTTTCATCTCCCCCATATAAATAATCTTCCAAATTTGAGAGTTTCCAAGAGAATGGATGTCTAGAAATATTTTTATATTATCCGATTGCCACAAAAGATTCCCGCTGGCCTTTCCATTCCTGTCCTGTTTATAATTCATCATTGAAGCATCTCATAGATGAAATGCCCTGCTGCTTGTTTCAATGTAAACGAATACCGTATATCCCAAGATTTTCATATACGATAATTGTTGCACAAGGTATAAAGCTATTTGATTGAAAAATGCCCTCTCCTCCTCCTTTTTTTCTTTGCTCTTTTTGTCATTGCAAACTCTGGTTGAGAATTTGCTTATATTGGGTATCACCATATTGTCTTAGAGTTGGAAATTCAAATCTATTTCAGAATTTTGACTCTATATGCAGGTAGAGAACCCCACATTTCAGAATGCTGGAGATGAAATCGAGTAGATTAAAAGATTTTTAAATCTTTCTACTGCATCCCTTTCCCTAGCTCTTAAAACGTGCCCTCTGGTGCTTCCACGTAATATTCCACATCTGGAACAAGCTGATGTCTGCTCTCACAGCTGGCTTCTGCTGTGGTGATAGCCATTAAGAGACATGGCTTCAAGGAAACCCACAGGCCAGAGAACACTCAATCTAGCCAAGAAAGAATGGAGATCTGTGTTCCCCTCATTCTATATTTTAAAGTAAGTTTTTCATCTCAGTGACACATCCCACTCTAAATGCCAATCTTTATATTATAGCAAGGATACACCGAGACTTTTACCCCTACATACACACATGCACACATACCCTGGAATATTAACTGGGACAAATATTAAACATTGGTACTTCTTATACATGCTGTCAAAGATTCTGTTTCAATAGTTCAAACACAGTCACCACCCTACCCCCCAAATGTAGACTACAGAAAGGTTTAATTGAAGCAAGGGATTCTAATATCCATACTGCATTTTAAATGCCTCAAAGACGCTTTCACTTACATCATGTCATGTGATTGTCACAACAATGCCAAGAGATCACTAAGACTGTCATTATGATTCCCATCTTACATGTGGAAATGCAAGCTCAGAGAAGTTAGGTGTTTTGCCTGAGATTATTTCATTCACAGTAGTGGAGCCAGCTCTCATTTCCCTTACCTTCATCTAGGCGGGCTACACTAGTTTAAAAAAAAATCATTGTTCTAGGAGAAACAGACTGCTGTTCTTGTAGTGGCTCTGCTATGAAAAAGAGGCAAAATACTAGGCAAGGCTCCTAACTTCTTGGCTTCTTTGGTTTGTTCAATTTTATGTGGACTAGAAATTTTCTATGGCACCTTCTAGGACTTTTTTTTTTTTTTTTTTCAGAAATGTTCCTCATGAACTACACTATTTAGGGATGAATAACCAGTCACTATCAACACCTTGGAAACAAAGAAAGAGTCTACCTTCCCGGTTAGTGCCTCTCCCATCTCCAACACATGTATACACACATGTGTGGCCTCAGACACACACACAAACACCATTCTGTTTGAAAGAGAAAATTGTAGGACAAGAGAGAAGCCAGCAATTCTTAGGTGTACATGGACAACCTAAAATGCCTGTTCCATTTTAACATTAAAATATAGCTCTGAAAATAATTATTACTAAGCTCCATATAGAGAAAAGAGCACATCTAGAGGTTCCAGAGGGACGTGTGCCAAAGTAGAGCGTCATCTGAAATGTTGCCAGATTGCTATTGCTTGATGGCGATGGCACAAGCTGAATGGATCTAATATATCTCCCCTCATACGGGGTCATTCCCCCATTATGCAGCTTCATTTAATTTGGCAGAGGCTACCTTTTATAGCTAAAGATTCTACAATTTGCTAGTTTCTTTAGTTTCCAAAAAAGAAAAAAGGATTATTTAGTTGATCTTCAGAACGATTCAATTATAAACTCAAAGATAATGACAGGGTATTTGGAATTCAGCCATCTACGAAGATATGGAAATGGGTTGGGAGACACACCTTCTTGCTTTGAAAAACAAATGTTCTCCTTGAGAGATAGAGAGTCGATTGGTCATGGGTCTTTCCCCCTCCAAAAAAATCTATTTTAGAAATCTGTCCCCTTCATGACCTCAATACAGTTTATTCGATTTCTATGGCCTGTTTCAGCTTTGAAACTTGACTGGTGTCTTAGTAACTGCACTAAACTTGGTGGAGAATTTCAAGTTCCAGATGTGGTAAAATCCCTTCTCCAATTCTAATCGCCTGACTAAAAGCCTCAGCATCTCCAACTCCCTGTTCCCCTTCCTGCCTCCTAAAAAGTGAACTATTTAAGGACCAAAAGAAAACCAGAAATATTATCAATAAAAAGGACTAACTTTCGGTCACACAGAAAATATTTGGGAAGGCCTCAGGGTGCGACCACACCAATAGTCACAACGAGGTGAAAGGAAAAGCACGGTGCACACCAATGTCAGCCAGTTCCCCTCAGGATTGTTCTCAGTGGGTTAGAATCAACTGCTTTTGCTAATAATAATGAACACTACTTATCTGACTTCCCACAAAAAGCACTAAAACCTACTCCTTGGCTGAAAGAACCACACAAGTGTTCTGGTGACACACATATGTGTGTGTTTTAGAGGAACGAGTGAGTCACAGGGGGGATAGCAAGAGATGGGGACCACCTTTCTTTCCAGCAAAACTTCAGCTATCTACTTTCCCTTGCCTGCAGACAAGAAGCAGAGTAGTAGCTAAACTGCTTAAATCATTATTCTTCATAGTGCACAGACATTATCTCCCTCCATAGAAATCCTGCCTTTTCTTTCAGATAACTGGCTAGAAATAAAATGCCACACTTTCTCTTCTCAAAGAAAACACATGGTAGGCGTGTTTAAATTTAGGGCAATGGATGGAAACAATTTGCCTCTCAGCCCTTAAAGCCCAAATCCCCAGGCCCATACATTTCCTCAGAGAATCAGTGCTTACACAATGGCTTCATGTTTTGGCGGTTTTGCTGTAAAAGTACCCAGCAATTTTTTTTAAGTACTATAATTTTGAAAATTTCCATTTATTCCAGAAGATATCATTTGGTGGCCAATCAGACAAAAGAAGCAAGGAGAATGACAAAGCTCTTCAATAAGCAGATCAGAATCTTTCCAAACTTTACGTGATAAACACAGTTTACCCCAAGTAAGGTTTCATTTTCCTTGTGTCCCTTACTCAGTTTAGTAAGCCTTTACAGAAACTTTTCTAGCTATGTAGCTCTTGTGTATGTCTCAAAACACACCCTCTTATACAGAGTATAAAACAACTTATCACTATTAACCATTTTTCAGGACAACCTATTGTGGCAGCTTATGAATGCTGAAGGTCGTTTTGATATGGAAATTAAACTTTACTTTTCTTCCTTTGTTTCAGAAGTTTAATTTTAGAATTAAGTGATCCTTGCCTTCAAGGAGAAGGAAATCTATTTTTGGCTGATTAACTTTGGTTATGAAGATTCAACAAGATTTGTTGCAAAAGAACCTGAGGAATGGTGATGTATCATGGAAAAGGCAAAAGAGAAGGGATCTGGGTATTTACTAAATATGCTGAACAAAATCAGAGAGGAAAGGATCTTCCCTGTCAACCTAAAATGAGATTCGCCTAGTTCAGGAAAGGACAGGAGAGAGAGAGAGAGAGAAAGAGTGAGCTGTGGTTTATCTAGGAAAATAGGCAGCCTTAGTTGTTGTCCGTTTCACAAGTGTGACTTGTAGGGAGCATTGCATCCAGAAGTTGTCCAGGCACTACATCAATCCAGCAGATTACCCAGCTATCCCATGCGACAGGTGTCAAGCTTGTGTCCTGTCTATCATTTCTCTTTACTTCTAAACAACTTACTCAGAGGTGGCCTAGCTGGAGTGATGCTCGTCCAGGTCCATGAATGTGCTGGTTCTCCGTTAGACTTATCCTGTGTGAACTCTCACCATTCTCCACACACACCATTGGGACCATGACCACCTGAGTGCTCAAGACAAGAGGCATGGGGTCATGACACACAGAAAGACAGCAATGAATGGAACCAGATAGAAACCCACTTAAGCTAAGGCAGTGCTTTCTTCTCTCAGGGAAGATAAATTTTAGAATTTACAGGGATTCTAGCCCATTTGTCAAGGTAGAAGAACTGGTTGGGGTTGGAGAACCAAGAATGTTTACTTGCCTAAAGAGTCTGCTGTGCATACCTGCATTGGAAACCCACTGTCATATTAGGTTGAATCATATAAAATTTCAAATGTTCAACCATTTTGGCCTACTAAAATGGCAATTTTGTGTTGTCCGACATAATCATAGAATATCTGGGGACTTGAGAAGCCAGCCAAGGATGGCTGCAGAGGTTCTATATAAGAAAGACTTAGATGTGTTATTCTGATGGAGGAAGGAGGAGATGTGTAAGGAACTTACAATGAAACTGCAGTTGCTTTGCAAATACACTAATTTTACTTAGATTAAACATTTGTTTAGAATTTTCCCTTCCTCATTTTCCTCTTATCATCTTTGTCAATGCCATTGATCCCAACCGGTCAGATAGCTTTTTCTATCACATACATGACTAAAAGCATGAATTTGCCTTTTTTTTAGATTTTGCCCTTTTTTTCTATATACCTCCTCTTCTTCTACCTATCACACTAAGATCTGAGATTCCCAAACAACATATATGCTGCCTATCTTCCTCAAACATATTCCTTCAGTCTTAAAAAACAACAACAACAACAAAACAATTTTATCATTCAGCTCAACATATCCCATTCTAAACTCTCTAGTTTCTCACTTTATTACAACAGAGAGTAGTTCAATGCAAGCCTCATTCATGGCTCTCAAATTCATTTTTTTCTGAGCTAGGTAACTGATTGGGTAGAGCTGTGTTCCAATTGCTCAAGTCACTCCTTTCCTAGTCACCCAAGTGCAGAACTTCAAGTCACTTCTAATTTCTCATTCACCATCCCCTGCACCTTGTTATGAAGTTCTGAATCACTCTTCTTCCACAATCTCTCTCTCTTTTTAAATTAATTTGGCAATAGTAAGTGCTTTCTACATGCCATTCTCATTAGTAGTTGTTCCTATCTGTTTTCTAATTCCCCTGAATGCTGCCGCAATTCAAGTCCTTATTACCTTCTGTTTGGATTTCTGTATTGCTTTCCCAATTGTTTATCTTTATAGCAAACCATCTTCTATACTGCTGCCAAATTAGGATTTTTTAAAATCATTTTTATATTTTATGAATCTGACCCAAAGATGAATAATTGTTGAACAAATAATATGGAGGAAAAAAAGAGGAAGAAAAATGGGAACTGGTATGAGGCTGGTCACCAAAAACAAGACTGAATACCACAGTTACTGGGTATTCACAGCATCCATGGTGTCCCAAGGTCATGGCAGGCTCCCTCAGGATTCAGGCATAGATAGTACAAGAGTTTCCAAGAGGAACAATCAGGTTCGTGATCTGATACATTAGAAACAAAAATGGGAACGACAGGGTAACTCCAGAGGTCATGAAGGGTGGCCAGTGCTAATCTCCACTGGATTTAGAGGTAAAGATGCTGAGTCTGTTGAAATATTCCCTGCCTTTTTTTTTTTTTTTTCGTCTGGTAGGAGAACTTGGGCAAGGTTGCATTTTGAAGGAAGAAGTTAAGTAGGTCCAGTTTTGTGAAACTAGGAAATAATGCAGAGGCTGATAATCCTATTATTTCTTTGCTCAAAAACACTCACTGGCTCTTTATTGCCTTTAACTGTCAACAAAATCCTCACCATGTCCCTCAACCTCCCTTTCTAGCTTTGCCTTAAACAATTCCCTACATATACGTAGTAATCCATCCAACCTTCAAAATGCCTACACTTTTCATGCCTTCATGAGTCTCTCCCTGAAAAACTCTTATTTCTTCATCTGTGCCTGCAAAATACTATCTACCATTCAAGTGCTGATTCAGATCCCACCTCCTCCTGAAAGTATTACTGAATCAGATAGAAAGATTGAATTGCTTCCTCCTTGGGACTTTGCACTTCTCACAATGCATGCCTTGTTGAAACTAAATTCTAAGTATCTATCTATCTAAATGCCTGCCTATGGTATGCAGAAAACATACAATGATTTCCTTTTTTTTTTGTATTTGACATTATAGTATGGACATTCTGCACTCATCTAGCCACTTCTATAAAATTATAAGCATTTTTTTTTTTCCAAACAGAGATCATATAGTAACTGACTGATCCTTAATGGTGCCTACCATAATGCCTTGTACAAAACAGGCCTCAGTCAAGATTTACATAATTTATTAAGTTATCTAATTATATATTAAATTGTGTAGCTCAAGTATTGAGCTTTCCCTAGACAGTGGATCAAGACGTATTGATATTAATGTTCACATTTAAATAACAAAGCCCCAAACCCCCACCTGCTAAAAGAGGTGGGGGTATGCTCTGGAGTTCTACTACACCAATATTTCTGAGAATCTTCAACAGTACTGACATATGTCTATGAATCTGTCTCGATGGCCACTGAATGTGATTGCTTTCCAGTAAAAATTAGGCAGCCCAGGCACCACTGCTACACTAAGGAGCCATTCAAGGCTGGAATTCTCCTAATTCTACTGCTGCCATTGTCATAACTGGGAGACCAGAAATCTTTCTTATTGCTTTTTGAAGTGAGAAGGAGAAACCTTTTCTGCATTATACTTAACTGATGTGAGCAGTGGTGGGAGTGAGAGCGAGCCCTTTAATTTGGCCATAGAACTGCAATGATTTATAGTAGCTATCAATAACTTTTCACTCACTGTTGCAACTAGTAAAATCATTGCTTTGTGGTCCAGGCTCTGTTAGTCCCACAGATATGCCACTCATATTCAGCTATCTGGTCTTGCTGCTGCTTTTAGGCAACTGAATACTTTAAACTTTAGCACCATTGCTGTTGTCACCACCTCTTCCTCAAGCACTACTATCACAATAATGGTTGAAAGTGATGAGCCCATGACACCACCAACATTGCTACCAGTCTTTCTGGGGAACTTACAATCACTGGGTCCATCTGACATGAAAAACTGCTACTTAATCAAGCTACCTTATTATACCATTGAAATGAAGTTCTCCACTCATTCGCCTGGGCAAAGATGATATATTGAGAAATCTTATGATTGTTCTCTTTTACATTCCCTTAGAATGTATCAGCAAAGTTGTTTGAGCTCAATTCAGTTCTTTTAACTTGTACATGCATATAGCTACATTCTGCCAAGTGTTGCTTCCATCCCTGACTCCCTCTCCTCATCCCTTATGTGGCTGGACTGGGATGAGTTCTGGTATCAGCCACCTAGCTGTACTAGAATCAATACTCCATACCTCCCTTAAGCCCACTTTGTCTGGCTCACTTTTTCAGTCTTATTCTTTTATCATGAAATCTCTCTCAGGAGTCTTATTTTCTTTACTAAAAAGGCCTCCATTAGAGTTATAGCAGTCCATTTGAAATGTGAGTATACCCTTGAACCTCATTGGTTGTCAGGTCTGAGTCTTTCATCTTATCCCATGAGGTCTTCTATCCCAATATAAATTAGTAAATGCAAGTGATGTGGGGTAGAATGAGTGTTTTTTGAGTCCTTTATCCTGACCGTCCAAGACATCTGTAATCACTGCATATCGGAAACTATTTTTAAAATCTTCTAAATTTCCTGGAGAAGGCTAAGGAATTTTAAAATTTAACTATTACCGTGCTTGGCTATTCTGTATGTTTTCTGTTGGTATATGTGTATGAGTTAATCATCTGAGGCTGGGGAAAGAACCACCCAAAAATTGTTAGAGGTGCTCATAGAGGGCTGATTGCAGGGTACTCATAGAAGGCTGATAATAGTACCTGTTCATACAGGCAGATTGGAAACTCTCACTATTTAACAGCCAGTAGTGTAAAATTCACAATGACTGCCTTCCTATCAAAACATATGAGACGCACAAAGAAGCAGGAAAATACAATTCATAATAAAGGGAATACTCAATTAAAAGAAACGGACACAGAAGTGGCACATATGTGAGAATTAGCATAGGACATTAAAATGGTTATAATAACTGCATTTCATATGTCCAAAAAGTTAAGTAGAGATATGAAAGCTATAAAAAGATTCTAACAAAATTTCTGTAGACGAAGACTATAATATTTGAGAAGAAAATTACACTGGATTGATTAATGGAAGATTAGACATTGCAGAAGAGAAGAATGAAAGATTGATGACCTTGAACAAATAGAAATAGAACTTATTCAAAATAAATCGCAGATTAAAAAATTTAAATGAGCATTAACCCATGGGAGAACTTCAATTGACTTAATATATGGGTGATTAGAATTCCCAAGAGAGAGAGAAAAAAAAATTTTGGAAGAAATAATGGCTGTTATTTTCTCCCAATTTTAGGGACTATAAATCCACAGATCCAAGAAGCTAAATGGCTCTCAAGCACAGAAACATGAAGAAAACTGCACCAAGACATACAATCATATTACTGGAGACCTGCACTTAATAAAAACCTTAACAATTCCAGCAGGAGGAAAATGATACATAAGAGAAACATGAATATGAATAACAGCAGATTGGAAATAATATTAGTAAGAAAAAAATGGAGCAACATCTTTAAAGTACTAAATTAAAATAATAATAATAATAATATAATAATAACTGCCGACTTAGAATCCTATATCTAGCAAATATATCTTTCAAAATGTAAGTAAAGAGTTTTTCAGCAATACAATTATTTTATTTCTGTGTGAAGACTTCCTTTAAGATTTCATACAGTGAAAAAAAATCTTAAATTTTAAATTTATCACCAGCAGACTTGCACTGTATGAAATCTTAAAGGAAGTCTTCACACAGAAATAAAATAATACCACATAGAAATATGGACCTACATAAAGTAATGAAGTGACTGGAAATGGTACTACAGGGAAAATAAATGAGATTTTCTTTAAATTATCTAAATATATTTAAAAGATAATTGAGTATTTATACAGAAATAATAATGTGTGGTAGGAATAACATGTATAAAAGTAAAATATATGACAACTAGCGTGGAGGTATGGAGAAATGGAAATGTACTAATGTAAGGGTCTTATACTGTATGTGATGCTTTATAATATCACTTGAAGGAAAGCTGTGATAAAGATGTACACTACTGATCCTAAAAAAATCACTAGAATAACAAAACAAAAAGTATTGTTATAGCTAATAACCCCCTCCCCCCCCAAAAAGGTAGAATCTTAAAAATATTCAATTATTCCAAAAGAAGAATAGTCAAAAAGAACAGATAGAATAAATAGAAAACAGGTAACAAAATGGTATTTTTAAACTTAGCCATATCAATAATCATATTAAATATAAATGGTCTAAACACCCTAGATTTTTAAAAAGTCACTTCCTTGTTGAAGGACACTACATTAACTTAACTCCTTTGCCAGAAACAGGAAAGTCTACTTAGAAGGTCAAAGAGCAATAAATTCTTGTATTCACAGCAAATCCCACATGCTTGACAGTCTCTTTCTATTAAATGTTTCTTTGACCTGAGAGAACATGATCTAGTTAATTTCAGCTGCAGCAACCTGGCATGTCACCCACACAGTCTGTGGAGGGGAGGGTTATAAAGAAAATCATCACATCCTTGGATGATCACTGTGAACTTCCATTAGCTGACAGTCCAAGAGAGGTTCCTTCCAGCGCCATCATTTCTCACCAAGCTATTAAAATAGTTTCTTAACTGGCTTCCTGGTTCCAGTCTACAATACTTGATACAGACACTTCTCCCCACATTGCTGCTAAGTATTCTTTCTAGAAAAAATAAAAAAGAACCAATGATTTGGAATTGTGTGTGAGGTCCTCCATATGAGATTTCTGATAGGTGCTCATGTCGTGCCTTTGCCCTACATTATTCTCCAAACTTAATATGCTGGTTTGCTCTCCAGCTTTTATTCATTCACTTCAGCCTACTTCACCCCATTCCTACATACTACATTCAACCCACTCCTACATAAATAGAAAAATGTCCAATCATTTTTCAAGTCTCAGACAAAGCTTCTCTTCTATGAAAATTTTCTGACATCTCTTCCCACTCCAATCTTAGTATAACTCATTTTATGTCCTCTGTACCCTAATCAGTATTGTCTTATGTTACAGCACCTATAACACATTTTTACTTTATTTGAACAAATGTCTTATGCTTTATTTAACTGTTATACTCAAGACCCAGCACAGCATATCTCAGTCTTGGCACTACTGACAAGGTTAGTCTTTGTTTGGTTGGGGGAGGGGGGAAGGCTCTCCTATATACTGTCAGATGTTTAGTAGCATCCCCAGATGTTTAGTAGCATTCTGCCACTAAGTAGTACTCCCCCTCACCTGAATCATGGCAACCAAAATGGTTTCCAGACATTGCCAACATCTTTTAGGGGGAGAAAAATCATCCTGGTTGAGAAGTACTGGCCTAACGGATCTTTGAGCATATAAAAGTACGTGGAATAAGAATATGTATTGCTTTGTAGGGGTGACAAGCAACAACAGGAAAAGGTAGAACTTAACACATTGTTCCACAATTATCTTTGAGAAGAATCACATGCAGTGGATAGGAAGTGGGCCAAGGCAGAGGCTGCAATGTTGGAGTCTGTAGAAAAAAAAAGGAAGGGCTCCATGTGGAATCAAAGCAGGAGCAAAACATAAACGTGTCCTCTCTTCCATTCTCTCTACTAGAGAAGTCTGAGCCAACTTTGAACTCTGGTCCTTATCCTTTATCAAGAAGAGGAGTCTGAATGAATGATGAACGCTCTACTTCAGTGGAACCAAAGTGAGGTAGAGCTTCCTCCCTTCCCCCGATCTGGATTTAGTCACCAAGATTTGGAAAACACAGGCAGAAACAACTACAGGGGATCTGGATTTAAATAAACAGATTTTTTAGGATAGGTCAAGTAGATTTTTACACTGAAATAAAGAACACGTGAGAGTCATAATAGAAATGTAGAAATCATAAATAGCAAACCTAACGCCAACACAGCAGCAGTACAAGAGATCAGCAGAGCCGTGACCAAATGTTAAAAATAAAATAGATCTAAACAGATACACTGAAGGTAGGAATTTTTTGTTTTGTTTTTTAAAGCCAGTGTAACAAATGATGGCAATAGTAACTTCAGCAGGCTACTAAAAGGCTGGATATCTCAAAAAATGATCCTCTCTTCCTTAGCAAAAATAATATTAAAATGAAACTGGGATATTTAGCTCCTCTTTTAACACAGCAGGGATCATTTACAGCAAATAAGCCTAAGGGCACTCCAGGGCGGGAACCACTGATGCTGTTGAGAACTGACCATTGTCATTATCCACATACTGTGTTAAACGCCCAAGCCATGCCTATCAACAGTCTTCTGCCTCTGCCTCTGCCTTCAGAGTGCTATTTCTTTTTCCTCCTTAAATCTTAAGCGAGCCCTCTAAACAGAAAAGGAAGTTCCTCAACTATCTCAACTATTCTCTCTCTCATCTCACCCTGTGCTGACCCCCAATGCCAGAAAGAAAATAAGTAGACCCAAAATTTAGCATAAAGATTAGGCTACAGAAGGACTTACCAATGAGGCAATTATTTTTATTCAGCATCTCCACTGTGTCAAGAATTCATTTCAGGTTCTGTGAAAGTAAAAAGAAAAAAAGAAAAAAAAAGAGATAGAATCCGAATAAACATTTTTTTCCTGAGCTTGAGAATTGTTCAAGAGAACAATAGGCCCATGAAGTAACTGTATGTTTACAAAGCAGGCTGCTTAGATCAGAGCGCAGAGGCAAAATAAGTCTGGGGATCTTCAAGGGGCCTCAATCAATGAAGGCTTTTGAGAAGAATGTTTAATTGTTAAAGAGTGCATGACAGACACTTAAAAGCAGAACAGACCCTTATCAACCTGAAAGAAAATTAGATTTAATAGCACTTGAAATCAAAGGGGTGAATTAAAGGGCATTAATATGGCTGCACTTGCAGCCTTGAGAAAGTGGCTCAACCTCTCAGAGCCTCATTTTTCTTATTTATAAAATGTTACAGAACGAATTTCTCCTTTATACATTTGTCGTGAAGTTTAAGTGAAGTAAAGTACCTTTTATGTGCACAAGCATTATAGTTTTTATTACTGTTATTGCAGTGAATTCCAGAACCATTCCATGGGCAGGAGAAAATGCACCAAATTGATCAAAAGCAATTATCTCTTGATACTGAGATTAGAGGTGGACTGGTTTTCTTCTTTCTACTTTTCCACATTTTCTACATTTTCTATAACAACCATATATTATTTTATAATCAGTAAAACATCAGCATTTAAAACAGATTTTAAATGTAAATTTCTTGAATGAATTATTTGGCAAGATAATAAATGTTAATCCAACTCACATAATCAAGTGGCTTTTGAATATACGAATCCTTGATTATACTGAACACTTAGATTACACCAAACATTGTTCTATGTCACATACAAAAATGATAAAGCATGCTCCTGGGCTGCAGGGAGATCAGTATTGTGAATGAATGTGTCCTTTCCTCATTCTCTCTTCAAAAAGTAGTCCAAATAAACTGCTGCCATGGACCAGACCTGCATGAAAAGGAACCAAAGTCCAATTGTTTAAAGTTCGAAACTGGGAATTAGAAGATGTGAATTCAAATCTTGGTTAATATTTAGCAAATATTAATTGACTACCTACTACATGCTGGATATTTTCTAGGCATGAGAAAAACAGTGGTAAACAAGTAGGTAGCCTTGGATATGATTTTTTAGTTTTCTGTCCCCATTTTCTTATTTTTCCAATTGGAAGGAATAAATGAGATAACATATAGTGTCCAGTATAAAGCAAGCACACAGCACCCTTCTATACTGAATCTTTCCCATCAGAATTCAAGCATACTGGTAAATCTCTCATTTTCAAAGTAATAATAATAAAATTTCTTTGATTCCACATCCACCTCTAGTTACCAACTCATTTTCTCTCTTACTGTTCACTGGCTACTCTTCTGGTAAGCTGTCTACACTCACTGTCGCCAATTCCTCCCCTCCCTTTCTCTCTTGAACTCACTCTTAACAAGCATTGGCCCAGAAATTGCTTTTGTCAACAGGGTCTCAGATAATAAACACTCTGTCTTTGTGCAAATTAGAAAACGGTGCCCTCCTGAATGAATGAGTTATAAATATCTGTGCCCTCCATGTGGATATAGCAGATGTAGGCAGTACTTCACTACTACTCACCCATTCAAACGGGCACCTTTGTATAAGGCATAACCAACACACCCACAGTAATGCTGCTTCTCGTGACCACTGGTGGCTTCCAAGTGGTCAAAGCTATGGATCATTTCTCAGTCTTTTTTTGCCTGCAATATCAGCAACATATGCCAGAGTTGATTGCTCCCTCTTCTTTGAAGCATCTTATTTACAACACACTCTCCCTTTCATTCTTTCTCTCTGTGTTTCCTCTTTTTCACATTAGAGTCTAAGGACTTATTTATCTTGTAACTTTTACCAGCATCTCCCCATTTAACCTGCCCTTCAGCCCCTGGCAATCATAATTTGTATTTCCATGGGTAAAATACTGCATGATCTCACTTATATGTGGAATCTAAAAACAAAAACAAACAAACAAACAAACAAAAACCAAGAAAGTAAAACATAGAAACAGAGAGTAGAAAAGTGGTTGCCAGGGGCTAGGGAGTGGGGAAAATAGAGAGAGGTTGGTAAAGGAGTACAAACTTCCAGATATAAAATGAAGAAGGTCTGAGGATCTAATGTAAAACATGGTGACTATGGTTGATAACACTGTATTATATAACTGAACAATTTTAACAACAACAAAAAATAATTTGTCTTTCTCTGTTTAACTTATTTCACTTAGCATAATGCCTTCAACGTCCATCTGTATTGTTGCAAATGGCAGGATTTTTCTTAATGGCTAAATAGCTTTCCAGTGTGTGTGTGTGTGTGTGTGTGTGTGTGTGTGTGTGTGTGTGTGTACCACATTTTCTTTAACCATTTATCTGTCAATGGATAGTTGTTTCTTAGCTACTATGTCTTAGCTATTGTGAATAATGCTCAAATGACGATGAAAGTGCACATATCTCTTCAAAAATCTGACCTCATTTCTTTAAAATATATAACCAGAAGTGAGATTGCTGGATCATATGGTAGATCTGTTTTTAATTTTTTTGAAGAACATCCATACTGTTTTCAATAGTGCCTGCACCAATTTATATTCCTACCACCAGTGTGCAAGGGTTCCCTTTTCTCTACATCCTCACTAACGCTTGTTACTTCTTATCATTTTTATAATAGCCATTCTAACAGGTGTGAGATGATACATCATTGTGATTTTGATTTGCATGTCTCTGATGATAAGTGAGGCTGAGCACCTTTTCATGTACCTATAGGCCATCTGTGTGTTATTTGGGGGAAAATGTCTATTCAATTCCTCTGCCCATTTTTAATTGAATTCTTTGGCATTTTTTGTTATTGAGTTGTATGAATTCTTTATATATTTTGAAAATCAACCCCTTAGATATGATTTGCAAATATTTTCTTCCATTCCGTAGGTGCCTTTTCATTTTGTTGATACTTTGATTATACAGAACTTTTCAGTTTCATGTAGTGCCATGTGTTTATTTTGCTTTTGTTACCTGTATTTTGGTGTTATATCAAAAAAAATTATTGCTGAGACCAATGTAAAGGAGATTATTCAGAGATGTGTTAATTTCCACATGTTTCTGAATTTTCCAGTTTTCCTCCTTTACTCATTTCTAGTTTCATGTCATCGTGGTCAGAAAAGATACTTGGTATGATTTTAATCATCTTAAATTTGCTATGACCTGTTTTGTGATCTATCACATGATCTATCTTGGAGAATGTTCCATGTGTGCTTGATAAACCTACAGCTAACATCATACTCAATGGAGAAAGGCTAAAAGCATTTTCCTTAAGATCAGGAACAAGACAAGGATGCCCACTTTCACCACTTCTGTTCAACATTGTATTAGAAGTCTTAGCCACAGCAATAAGACAAGAAAGAGAAATAAAATTATCCAAGTTGGAAAGGAAGAAGTAAAACTCTCGTTATTTGCAAATGACATGATACTATATATAGAGAACCCTAAAGATTTCACCAAAAATCTGTTAGAACTGATCAATGAATTCAGTAAAGTAGCAGGTTACAAAATAAATATTCAGAAGTCAGTAATATTTTTATAGACCAATGATGAACTTTCAGAAAGAGAAATTAAAATAACAATCCCATTTACAATTTTATCAAAAACAATAAAATACCTGGGAATCAAATTAACCAAGGAGATAAAAGACCTGCTCTCAGAAAATTATAAGTAACTGAAAAATAAATTGAAGAAGATAAAAATAAATGGAAGCATATACTGTGCTCATGGGTAGGAAGAATCAACATCATTAAAATGGCCATACTACCCAAAGCAATCTATAGATTCAATGTAATCCCTATCACAATACCAATGACATTTTTCAGAAAGCTAGAGCAAATAATCTTAAAATTTATATGGAGTTATAAAAGACCCCGAATAGCCATGGCAATCTTGAGAAAGAACAAAGTTGGAGGTTTCACACTACCTGATATCAAACTATATTACTAGGGTACAGTAATCAAAATAGCATGGTACTAGCATAAAAAACAGATACAGTGATCAGGGGAAAAGAATAGGGAGCCCAGAAAAAAATCCACGCCTATACTCTCACTTAATATATGACAAAAGAGGCAAGAATATACAATGGAGTAAAGACAGTCTCTTCAATAAATGGTGTTGGGAAAATTGGACAGATACATGCAAAAACCAGAAACTAGACCACCTTCACCATATACAAGAATAGACTCAAAATGGATTAAAGAATTAAATGTAAGACCCGAAACCATAAAACTTCTAGAAGAAAACATAGGCAATAATCTCTTTGATATTGCTACTAGTAGTTTATTTTTGGACATATCTCCTTGGGCAAGGGAGACAAAAGAAAAAATAAACCAATGGGACTATATCAAACTAAAAAGTTTTTGCACAGCAGTGGAAACCATCAACAAAATGAAAAGACAACCAACTGAATGGGAGAAGATTTCACTTATGATACATCTGATAAGAGGTTAATATCTAAAATACAGAAAGAACTCATACAACTCAACACCAAAGAAACAAACAATCCAATTAAAAATAGGCAGAAGACCTGAACAGATATTTCTCCAAAGAAAAAATACAGATGGCCAATAGATATATGAAAAGATGCTCAAGGTCACTAATCATCAGAGAAATGTAAATTAAAACCACGATGAGATACCACCTCGCACCTGTCAGAATGGCTATCATCAATAAATCAAAGAACACACACACACACACACACACACACACAATAATTCATAAAAATCTATGCACCACTGTTTCCATGGCAGCACAGTTTACAATAGTCAAGATATGGAAGCAACCTAAATGCCCATCAATAGACAATGGATAAAGAAGAATGGTTCATATATTCAGTGGAATATTACTCAGCCATTAAAAAAATGAAATCCTACTATTCACGATGACATGAATGGACCTAGAAGTTATTATGATGAGTGAAATAAGTCAGACAGTGGAAGATAAATACCATATGATTTTATTTATATGCGAAGTCTAAGGAACAAAAAGAACAAACTAATCAAAACCAGACTCATAAATATAGAAGACAATCTGGTGATGGTCATAGGAGAGGGGAGTTGGGAGGCTGGCAGAAAGGGGTAAAGGGTTAAAGAAGTACAAATTAGTAGCCGATAGATGGTCACGGGGATGGGGAGCATGGCATAGGGAATGCAGTTAGCATTAATGTAATAGCTTAGGTGTAGAGACAAAGGAAAGAAAGGGCAATCAGGGGATCATTTATAAACTATATAAATGTCTAACCAATGTACTGTATACTTGAAACTAATAAATGTTTTTTTAAAGAATATGTATTCTATTGCCGTTGGATGGAATGTTCTGTATATGTCTGCTAGGTCCATTTGTACTAAAGTATATTTCAAGTCCAGCATTTATTGATTTTGTGTCTGGATGATCTATTAATTGTTGAAAGTTAGGTATTAAATTACCCTGCTATTATTGTATTATCATTTATTTTTCCCTTCAGAACTATTAGTATTTGCTTACTATATTTTGGTTCTCCAATGTTAAGTGTATATATTCTTACGATTGTTTTATCCTCTTGATAAATTAACCCCTTTATCATCATATAATGACATTCTTGGGGTCTTGTTACAATTTATTTATTTATTTTTGACAAATTAGAATTGTTACGGTTTTTGACTTAAGGTACATTGTGTCTGCTGTAAGTATACTCACCCTGTTCTCTTTCAGTTTTCATTTGCATGAAATATCTTTTTCCATCTTATTACTTTGAGCCTATAGGTGTGTCCTCAAAGCTGAAGTGAATGTCTTGTAAGCTATATATAATTAGGTCTTGTTTTTTTTTATCTATTCAGCCACTCTATCCCTTTTGATTGGAGAATTTCGTCTATTTATATTTAAAATAATTATTGATAGGTAAGGATTCGATGTCTTATTGTTTTCTGGGTTTTTTGCAGTTCCCTCTTGTTTCTTCCTCTCTTGCTGTCTTCCTTTGTGAATTGATGATTTTATGCATGCTTTGATTCTCTTTATCTTTTGTGTCTCTATTATATGGGTTTGTTTTGTGGTTACAAGGAGGCTTATATAAAACATCTTATAGCTCTAACAGTCTATTTCAAACCTATAACAATTAACTTCAATTTCATATAAAAATTCTACTCTTTTATTCCTCCCTCCATTTTGTGTTTTAACGTCACAATTTACCTTTTATTGAATATACATTAACAAATTATTGTAGCTATAGTTATTTTTAATTTTTTTGTCCTTTAATCTTTATACTAGAGTTACGTGGTTAATCCACCACCGTGGATTAATACACTATTAGAGTATTCTGAATTCGACTATATATTTTTTTACCAGTGTGTTGTATATTTTCATGTTTTCATGTTACTAATTACCATCCTTTTATTTCAGCTTGAAGAACTCCTTTCAGCCTTTCTTGTAAGGCTCCCTCCCATGATTTCCAACTCCTGTATCCAACTGCCTCCAGCCATCTCCACTTGGGTGTCTAATAAACATGTCAAAGTTAACAAGCTCAAGACTGAGTTTCCAATTCCCTCCCATGGTCTTCCCATCATTCTAATTATTTGGACCAAAAATCTTGGGTTACAGAATTCCTTCTCTCTCTCATACCCTACATCCATCTGTAAGCATATTCATCAGCACAACCTTCAAATACTGGAGAAATCCAACAATGTTCACTTCCTCCACTACTCATACGTGATCCGAACTACCACCACCATTTATCTATTATTTCTATTGCTTCCTAACTGTTGAATCTGCTTCTGTTCTGGTCCCTTCTCAATCTATTTCCCACATAAATCAGAGTGATCTTGTTAAATTTAAGACAGATTATGTCACCTCTCTATTTAAAACCTTCTAGCAGGTTCCTATCTAACTCAGAGAAAAAGGCAATGATCATAATATCACATCAGCTTCCCCATGACACCTGGCCTCTACTATCTCTCTGAAATCCTTTTCAATACCCTCTGTCCCTCAGCACACACCATTCTTCTTCTGCCATATTTGATGATTTATTATTCCTTGAGCACACCAAGTACACACACACCTACCTCAGGAATTTTCTACTTGCTGTTCCTGCTTCCTCAAATGTATTTTTCCTCAAAGCTCCTCTGTTAATTCCTTACTTTCTTCAGTTGTCACCTTCTCAGCGATGCCTTCATGGCTACCATTTTCCTTCTCAGACTTATTACTCAATAATATAAAAGTTATTTTATTTATATTTTCTTTACTTTTTATCTCTTCCCAAAATAAGGCCCTTAGGGGTAGGAATCTTTCTGTTTATTAACTTCTTTATCCTAGAACCTAAACCAGAGCATGACAATTATCTTGTGCCCAATAAATATTTGTTGAATAAATATATTGATATATATGTATATATTAAATAATTAAAAGAACGTATAGTCATTATAAATAGTGACACAGTCTTGTACTTGACTATTTCCAAATGGCAGCACCACAGAAGATTCGAAAAAGGGAAAAGGTGAGCCCAGTGATTCTGGAAGTGACTGACCAAATGCCTGCAGCAACATGGCAGAATATAAGTGCCGAGGAAGTAAAGGCATCCTATGCCTATTTGTGAAATTTACCATATTCATATTTCTTTTATTCTCAAACACAGAAATCAAATTCAGATGACTGTAAAAAGAGTCCTAAAGAGATAAATTAAGTAAATTATATAGGTCAGAGAGATTCGATGAGATTAAGTTGAAAGTGTACAGTAATGAAATTTGTATATGTAAACATGTTGAAGTTCATTTCTGTTGCCAGTATGCTGTTTCCCTTTCCTGTCTTCTCAAACTCTTGCAGTTATGTATAGCCGTCTGATTAGTTCTGGCCAATGAAATGTAAACTGCACATCCACTTGCCATTACCTGTACTTAGCAGTTTTCTTTATATTTATCTTTTTAGGTGTTTTGTTCACTGTGAGTCTTGAATCTGTGTGCTGATGTTTTTTTACCTGTTTTTAAAAATTCCTAGCCTTTATTTTTTCAAATATTGTTTCTGTCCCATTCTCTATCTCATTTCTTTCTGATACACCAGTTATACACATATTAAATTATTCGTCTGTATTTATTATGTCATTTATGTTTTATTTGCTGTTGCTCTTTTTAGTTGTTTTCTATGTTTCAGTTTGAGTATTTTATTCACTTGCCCTTGAGTTCTTTATCCTAGAACCATGTCTTTTACCTTATTTGAGCTGATGTTAAAATTCATTTAAAATCTTAAATATTTTAGTTCCAGAATATTTATTTTTATAGTTTCTAATTATTTAATAAAATCCTCTTTCTTTTTAACCTCTATCAATCTTCTCTCCTATTTCTTCAACTTATTTATAGTAATTAATTTATAGACCTTGTCTGTCAACTCAATATCTCAATATATGCATATCTACTTCTATTGATAATATTTTGTTAGACATATTTTCTTGCCTCTTCACAAGTCTCTTAAATTTTTACTATGTATTCTATATCATATGTAAAATAGTCTAAAATTGATCTAATTTTCTCCAAGAAAGAGTTTTCTCTTCTTGTGTTGGGCGGATGAGTTGAGAAGCTGATCCCAGCAATCCTATCAGAAATTGCACTTAGTCAAAGCTAGGTTTTAGTTTTAATTAGAATCATTCCACCTCTAGTTTCAAGTGTCCCCAGTAGGAGATTTGTTATCTCCATGTTGCAAGCCCTTCCCTACATGGGGACCCTTCCTTCAAAGCACCATGAGATGATTGGAGTTTTACTCTCTCTCTCTCTTTAGTCCAGCTCCCAGAGGTCCCCATACTACTTTATCACTCAAATATCCCAAAGAGAAGTCATGCCAGGAATTTGGGATCCCTCTAGATTCTAATCTTTTGCATTAGCCCCCGTGGCCATCAAAAATTCTGCCAGCTTCTCTTTCCCCTAGTTGACTCCTTCTCCCTATGGCAAGCACATCTTCAGCACATCTCCACACATAGCAAATTCCCACATGGAAGAAAATACCTTGTGAACAAAATTCACCAGAGAAAGCTTCTCCAGCTCTAGAATTTTAGTTCACTCATTTTTTTTCTTCTAAAACTCTCCTATGTCTGTGAAAATATAAAGTTTATGAATACTCTGGTTTTTCTTTTCTTAGTTGTTTTAACAGGAATTATAGCTTGCCTCTACCTGTACCATCATAATTACAAGTGGAAGTCAAATTTTGTATTTAGGCTTTTAATTGGCTAAGCCTGAATGTAGGACTTTACATTGATCACTGTTAAGCTTTAAGTCCACGGATCAGACTTTGAACTATTATGTTATTCAAAATGTTAGAAATTATTGCCAGTTCTGTCTCATCTAATACTACGATTAGCACATCATCTATATCTTCAATCAATAAATTAACTAGGACTAAGTTACTCTAACTAGGATTAACTACAAATCTTTCTAGTGACATATTAGAAAACTTTGCTTAAATTGATAGCTCCGTCAATTAATACTTAAGCAAATATTCAACCAGATGTTAGATCATTCTTCATTAATGCTCAAGTCATTTCTTCGCCTACAAAAGAGATTGTCAATGAGAGTTAAAGGAGGAAAGACACTCTAGATTAATTGTGGCAGGCTTGCTCCATCTCCCTAAAATACCTAAAGTAGCAACAGTTAGTTATTTTGAAGTTGATAATTTACAAGTTAAAACTGTAACTCTAAATAGTTGTAATAGTAGCTTAGAAATGATGCTATGTTATTCAGAATATTTAAAATCATTGCAAGCTAAATAGATAAAGCATGCATCTTAGATATGGAAGCATAAATTATCGAAGAAAATATAAGTTTCAGACTTGAGCCATACAGAAATCCTAATAAAATAAATCTGCACATAAAAGAAAGATGTTCTGGAAGTGGTATTGTGAGAAAAAATGGTAAGAAAAAAAGCAGTTTTCATCTGCGAAAATTTATTCCTTTAGTTCCCTAAGTTATACACCAATTTTTAAATTTTTGATTTAGTTTTATTTAAAAATAAACACGTTTTTACTATGCTTTTAACCCTATATATGTAGGGTTTTCAGGACCAATTGTATATTAGGATCATATAGGTGTTTTTATTTTAATGTCCATTTGGGGCCTGAGTATTAGTATTTTTTAAAGTACTAATACGAGAACATAGACAATGTATTTTTTGAAGGAGTCCATGCAATTTAATTTTTTTAAAGACTATTTTTTAAAATAATTTTAGGTTTATAATAAAATAGAGAGGAAGGTACAGAGATTTCCCATATATTCACAGCCCCCACCATCTATACTGCTTACCAGAATGGCACTTTTTTTTTTTTTAATCAAGCGAACCTGCATTAATTAATATATTACCATCATCCAAAGTCCATAGTTTACCTTAAGGTTCACTCTTGGTGTTATACAGTCTATGGGTTTAGACAAATGTATAATGACATATATCCATCATTATAATATCTTACAGAGTATGTTGACTGCTCTAGAAACTCCTCTGTTTTCTGCCTATTTATCTCTTCCCCTTTCCGCCCATGGCAAACACTGATCTTTTTGTCTCCATAGTTTTGCTTTTTCTAGACTGTCATATAGTTGGTATCATACAATATGTAGCCTTCTCAGATTGGCTTCTTTCGCTTAGTAAAATGCAATTAAGGTTCCCCCATATATTTTCATGGCTTGATAGTGCATTTCTTTTTAGTACTGAATAATATTCCATTGTCCGGATGTACCACAGTTTACCCACTTACCTACTAAAGAACATCATGGTTGCCTCCAGGTTTTGGCAATTATTAACAAAGCAGCTAGAAACATCTATGTGCAGGTTTTCGTAGAAGTGTAAGTTCTCAACTCCTTTGAGATAATACTAAGGAGAGTGATTGCTGGATCATATGATAATGATATGTTTGGTTTTGTAAGAAACTGTCAAATTGTCTTTCAAAGAAGTTGTGCCATTTTGCATTTCCACCAGCGATGGTCGAGAGTTTCTTTTGTTCCATATTCCTGTCAGCATTTGGCGTTGTTAGTTTCCGGATTTGGGCCATTCTAATAGGTATATAAGGGTATCTCATTGTTTTAGTTTGCATTTCCCTAATAATATATGATGTGGAGCATCTTTTCATATGCTTATTTTACATTGCATATCTTCTTTGGTGAGGTATGTGCTAAGGTCTTTGGCCCATTTTTTAATTGGGTCGTTTTCTTATTGTTGAGTTTTATGAGTTCTTTGTATATTTTGAATAACAGTCCTTTATCAGATGTGTTTTCTGCAAATATTTTCTCCCAGTCTGTGACCTGTCTTCTAATTCTTATAATATTGTCTTTTATAAAGTAGAAGTTTTTCATTTTAATAAAGTCTAGTTTATCCATTATTTCCTTCATGGACTATATCTACATCAGTGTTTTTTAGACTATAGAT
>NW_006431925.1:728172-775732 GCF_000325575.1 Pteropus alecto | reverse complement strand
AAAATCATTTATTATAGATATGATAAGTATTGTTTTGGGAAACTTGTTTTTATTATATAGATATAGATATAGACACATAACTATACACACATACACTCAAAGAGATGTGGTAGAAGGTAGAAAACATATTGCTTACTATAACATGAGGTCAAAATATTCGAAAGTGTATCTCAGCAAAGAATAGCAATTTACTCACAGCAAGGCAGAAGAATATGGTGACTGGCATGGATCCACCCACCACGGTAATAGGCAGACCCAACATATAAGTACACTTTTTGATGACTAAGTATATACATCCACCCATGATCACTGGAACTGCTATACTTGTGTACTGCTTAGGCTCTGAAAGAGTCTTATTCCCATATCACCTCTTTTAATTATTGTCTCCATTAGTATATTATCTTGGCTTCCTCTTAGACTCTGGCTTTATATCTCAATTTCATTCATTTTATCTGACCTCCTTGGATCTGACAACCTGGATTTTTATTGCTTGTTCATATTTGGCTTGCTTTCTTTTTTAACCCACTCTGAATTTATCGATTATATGTTGGTCAGTTCTCTAGCTTATACCCAGGTCTCTTAAGAATTCAGTATTGGTAAACTTCCTCCCATTGACCCACAAAGACTATGAGTAGGAAAAATCCTACCCTCACCTGCCGTTGACAACTGCTGCTTTACAGAGTTGCCCCTTCATATTGAGATACTAGGCATGGTTTCACAAGATAATGGCCAACTTCATTTATAGTGTGAGCAAGCAGAACAGAGGTCTAAGATGAAACAGCACAACTGTCTTGACAAGCATATATATTTTAAAAATCTATAATCTAGCAGCTGAAAGAAACTAGCACAGACAAAGCAAGACTGGTAACATGTGTGTGTATCAGGTAGTAAGAAAAGAAGTGCAATATGTTGGCTTCTGGAACCTAATCAGAATGGTACCAGAGCAGAATTCTAATATTGTGAGTTGGATCACACAGCCATGTGAAGGTATAGGTGGTGAACATAGTGGTACATGGGTTCAGATTTCTAACATGAGTCTTCTTATATGAATGGGTCCTTAAGAGAATCTCTTGTGACTCAAGAGAGAGTCTAAAAATTATAGATCAACTAAACAGGAGCCTAGAAGTTACCACTTGAGTTAGAATTACAGATCAGACAAACAAGAAGTATGGCTCCATATCAAGATATAACAAACACTAGATCAGAACTCCCCACTACTTCTTGGTCTGCCTAAAGCCTAGATTATGCCAAGAATGGACACTGTTGTAGATAATAGGTTATAAAAACAAAAGGTCCGATTTTGTTAGCATTGAGCTAAGCAGGGTAGTATTGGTAAGTAGGTAGATAAATAGCATGACCAGATAAGAAGTCAGGGGCTAGTGACACAGAGAGATGACATTTTGCTGAAATGAACTGCCGAGGCTGAGTAGCTGGAAAGAAAAATTGAGTGTTGTCTCAAAGTTAGGAGGTGGAGGAAAAATGATATTCTGTGCTCAATGGTTCGTCTAAGACTAAGAAGTGCTTATGAGCAAGATGTTGGATCCATCTCACCTTGTTTTATCATCTTGAGCAGCCCACTTATCGTCTTATCAGGCCATTGATCATACAATGAATGCAAAAAAAAGTTGGGAATGGAACTAATTATAAGTCAAAAATCAGAATAGATAAGATCTGTCCTGTGCAAACTGGAGGCTGATAATTTAAGAGAGCAGAAAGAACAGATGCTGACATCTTACGGAGCAATGACTTCTAGTCATAGAATTAAGGATCCCCAGGGAGCCCCTAAACTATCCTTAGAAATGTTCAGATCCACATGCATTCCAGAAACTTTCAAATGATGAACAACATGTTTATATATATTGCTATATATATAATGTCTGTAGTACTATAAGATTAATGAAATATAAATTAATTTTTAAATGTATTATTTAATTGAATTCATAGAAGCTTATTTTTATTAATGTGTTTTCTCAGTAATTGCAAATACTAAAATATAACTTCTATCACACACTGGTCTGAGAAAATGTTAGAAAATGTTCCTTGTAGTCATACAGATTGAGAACTACTGTTTTAGAAGAAAAGACGGAAGCAATATCACCCCAAAGAAGCAACTAGAATTAGTGGGGATGAAATAAATGCAGTGTGGTAAAGTAAACAGTACTTGGGCTCTGTCATTAGTTCAGGTGCCCTCTGCACCACTTCCTAGCTGTGGGATCTTGGGCAAATTATCTTTCTATGGCTGTTTCATCAATGTTAAAATTGTTATAGTATTATCCAAATATAGTACTATCGCAAGGATTAATGATAAGGCACATAATAGCTACTCAATAAATTGTAACCATTATAGCTACTTCAAAAGAGAAGGTTACTAATAATATTGAGAAATAAATGAGATGCAAAATAAGGAACAGTAAATAATGTTGAAATATTGATCAGAGAAACGTAAACACAGAGTCAAGGTATAGAGCGATAAGAACTTTACTCCAGATCTGCACTAGGTTGGTGAACATAAATACATGACTTAACCTGTGAACTCCAGTTGCTTCCTCAGTAAAATGAAAATAATTGAACTCGGCTTTATAATCCTATCATTTTCCTATGGCTATTTTTAGGGAAAATAAGACTGTGAATCTCAGATACAGGAGTTGTTTGAGCTGTTGAGTAATTATTGCGCATTCTCTCCAGCTTCCTATTCTCTGCGCCAACTTCCCCTCTCCACCAAGGTCTCACAGAACCTAGAAACAGAGACCAAGCCTGCAGCCAGCCATATTACAACCTATAGGGCTCCAGGAGTTCTCTCCAAGTCAGATGTGTGGGATTCAGAATAAATTTTCCAGTCACTATTGGTAATTACTTACCCATTCTACAATAAATATGCAACCAAGGCCTGTTGCATCCCCTAAATACTATGAAATCGACATCTCTCAGTCACGATCCCCATTCATTACCACAGTGTTTGCTTGCTTACTTTCCTTTCACATTCTTTCTTCTTCCACAACTACTCCTGATTACTTTACAATACACATAACACTTTGTTACTAATAGCTGTATAAAAATAATGCTGTACAATTGAAAATAACACTGTAAAAATATACCATGATTTGTTATACCATGATTAAGCTCCTACTTAAGTGAAATTTTATCTGATTCCCAAGTTTTATCTCTGTGAAAAATGCCCCCTCACACAAAAAATATCAACTTACATGTCTTTTATGCAGTCATGCTTTTATTTCTATAGGATAGGGTCCCACTGTATAGTATTTCTGGTTGAAAGATGTGTTTTTAATTTTAATAACTATTGCTCAGTTGATTTCCACAAGAGCCTGCAACAATGCATACTTCTACCATTAATATATGAAAATATTTTTTCTATGATCCTCACCAGCAATACGTGTTATCATTCTTTTTTGTAATTTCTACCAATATGGTGGATGTAAAATAAGTTCTCAATATTAGTTTATTTCCTTGAAAATTGGGTATAAAGGGGGACTCAACTTATTTCCAGATATGTATTTGTGATTTGAATTTGCTCTTCTCTGCAATACCTGTTCATAACTTTTGCTTGTTTTCCTACTAGGTGTTTTATTTCTTTGTTATCAGTTTTAAGAACTTCTGTTATAGATGGTCACCATAAACTATGCATACTGGCCATATACGTTGAAAATAAAATATTTTCCCAAAATAATGTTTATCTACTGGATTTGCTTTTGCTACACACAAAAATATTTAAACTTTACATAGGTAAGTATGGCTACATTTTATTTTAAATTTTCAGTATTGCCTTTTTATTTAGAGTTCTATTTAAATTCCCTAAATTTCCTGAAACATTGTAACCTTTTTTATATGTTTAAATTATAATGCTGCTAAAATTTCTTTGACTATAGTGTGAAATAGAGATTCAAATGTGTTTCTTTTCAGATGGTTAGTCATTTGGGCAGTGCCATTTATAAATTGAACCATTATCTTCCTATCAAATTGACTGTCCAGTTTTGTAATATATTATATTTGCATGATTACTGGAAAGCTAAGCTAATGTTTAAACTGTTTTTATTATAGTGACTGAAAGCAGTTAGACTATTGTATTTAGTTCTTCATTCTCACTTGCCATGTGACCCAGCAGTGAATATAGTTCCCACATCCCACTGATGTTGGGCCTAGCCATGTGACTTGTTTTGGCTAAAAGAGAATGGGTGGAAGTGACAGTGTGCTAGTTTCAAGCCAAGGCCTTTGTCCTCCAGTGAATTGCGATGATAAGAACATGCCCTACATCCCACATGATCCGAGAAAAATGTGAAGACAGATCTGAAACCAACCTGAAACCTGGATTCAAGCCCAGTCAGCACAAAGCATGAGGAAAAGCCATCCCAGACAACCTGCAGAAATACGAGAAGAAGAAATGCTTGTTGCTGTAAACCACTGAGTGTTATGCTGTTTGTTACATGTGATTATGGCAACAAAATTCGATCAATTATATGACTATAGTATCACTTACTATGTAGCAAGGGAACCAATACCTATTTTTTTTCATGTATTTTTAGCTATACTCAAATATAAATCTTTTCATGGGAAATTTAATATCATATATAATCCAAAGGTTTAAAAAAACAAAACAAAATTAAGTTGCTATTACATCACGTCTTTCCATTTTATTCAGATCTTTTTTATGTTCTGTAATGTAATAAGTAAGTCTTTTATCACATAGTTTGTCTCTTTAGAAATGGATTATTTCTCCAATTCTATTTCTAGTTTGTTATTGTCAGTAAAGATAAAGGTAATAATTTCTGCATATTAACCTTATTTCTAAGCTACCTCATCAAATTCCCATATTAAACCTACTAATTTTCTTTACTAGAGTATTGAATTTTTAAGATATCTAATCATATCAGCAGAATAAAAGATGACTATATCTCTTTTTCATAGTTACTGAAATTTAATTTTATTGTCTTATTATGTTCAATGTAACGCATAGTCTTGGTGGACAGCATTATGGAAGGCAGCAGAACTGCAACTTGGATGAGGAGCTAAAAATACAAACAGAAATGTTATGGAGAATATAAATACATTATTATATTAGAATTGAGTGTAAAAGGATTTAGCAATGCTGAAATACTGGAGTTAAACTGTTAAGTACAAATATAGAATAAAAATAAAACAAAACACAAACTTCGAAAAAGAAAGATATTTCACTGTCTAGCACTAAGTAGTCTACCAGGAAAGTCATATTACCTGTCAAAATATCCATGTGTATCAAGCTGCTTTATTGCCTAGTACTTAGATTTGACCTTTGAACACTTTTCATTATAAGCAACCCCGTTCTTCGGGGCAGGAGAAAAAAATCAAAATGGGTCTGGAAAATGTTGCTAGAAAAATGCTTTTACAGAATTAAAATTTTTTAAAAAATTTTTGTTCAGTCTACTTAAACTAAAAAAAAAAAAAAAAATTCGCACATTTCTCCCACTCCTCACTCCCTCTCTTGCAATCACCTATCTGTTCTCTGTATCTATGAGTTTGGTTTTTTTGTTGTTGTTTTGACAAAATTCACATATATGAGATCATATAATATTTGTTTTTTTCTGATACTTTTAAAACATCTGGGGTAATGCTGAAAACACAAAGGAATATCTAAAGGGGTTCATGCTAACCAATTATATAACATGAGAATCAAAAGGAAAATAAAAATTCTGGTTGACTAGAACAGGTTGTGTTTGGAAAAAACCATTCATCTATAATGATACTCAAAATAGAAAAATAGAAAAAATGTAAAAAAAAATTGATGAATTTATATAGTTTTAATGAGAGAGGAGTATTGATCTATGCAGGTCTTCCGTTTATTTAAGTATATGTATTTGTTTGCAGAGAATACAAAACACATTTTCTCTATCTAAGTAGATTGAAGAGAGAAAACTGGAAATGGACTGAATAATATCAGAGAACTTGGCTTATAATGAAAATGAGCATGATCTATATGAAGAAAATTTCCCATTGCTTCTGAGGAATATAAAAAATAAACAAATGAAAATGCATGCCACATTTTTTATAGGAAGACTCAACATCATAAAAATATCAATTTTTCTCAATTTAGCCTATATATTGTGATCTCCCAATAACAATAAAGTTTGGCTTGTTTTGTTGGACTGGACAATCTAATTCTAAAATTTGTAAGAAAATTTCTTCAAAAAAATAAACAATTTTGAAAGTGTATTTCCTAACACATACTAAAACAAACTGCTAGAAAAACAGTAAGTTTAACAGTTTAGAAAGTTCCAGAAAAATATAGAAATCATAAAAAGACTTCACAAATGATAAGAAAAACTTCAAATAAGTGGGAAAAATTATTCACGAATGATATTAGAGAAAAAGGTAATGATCTAAAACATTGTAAAGTTTGGTCCCAAATGCACTAATTACATTTAAATAAATGTAATAAAGTTTTAAAAAATTAAAACTAAAATCATAAAATTATTTAAATATCTTATAAATATTCTGTCTCAAGTTAAAGAAACCTTTTTTCTGCTGGTTTGCTGGGGTTTTTGTTTTTAGTGGATGCTGAAGAATTTTCAGAGTTTTTGTTTTTGTTTTGCTTGAGATCAAAGTCCACTTTTCCAATTTAATATAAATGTGATGAATAATATATCTAAATTCTCTTTTCTAACCCATTCTTCCATTTCTGTAATAAAGAAAAATTAGTCATGATTTACTAACATATTAATATACTTTACTGTGTCAGGGAAGAAGTAATTTTCTCTACCCTTCTAGGTTCTTCTTGCTGGTCTAAGAATTAAACTGACATGTCACAGATTAACAAGATTTGATATGTACAGATGTTCTACAAGAATTGAGGCGGTCCCAAGGACAAATCGGCCAGTTGAGGCTTATAGGCTAAGAAGCGGGTAGTGGTGTGAGATTTTAAAGGAAGGCAATTCATATGGAGATCAAAAAGCACATGTGGTAAATAAATGTTTTCTGGGCCATGCAGAGACAATGGGACACAGAGTGGACCCTAATGTCTAGGCCCTGCTAAGTCTCCCCTACCACCAACTTATATTCTTTGTAGATATCTTTGGTGATAACTCTATTCTAGAACAGCCCTTTTATCTAAATTCTTTTAGGCAGTTAAAGGGGAGGTAACAAGAAAAAGTTCCTGAGTCTTTTGTTTCTTAAAAATAAGAAACCTAAATTAATCCTCACGCCAAAGAGACACATTTTCAGGTGTCTCTTTGTTTGTTCCCCTACAGCTGGTTTGCAAATATTTTCCTTGGAACTATTATATCTATGATCACAAGTGACATTGGTCTATGATTTTGTTTTTTCATACTATGTTTGGTTTATTATCAAAGTTATATTGGTCTCATAAAATAAGTAGCAAAATATCTCTTCTTTTTCTATTTTCTGGGAGAGTGCGTATAAAATTAGAACAGTATGTCCATTATTTGGTAGAAGGCATCTGTATATCTATTTGGATTTCATTTGTTTTTTATGGGAAAATTTTAACTTCTTATTTGATTTCTTTAATAGCATTGGGACTATTCTGGCTTACTACTTTATCTTGAGTAAATTTCAGAAAATTGTATTTTTCTATGGGATTGTCAATTTCATCAAGTTCTGTTCTCTACCTTAACTGCTATATAACAAACCATTTCAAAACCTAGTGGATTAAAATAACACAATAATTTATTGTGCTCACTAATCTGCTGTTGGACTCCATGCGGGAATCTCTACAGAATTGCTTGGATTCAATAAAACAAGATGGATTGGCTCCAGGCCTGAGTGTTCCAAGAGAAAGGAAATGAAAACTGCCAATCTCCTAAAGTCTGAGTCCAGAAAAAGAGCACATCATCATTTTCCACATTGTCTTAGTCAGATTATCATAGAGCCCTTCCAGAATTAAGGACAATAGACATAGATCTCTTGATAGGAATGTCAAGAAATTTCTTCAATCACAACAATTTAATCATATAGAATTATTCATAGTTTTATTACTGTTTAAATATCCTATCTATAGTAACATTTCCATTTTCATTCCTATGTTTGTCCCTCCCCTCCTTTTATTTTCAGTCTTTCCAGTTAATTTTTGTCTCTTTTCATGGAATCAAATTTTAACTTAGTTGATTCTATTATAGTCTTATCATTTTATTAATCTTTATCTTTTTCTTTCATTGATTCGTTTCATGTATTTTTTTAAGGATAATTCTGGCACTATCATAATTTCTTCTTTTGGATGACCTTTCGTTTAATACAAGCAATTAAAGTAATGTATTTTTCCTTTAAGTAACCACAGGCAAGAGATACCATAGTAGGCCTCACTTCTATTCTTTGAAAGGCCTTCTTACAAGGTTGGATCTTGCCTGGGCCCTAGGAACCTAGATTTTTGAGAGGGCTCCTCCCATTAACTGATAAGAATGACTCTCTGTGCCTAAAATGTTTGTACAAACAATATAGTATATCCTGAACACCTGCTTTCATTATGAGTGTCTGGAATTTGGGTACTTGTACAACAAGGGGTACCTATGTAATGAGTCTCCAGTAAAAACCCTGGTCACTGGGTCTCTGAGAGTCCCTGATTGGCAACATTTCACATGTATCGTCAAAAGTCCTTGCTGGGTGAATTAAGCACATCCTGTGTGATTCCACTGAGAAAGGTCTCTTGTAAACTTGCTCTTGGCTTCCCCCAAACTGTGCCCCACCTCCATGCTTTTTCTCTTTGCTGATTGTGCTTGGTACCCTTTTGCTGTAAGAAATGATAGCCATGAGTACAACTATATGCTGAATCCAGCAAGTCCTCCTAGTAAATTATTGAGCCAGAGTATCATTTTGACTTCCCCCAACATGGTAACACTTTAGTTTTATAGTTATAAATTTTAATATATAGTTTATTCATAATCACTCATTACTTTCTAATGTCCATTGTGATTTTTTTTCTTGGGCCCATTATTTATTTGGAAAGAAATTTTTAAATAGTTACAATCTTTTTCAAATGTTGTATTATCAATTTATAGCCTAGTTGCACTGTGGTCAGAAAGCTGATATATGATATTAACTCTCTGATATTTTTGAGACTTACTTCCAGGCCTAGTATATGTTCTATTTTCATAAGTGATGCAGGTGTGCTTTAAAAAAAGTGTATACTATCAAATCATTTTTTGCAGTTATATGTATACATGTGCAAATGATAAAACCTGGATTTCGGGATAGATAAATTACTAAAGTCTCTCTCACTGGATCAATTTTCTTTTAAAAGTTGCTCTTATTGGTATTTTCTAGAAATTCCAAGCAATAAGAAATCTAATATGGGGAAATAGGTACCTCCAAAACAATCAGAAAACCTGACAGATCAAAAGTCAAAGAAAATCATTGCAAGTTTTAAGGAAATCAAGACATTGTATAAATGACAAAACTATCATGATGATTTTAGCTCCTGCAGCCCTGAGATGGGTGATTCACAGAAGACCCAGATGCCTTTTGTGATATTATAACTTACAATAAAAAATACATATTTGGTCTTTACCCCGTTTCCTGGCACAGAGTTCCTAAAACACTTGAAATTTCCTAAATGATCAGAGAGTGATAAAGGTGTCTTTTGTTAATCACAACAAGCCCTTTCAACGACATCTGAATTTACGTTAATGAAGTGACCTTACTATAAATGATAGCTCTAGGGATCACAAATTCTTCTCTTTATCTGGTTTAGTCTTTTAATTCATATATCTGCCTCTGTTAAATATCCATATGAAACCCCTGTTTCTATGAGTTCCCTATGAGTTCTATCTTTTAATAGCTGATATCAGGTCTCTCACACTTAGTATATCCAGCTATAGACTTTATTTCAATCTTGTACCTTATTTTATTTATTTATTTATTTTTCTTTTTTTAGTAGGTTTTTTTTCAAATTATAACTGATTCCTCTTTCCCCTTTACAATTTGAGAGCTCTGTATTTTTTCCTTTGACTGGTGTTTACCTTATTTCCATATTCTCATATTTGAATACACATTTTTCTATTATTAATAATATACAAACTATCCAACTATTTCTTCTCAACAAGATGCTCTATTTCCCCCATTTCCTATACTCATGCCTATAGAACACTTTTATTTTACCACCTACTTCCTCCCATGTCCTAGGTTACACTAAGATATGTTTAGTTCAAGTTTATTCCCTTGCAGTATGTATGATTTAAATATATTACATCACTTATTATTATTTATTTGGGGGGTAGGGGGAGAGCAAGAGGTATCCTATATATTCATCTTTTCCTATAACTTTATACTTTTATACTTCATCTTTTTTAATCTTGAGGACTCCCATTTGGGTTATGTGTTATTTATTTAGTTAGAATATTTTCTTGAGTATTTTTACCAGATTGTTTTTGTTCAGAGGCAATATAGTCTCTATTCACAAATACTTGTCTTTCACCCTAGCAGCTGAATACCTTGGCTGGGTATAAGATTCTCAAGTTATATTCCATTGATCTAATTTGTTAGTATAATTTCACCTTTTGCTGACTTCTAGTGTTGAAGATTTAAAAAGTCCAAGCTGGCTGAATACTATTTTTTTCCTGTTTAAGTATCTCATGCTGTCTACTGTTATGCTTATAAGACTTTCTCTTTATTCTTGGAGTTAGGGATTTTACCAAGCAAGGTATGTCTATGTGTATCTATTTTCTTAATCATCTTGACTGAAACTTGGTGAGATATTTCAATCTACAGAATCAATTCTTTATTTAGCTCAGAGAAATTTTCTTCTAATAATTATTTAATTATTGACTTCTTCCATCTGTTCTCCATTTTTTCCTTCTGGTACTCCTATTATTCGTATATTAATTTCTCTTAATCTCTTTTCTAAGTATCTTATTTTCTCCAAGATTTATATTTCTTTGATCTTTTCTTTTGTTTTATCACTTGATTTTTCAGGCTACTAATTCAAGTTTCAACAATGACTATCTTCAACTACAATTCTCTAATAATAACTTTTAAATCTTTTTTTTTGTTGTTTAATTCCAAGAAGAACAAGATAAAATTATCAGAAGGTTGGTATAGAGCACATAACACTGTGAGATTTAAAATATATGTCAAACACTTAGCATTGGGAAATGTTTTCAGCTAATTCTAAAGGTTCAATATCTAAATTCCATTTCCTCGAGGAACTGAAATACTAAACAAATTACTAAGGAATGACAATAAGAAATCAGTAATCAAAGCTGGAGTAAAAGTAAGAATAGCACATTGAAAATTTGGCAGAAATGCTGTCATTATTATAGAAACTAAGGTTCAAAATTAAATAATCAGGAAGCTCAACTTGTTGCTCTGTCTAAAAGATGACTGCTCAATTTGGAGAATGAAGATCCAGGTGTAGCAGGAGTCTGAGAATTAAACTGGCCCTGTCTGCTTCTAGAGTAAAATTGCTCTCTCAAACCCACAAACTAATGGAGTTAGGGTTTGCAGGGCAGATGAGCAAGGACGTCTCCTTATTTATATGGGTCAGGAACAATGGTTGTTTGAAAGTAAGAGAATGGCTATCATCCATATTAATAGTTGACATAACCCTTGCCCAACAATTCCAGAGTCTTCCCTGCACATTCTATTTATAGGAAATACAGAGTCAGGGTATACCATTTCTATAGTTGTCTGGAATAAGATGATAGATCTAGATTGAGCGGAGAAAGCAAAATTATCGTGAAGAAAGTACAGTTCACAGAACTTTTAATGCTGCAGGTGATATTCAATGTGATGGGAGGAAATAAGCCACCCCATGGTGGGAAGAGAGCATGAATCTTTCCAGAGCAAGAGAGAAATGGCCCATGTGGGAAAAAGTTGGTTGGAGAAGTATTTGATAGGTATCATCAGTATTAGCAGAATGGTCAAGGAGAATGAGTGTAGCAAAGGTAACCTGAGAAACAACTTGGAAAATAATCAATATCCTAGATATATAAGGAATTCTGAAGCCATGAATACCAAGCTAGCAGGCATGTTTTTGCTGAGAGAAACAGCAAGAGAAATAGAAGATCGACGTACTGATAGAGTAAAGATGGATTTTCTCATCCATCTGACAAGAAGTATATGCTTCATGTGTTGTAATCTGTGGCTATTTCTAGGCCTTTGATCAGTTATAAATGTTATTTCACTATATGCATGACCTGTATGTATGGGGGGCGGGGGGGAATTCTATATAAATGATTGAGATTACTGCAATGTGCACCTCACAACTGCATCCAGTTTGTAAATAACTGAAGATTTTCTTGCCATGGCATACATCCAGGTGAATTTGATATAGGACACATTAAAACAAAATAAAAAGTTAGATCAAAGTAGTTCCATCTGGGCTTGTTATCATGTGAAGGCCATCTTGTAATGAAGAATACTCAAGAATGACATGTGAAACAATAGTTCTTCAGGTTGATGAGCTCAGTAATGAATCATGCTGTTATTTCCTTCCAGGATTGATTAAAATAGCACTTGAGTTCCTGAAAATACTGAAGTGCTTATAAATGAAGCAAGCAGATGTCTGGTGAAAAACAAGACCAGGCACGCTTCTATAGGGGTCAGCGTCTATGTGGTGAAACCAAATCTCCTCAGCAAACTCATGAATGAAAGCTTTGCTTTTATAATGAAGAATTCTGATTTTGTGAGGGAGCCTTCTCTCCAGGTGGGTTGTTTGTAACTTCTATGTAATGTAACTGGATCAATTTTAAGAATCTGTTTATTATTTATATTATTTTCATTCTCATTAATAGTCTGTCAAGGTATGTATTTTACCTAATCATTCATTAACTCAAGAATTACTTAATGTGCACCTAATGTGAGGAAGTTTTAGTCTCAGTGGGTGAAATAAAGTTGAATCAGAACTAGCCTTGACAAGGAGGAGCACAGGAAGATAATTAATGTACGTCACTCACCAGAATATGGTATATTTTGATACATTTCATAAGAAAAACATAAGGTATTATACAAATTTATTTTTGTTTTCTTTTGTTGTTAAGCCAGAGAGAGATTAGAATAGGCTACTTTGAGGATAGCATAGGTGAATTAGACTTAAAAAAAAAAGTTAAGATCTACTTGTATAAGAATAGGTAGTACAGAGAGAAAACCCAAAGATCAAAGGCATGGAGAAATTAATAATAGTAGAATTATAAAATTTGAAGAAACCACAGAGAACGTTTGATTCCAGTAATTTATAAAATATCTTGACCCAAAATAATCTCTCTCTGAACTTTTGTAGTAGTTGATTAATACTTATGATATATCGCCTTATATTTTTATACCTGTATGTCCTTGTGGGCCCTTGAGACTAGGAATCATGTATGTTTTTATATTCCCACAGAAAGTATTTAGTATGTGGTTGGACAGCAAAAATGTTTGTCAGGTCAAAATAAATATATGAAAGAGAATGGTCCTAGAAATGGTGTTTGTGAAACACCTCTCGTTACTTTTTGTTCTTTTTTTCACATTGTATTAAGATTTGATTTCTGCATCTCTATTCATTCTCCTTAGGTTCTTTTATTCATTTTATTACAGTCCTTAAAAATGCACATCTCATTACTTTCTTCAATTTTCATGTGACATGACATCATTTCCTTCATGCCCCTCATTAGATTATTTAACGTGCTCATCTCATTACACCTTTCCCATCTTGCATCTCATTACACCTCTTAAACATGCACATCCCATTACACAGTCCTTACATATCTCATTACATGACTCCATTTTTGTATCTCATTGTCATTTCATTTCTGCATTTTATTACATTAAAACCAAGTTCCCATTATATCTTACATATTTTGAAAATTTATATACTCTTCTTTCTTTCTTTTATGCATCTAATTATACTGCCTCTCCTTCATATGACCAGCTCATTACACTCTTCCTTTTACCCATCTCATTTCAGCCCTGAAGGATGCCTATCTTACAGGACACTTCCTGAGACAGCTCATTAAACCATCTCATGTATTCACCTCATTACAGCTTTTTAACATATATGTCCTATTACATAGAACTCTTGATGAATCTCATTAAAACCTCGGAAGGTACGTATCTCACTACCCTTATCCATCAAATGCATCCTGTCACCGTACCACAAATACACATCTCATTAAAATATTTTTTTATTATTTTAATATGTATCTTTATTATAAACTTCCTACTTGCTAATATTTCAGTACTTCACTACATTTTTGTATTTCTATGGATAATATGAATGGCCACAAATCTTTCAAAAAAAGGATTTTCTTAAATAGTGTTTCATATGTCTTTCAAAGATTATGTTATTATACTGATGCTTCTCAAACTTGGTACCCTGGGGATGTTAATAGCTAGGCAGTAAAAATATGTTCGAATAACTTCGAGTTAATGATAAGTTTATAAGTGTACATGGGTTAACAAAAAATTAACTAATTAAATAAAAAATTTTTGCATTCTTATTTCAGGACTACTTGGAGACTTTTATATGCTATTAAGAACTATGCATATTCATGAAAGAACTCTGGCCTACAGCATTTCTCAAATGGATCAGCCACTCATTCTAGCCAGAGACCATATATTAACTGTTTCTAGAACTTGTGTCCCATAGAGCACAATTTAAGAAAGGCTGCATTGTAATATTTTATATACATACATACCTATATGCACATCTATATATAGTTCCATTTTTACCACTACTTATTTTACTTGCAGCCCTACATTGCTTCCTAGAACTAATGACACTTGCATAAGTGATTCATTGATTAATATCTCATTATAGTAGTTCCTAAACTTTGGTGGGTAGCAGAGTCAGCTGAGGAACTTGGAAAAAAATACAAAGGCCCTGGCCCCATTCTATTTTCAGCAAGCCTGGGCTTTTGTGTTCTTTGTTAGCTATCCAGGTGATTCTGATACACATCAAAGTTTGCGAAACACTGCCTTATTGAGTGTTTACTGTATCATGTTCTGTGAGAATACATAAAGTTGAAAGAAGGCGGGACTGACTGATCATGAAACTGTAACAATCTAATGAAAATAACCGCTTTCTTTCTCCTTAGCCTCTAGACAATGATATGCAAGTACTTTCTTTCTTCTAATGTTTGCCTGCTTATCTACCTAACTGCTAGCAATACAATAAAGCTATTTGCTTAGTGGTCGGAGCACAAACTATGGCATCTGACAGACCTGGATTAGAATCCACACTACTTTTTAGAGCATCAATTTCTTCAACTGTAAAATGGGGTAATAATAGTTTCTCATGTCATTATTGTTAGACATAAAAAAGCTTAGTACACAGAAAATTCTTATCACAATCACTTGCAGAGTGGCTCCTCAAGAAATAATAACTATTATTGATAACTTCATTTTAACACTCACACATCACATTAACTTTACTGCCTTTTGAAACTACTACTGTGTATCAACTGATCCTCAGTTAACAAAAGGATTAAATAAAAACACATAATTTCCTTACGTGATCATCAGGGAGATCGTTTGCCTGTGTACTAGGAACCTTGACAGACCATAACATATATGGTAGGTCATCAACCTATTATATGATAGAAATCCAGAAGTTACACGCTCTAACACGCATACAAAATGGTGTGGTAGTGATCTAGAGCAGCGGTCCCTAAACTTTTTGGCACCAGGGACTGGTTTCATGGAAGACAATTTTTGCATGGATTGGGGGGGGCGGTGGTTTCAGGATGATTCAAACGTATTACATTTATTGTGCACTTTATTTCTATTATTATTACATCATAATATATAACAAAATAATTATACAACTCATCATAATGCAGAATCAATGAGACTCTGAACTTGTTTTTCAGCAACTAGATGGTCCCATCTGGGGGTGATGGGAGATGGAGTGTGTTGCTTATGTCCAGTCTACTCCGTAATCTCCTTTTGATTGCTGTCACTGCAGAAAACCTTGCTTCACAAAGATAGGATGTTGGAAATGGAAGCAGGCTTTTCAGCGCTTTCGTGGCAATCTCAGGATATTCCATTTTGACTTTCATCCGGAACGTATGGAGATCTGAAGTTGTCTCAAACATACTTTTAAGGCCACCATCATTCACGATCTCGAGCAGTTAATCCTCTTCTAGCAGAAAGTCGATACACCTGGCTGATTCACAAATGGGTCGCAGATCCATTCCTTCCCAGTTCGGGGGTTTTGTGGTTGAGAAGTAATGCTTAAACTCTAGAAAGTTGAGACAGGTGATCACGTACCAGCTGGGAGAAAGAAGGCCCTGGCTCAGTGTCTTTCAAAATCTCTGCTAAAATTTGAAACATGTCAAGAATCTCAATGTTCACTCATCACCCCCTTAATTCCAGTTTGGCTTTGAATGCAGCCACTTTATCTGGCAGCTTCAACACAGTTGTCGTTCTTCCCTGATGTGACTGAGTTGGTTACAAGTTGAATATGTCACACAAGTAAGTTTTGCGACCCATTCTGTGTCACTGAAATGTGCTGCCAGTGGTGACTCTTTCTAAAAGAAATCTCTGGAGCGGTTCTCATAACTCAAAAACTCTGGCCCGTGATCTACCTTTAGAAAGCCGTCTCACTTCTGTGTATAAGATGTGTGTGCTCTGCGTCCATCTCCTCACAGAGCTGTGCGAATAGTCGTGAGTTAAGGGCATGTACTTTAATGTGGTTGGTCATTTTAATCACATCCTGCGAAACGTTGTTAAATTCAGGTGACATTTTTCAGCTAGCCAGCATTTCTCTATGGATGACACAGTGCATAGACTCACATTCAGAAGCACTGTCTTAGACCTGAGTAGTGAAACTAGAAAGTGTCCAGTCATGGCAGCCATTCTGTCCGTGCATGTACCGACACAGAATGACCAATTCCGTCTTCCTGATATGTAATCATTCAGAGATTTGAATAGTTCTGCAGCTGCAGTGTTGGTTGGCAACAAAAGTGCACATAAGATAGCCTCTGTGCATCCTCCTGAAAAATATATCGCACAAAAACAAGCATCGTTGCCTTGTTGTCAACGTTGATAGACTCGTCAACCTGGATTGTGTACCCCAGTGACTCATTAATCCTCTCTAACAATTGTGCTTCAATATTCTCTGTTATTCCATCAACTCATCTAGTTATGGTGCTAGGCAAAAGAGGAACATATGCCACCTTCTGAACTGCAGGCTCTCCTGAAAGATCACAACAAATGTCCTTAGCAGCAGGTGGGATCAGCTCTTCACCAATAGTAAAAGGCTTCTTAGCTTTAGCAATGTGGTAGTTAGCCACTAAGAATGATACTTTCAGTGCAGAAACATTTGATGAAGTGGTGGCCTTCAATAATTGCTTCTGTTTTTTGCATTCATGGTTTTTTCTTTTGAAAAACTTCAAAAGCTTATCTATTAATTCAGGGTCCTTGGTCTCCATCTGGCAAAGCAGTTTTGAAGGTTTCATGGCTTCCCTGAATAGCTGGTCACCACATATTATACAAAGCGGGCTTGGAAAATGTGAATCACCTGTCTCAATGAACCCAAAATTTAAGTAGGACTCGGTGTTTTCTTTTAAATGCAGCTTTCTTTTTGTTGGCAGTCTTAGAGTCTTCTGCTGCCTCATGATTGGGCCTTTTTCCCTTTTCAAAGAAGTTCTCAGAGACATTTGCTTTTTAATCACTTTGGCTAGGATTAGCTTGTGAGTTTACCAAAACTGTGACTGAGACAAGAACACAGTGCAGGAAAGAGGCACCATGGAAGTGGTAAATAAAATAATGGGCAGGCCAGTAAGATATACTTACTTTTGGACTAAATAAAATAATGGGCAGGCCAGTAAGATGTACTTTTGGACTAAAATAAGTGTCGGATTCTGACTTAAAGCCTGCCACCAGATGCAGCTGTACAATTGAAGTACATCAACTGACTTGCCATTATAAAACCTACCGCCAGATGTAGCTTGTAGCTTAATTGTCACTTGCCACTCACTGATAGTTTTAATATGAGTCTGCAAGTAATTAATTTATTATGGTCTCCATGCAGTCAAACCTCTCTGCTAGTGTTAATCTGTATTTGCAACCATTCCCCAGCACTAGCCTCACCTCTTCAGCTCCACCTCAGATCATAAGGCATTAGATTCTCGTAAGGAGCATGCAACCTAGATCTCTTGCATGCGCAGTTCACAATAGGGTTTGCGCTCCTGTGAGAATCTTCTGCCTGATGATCTGAGGTGGAACTGAATCTGTGACACTAGCACTGGGGAGTGGCTTCCCTCGCTCGCCTGCCACCCACCTCCTGCTTTTCAGCCTGGTTCCTAATAGGCCACAGACAGATACCGGTCCATGGCCCTGGGGTTGGGGACTCCTGATCTAGAGGATAGAAAACCTTAGTGTATGTCTCTCAAGCTGAATGAATTTTAAACAGTTATTTCACTTCTAACAGTCTTAATTTCTCATCACCCATGCAAATGACTAATAATCCTTGTGACTGTCTCAGAAAACTGTAGTCATCAAGCATGAGATCATCTATTTGAATATTAAATATACAAAATATTTAATACAACTCTAAAAAGAGAATTTGTCATTATTTCTCAGCATTTATCAGAAAAGTTAGCTCACATGAGAACCTTGGTTAATTACAAGTATATTTACAGTGTGGTCTCTAGATAACAAATTTGTTCTTTTAACTGTTCAAACTGATTTTTTGCGGAGCTCAGGCACAGACCTAGAGATTCTGATTCATGAGATCTTAGATGAGGACAAGACAAGGATAATTCATACAAGCAACCCCTCTCCATCCCCATGATGATTCAGTAAAGCTGTTAAAGAACTCTGGAGGAGTGGTTCTCAAACCTGCCTAGACATAGGAATCATCTGAGGAGCTCTAAAAACTACTCATGCTTGGGTCCCACAAAAAGAGATTCTAAATTAATTTAGTGGATTTGTGATGAGGTCTAGACATCAGGAGCTTAACAACCCTCTCAGCTCATTCTAATGTGCAATAAAGCTGAAGAACCACTGCCCTTTTAATTCAGAGGACCCTATGGCTCTACCATCTGTTTTTCATTTGAAATAAGGAGTCAGCTTAAAATCTATTTCTATATGATCAGTCTTTCTAAGAATTCCCAGCATGATGGTCTCCTCTGGAACCAGTCTTTCTTCCAAATTACTCTGGAGCTCTTTCAAAAACACTCACACCAACCCTTGTTCGTTCTTAGAAGTATTTGCCCCTATAATTAGGTAATTTCATAATCTGGAGTAAGGCGCAACTTTTTCACTGGCCTCTCAGTTCCTTCCCAGCACTTAGCATTGTGCTGAGATGCAGACCTCACTAAATACTTGGTGACTGACTGACTAAACCCAGGCCATGAATATTGCCAATGTCAGATTTTTAATTAGTACACTAATCAGAATGAGCATACTTCCTATTTTTATAAGAATCAGTAGCAAAATAAAACTGTGGCTTGCTTTCTTTACAAACAGTCCAAACTTAAACTGAGAAGAGTTTTTCTACCAGGAGATGTACTTACTTTTGGAAGGCATCGCCATATTTTGAGTTCCAAGTGTTACCTTAGATTAATTCTAAAGTGAAGGTGTGTTTTCTCTTAATGTTATGATTAGAGTATATCCAATTAGGAAAGACACTGGCAGGATCTAATATACCTGGTTGTAGAAAACTACTTCCAAGCTTGTCTTTGTTTTATTTTCTACTTCTTTATTTGATAAAGTGCATTAATGTTTCTCACAAATTAGCAAGGGTGGTTCCCCAATACTATAATCTTACCAGAATAGGACAAAAATAACATAATAGTAAATATCCTAAATAAAATATGAGTAAATGCAATCCTAATTCAAAATATTCAATAGTCTAGTCCTAAATGAAAATAGAAGCAAAAATAATATTTTATAAGGAATAAGAGGAAAGCAAAAACAAAAAGATTTAATAAGGAATAAAATAATTAATAGTGTGCATTAAATCCATGGTCAAAATGAGAAAAATCAAATGCATTATAAAAACACTTGACAGAGAGTAGTACATCATCAATGATAAATTGAAGAATTCAAAAATGAGAAAAAAATAGGAAAAAATCTATAGCACTCATCTTGGGGAAATGCTAGTGGCATTTCCATTAAAATCAAGAACAAAGTAACTATGTTTAGTAGTTGAGTTTTGGAAATTCTGGCCAGTATAAGGAGATGAAACAAAAATAGTAAGTATACTATATGAGAGTGTAGGTATTATTTGCAAATGATCTATTTTTCCATGTTGAAAACCTAAGAGCTAAAACTTTATATCTTATGATTGGACTGCTACAATATAAATATATAAAAATAAATGTGCTCACCAGCTATCAGCACTAACCAACCAAATAAATAACGGAAAAGAAATCCATTTCTATGATAGTTCAAAATATATTAGAAATAATTTTAATAGGAAATGTGATTTCCTTTATAATTACTGATGATAAAGCTACTAAGACAATAGGTTTCTATCTTACCTATTTTACTCATCTTAGGTAATATGAATGTGTACTTCTTCCCATGGGATTGCCAAAAACTAAAAGAATAACCCAAGGGCCTGGCTCTTAAGAGGAGTCACATTAATTTGATTCGAAACATAAAAATTACAGCACAAAAGACATATGACTTATATAAACAAAGACGGGTCCTAGCTTGTGGTGACTTCTAAGACTGCCACTGTTGAACTTCAAACCATCCCTAGGTATTCCCTTCCAGCCACTGTTACATAATGGTTAATGATTCAGCATTCATAACCCAAAGTGCAGCCAAGTAAGAGAACTGGTTTTCTGATTGCGCAGTAACATTTGAACTCAGAATCCCCAATTCTAGTGACTCTATGAGTTCGTTAGCCTTGTGTAGTGAATCGGGACATGCTTAAATGCTTCTGTTCTCAATTCTTTGAGGCTCATGGTAGGATTTTACTTCCCAACACATTTAAAGTTAGGTGAGGGCATGTGACCCTCTTTGGCCAATGAAACGTAAATAGAAATAATCATGTGTCACAGAAATAATGTAAGCATATATTGAGAAGGAGCTTCCATTAGCCCGAATCCCTGAGTAACTATAATGTCCAAAGCCCTCGGCTAACCCATAGTGAGAAAGCAAAATTTATTGTTAATAAAGAAATCGATTCTAATTGTATTATGTCACTGAGAATTTTTTGTTACCACAGCCGGGTGTTACCAGTGACTAGAGAAGGTCCATTTTAGGGTTTACAAAACTAGAAGTAGTCATTGGCCATTAATACAGTAGCCAGTCCAAACATGGGATAAGACTGCTCCCCAGTTGCTATCAAGCAAGAAAAATTGGTAGTCAGCTATTAGTTTGATTTTAAGTAGCATAGGAACAAATCTAACACTGACCATTGCATTGTCACAATGTCATCAAAATCAAATATGCACCCCGATGTTCATAGCAGCATTATTTATGGTGGCCAGAACGTGGAAGCAACCGAAGTGTCCTATGATAGATGACTGGATAAAGAAGATGTGGTACATATATACAATGGAATATTACTCAGCCATAAGAGAAGATGAAATACTGCCATTTGTGACCATATCGATGAATCCTGAGATAATCATGCTAAGCAAAATAAGTCAGACAGAAAAAGTTGAAAACCATAGTATTTCACTCATATGTGGGATATAAAACTGAAAGTGGCAAATAAACATGACAAACAAAGAGACTCATGGACATGGAATGTGGATTAGTAGTTATCAGAGGGAAGACAGGAGGAGGTAGGTAGATGGGGTAAAGAGGTCAAGTATTTGGTGACAAAAGGAAATCTAACTTTGGTTGGTGAACACACAAAGCAATACATATATGACATACTGTTGAATTGTACACTTAATATTTATTTGATTTTATTAACAATAATTTCTAATAAAAAAGAACTGTGTATATACAAAGAAAAAAGCAAACGGGATGTGAAACATTAAGACTAAAATCTGAGAGTTACGGAATAATAATCAATTTTTTTCTTTATTCTTTTGCTGAGCTACTGCCTCTATATTTCTTTATAGAGAGAGCCAGCAGACTTAAAAAGGTGTAGTCACTTTGCCCTCCCTGGAGCGACTCGATAAAATAGTTGTCTGATGTGAAGAAGACACTGGAGGAAGGAGGAGAAAAGGGAACAGGAGAGACAGAGGTATAAGGAGAATGTGTGCATACTATAACCTCCTGAATTTTTCCTGGGGGGGTGGGGAATAATTTAAGTTTAATAAAGAAATACAAGATGGAGAAAGTGGAAGAAAATATAAGGCAAAATATAATAAATGAGGGCAGGGAGAAAGATGCGAGTGTAAAAAGAGCATTAAGAAGAAAAAAGCTAAATAAAAGAGATAAATCAAAGAAATTGTTGCATGCCAGCATGATTTTATAAGTATTTCAAATACTTCTTTCTAATTAGATGAATATAACTGATATAAAGCTATTCGTAAATAATCAAATCACTTTCTGCAGCACAAATTGCATTTTAAGCTGACTAGCTCATAATAAATAAATAGATAGATAGATAGATAGATAGATAGATAGATAGATAGATAGATAGATAGATAGATATGCTTGCTTCTTGAGTGCATGCTTCTTGAGATTGGGTCATTTAGAACTTCCATTCCATTAAAAGTAAGTTTTATTTCCTTGACAAAAGCCACTAGCTAAAACGTCAATTGCCTGTCCTAAGAGATGACACCTATAAGTAAAATAAACATATTTTTAATGGAATAGATGGTCAAAGTGACCTTATCTCAAGATAGCATGCACTTTGGTGAATATTTATTGCTGAATTAAAGAGATACTAATATGAAAAGACGGTAGTTCCTCTCCATTATCTTTCCTTGCTATATAAAGGCAGAAATTTTTTAAATGCTCAAATTGCCTTCAGAATTTACCAATCATCGAGTAAAACATAACACACATAATAAACACTAAGAATAATATCAAATAAATCTGCCAGATCAGATTATATTAATATGATGCTGCTGAAACTAACAGTACATTCTTCTAACCAAAACTTCTTATTCTATTTATCAGTGATACCTTTATTTGTTACTTTACAACATTTAGTTGATTTGCAATATATTTTCAAACAATAACAGCCAAAATCCAAGGCTACTGCTAATGTGAAACTTTAAGGTCAAGCTGTATTTTTTTAAATGAAAAATAAATTTGGTGATATGTCGTATTTTTAATTCTTAACTGGAGGAAAAAATAAAAACCTACACTTATATTGAATGTGGGTGGAAGCTTTCAACTGATGACAGATGAAGAAATGACAAAAGATATGGTAGTTCATTCTCATAAGTAGAAATTATAGTAAAAAAAAAAATGCCAGAAATGTTCTAAGATTGTTTTGATGCGTTAAAGTTGTAGACAAGAAAGGGGCACATACTACACCTGACAAGCTCTGAGGAGGTCAGCAGGGTGGATCCTACAAACTCAGAGACCAAAAGTAACCACATAAAAATTTTTAACTAAAAGCAGGTAATGGCAAGTAGTCACATCCTGGGCCTGTAGCTTTCTTGACAAAGGTCAATCTTGACCTTAAGTATACCCATTTATTGTCTTTTTGCATCTAAGATAACATACCCTTAGAAGGTCAGAGTAATCCCTTTTTTTCCAGACCCCTTAGGGCACAACCCAGGGAACCAGAGCAAGAGACCACAGAACCCCTCATGGTTATCTTGTCTCCTGCATACCATCATGATGTGCTGTAAATGTTAATTATTAACTCTCCTGTAATCACTAATGTAAAAGAAGTATGTTTCCCTCTGTTTTACTTTTTATACAATCCCAGAGATTTCTCCCATTTTGCTTTCTTCTGCTCCCTTAATCTACCAGCGATGAACCCTCCTTTTGTTTCCTCCTTTGATTCTAATGTATAAAATTCTCCGGAGCATTTTCTTAATACTTTGAGATTTTGCTTCCCAGCAATTGTCATCAGTTTGGCTCAAATAAACTCATTGAAATTCTCTACAGTTTTGAACATTTCTTACATCAACAAAGTAGATTTACAAAATCTAGTATTTTCAAATTATGAGTGGCCCTTTGAAATCATGCAACTAATATCTTTTATTTTCAATATTGATAAATTAAGTCCCAGAAAGTTTAAAAGACTTTGCAAGACTCATATATCCCTGGATATTTGTGGAACTAGAACCACGCCTTGTATTATTTGGGGAGGAAAAAAACAAAGTACTCCTTTCAAAGTTCTATGTAACTCTGCCGGAATCACGTTGTCATCAATATTTCTACATTCCATGTGACATAAAATAACTTTCTGCCTGACCTATGTGTAAATTACCTATTGGTACATTTTAAAATCACACCAAAATTTAATGTTTTAAAATAACAATAATTATTTATCTTTCAGAAATTTGGGAGCAGCTCAGCTGGGGAGGGGTTCTGGCTCATGATATCTTGTGAGGTTCAGTTAGATGTTGGCTTGAGCTGCACTCAACTGAAGGCTTAAGCTATCCAATCTACTTCCTGGAACTACTTTGCTCTCAGGACTAGCAGGTTGCTGCTGGCTATTACCCAGAACCTCAGTTCTTCTCTACATAGACCTGTCCACAGGGTAGCTAGCTTCACCCCTGAGGGAGAAATCTAAAAGACCAAAGCTGAAGCTTTAATTTCTTGTATAGCCCAGCCTTAGAAAAAATATTGTCTCTTCCATTATATTCTATTGGTCATTTAGGCCCAAGCCTAATTTCCTGTGAGAGGAGACTACACAAAGGCATGAAGACAAAGGGGCAAGGATTATTCAAAGCAAATTTGGATCTGACTAGTGATTCATGTCACTCCCACATGCAAAATATACTCAGCCAATCCAAAGACCCACAAAAGTCTTATTCTATTATACCAGAGTCATCTAGGTTCTTCTTATATAAATAAGGTCCAGATACAAATGAGGCTCTTTGGCTGTGTTTCTTCTACTCCTGAGTAGAGTCCTCAATCTCAAGTCCTATGAACTGAAGAGACAAGATATCTGTGCACATAGACACACATACACACCATGAAATAGGAGAGAGACATAAGATGACTGCTGTAGATTGACTCCAAATAAAAGAGAAAACAGGAGGTACATAGGAATCACTGGTTACAAATTCTGAAATCCATCTAGGCACGTATTGGCAGTTTCTTGATTAGAACTAGGCCCTATTCTCTGGGAATGATCTTCACAGCTCTTGGCTCTGCCCTTTGGGCTCTTTAATCCCACCTCTGCATCACCCTTATATTTCCATGATGAATGGGCAATGTTTGCACATGAATAGTTTTCTCAGCCTGCTTCCTGCTTACAGTAGTTCAGAGATCCAAATGCCTCTCTTCATTTTGTATTCTGTCCCTTTTAATTCAAGGTGACAGTATTTACTACAATATAATTCTCTTAAAAGCCTATGGGCTTCCTATGAATCTATTAGCTTCATTCCACTAGACAAAATCCATACCCACAAGTACTCCTTTACTACCTAGAGATTCTTAGAAAGCTCTTACAGGCCAGCATGCTTAATATTCATAGGAGCCCTATTGTTTAGTGAGAGAATCAGTGAGGTACACCCTTGATATTCTTAAAGGAACTTTTTTCTATTTGAGGCACCACTTTAATTCTTCCTGAGGTGTTAATAGTTTTTCAGTCATACTCTATTTCATCATCAGACCAGGAGTTCTCAAAGTAAGGACACATGGGGGATCCTCAAGACACTTTCAGAGAGTCCACAAAGTCAAAACTATTTTCATAATAATACTGAGACAAGACTTATCTTTTTCAGCCTTATACCATGTAGTAGAATTTTTCCAGAGGCTACATGACCTATAATATCTTACAACTTTCTTCTATCAAGTTAAGTATTAAAGAAATTCACAAATATGTAAAACAATGACATTTTTCCACTAATTTTTCAAAAAATGTTTTTTAATAAAATGTATTATTTTGTTAACATTTATTGTGTATTATTGTTTTAAATTCTTCAATTTTAACTTCGAAAACCAAAAGATATAACACACATGCAAAAGCTTCTCATAGTCCTCAGTCACTGTAATAGTGTAAAGAGCTCTAAGATCAAAACCTTTGAGAAATACCACTTTAGGTTGTGTTTTATTTACAAAAGAGCATGTTTGTTCAACATATCAATTATATTAGCTATTATTATAAAGATCCCCTCAAATAGTACAAACAACAACAACACAAAAATAATCTAAAACAAAATAAAGAAAACAAAACCTATACTGTAAAGAATCATAGTACAGACTGCCTGACTTACAGATAAGTAGTACTATAGAGATTTTTCTTTGTTTGTTTATTTATTTGTTCATTTGTTTTTGAGATAATAGTCCAGAATTTAAAATGATCTTTTCTATAGAAACAACCTATGGACTACAAAGACTCACACTGGACCTAACCCACAATAGGCTGTATCTATTGGATTTTCTCTTCTTTAACTGAGAAAGCTAGATACAAGTGAGCTTATCATTTGGTTACAACAAATATGGATACACACACATGCACAAGTCTAAGCCCAAATAACATATTTGATTTAAAGGAAATAGTGGGTATAATACAAATACATGCATCATGTCTATACCATTGGAAATATTTTTCTAAGATAGCTGAATAGTTGGAGCCATCTAAATATCTGAATCAAACAATTCACTGTTCACTCATCTCCAACATAGCCAAAAGTCAACAAAAAAATTAACCAAACTATTATTAGTATGATATCATATGTTATTTTAAAGTGATTTCCAAAGAAAGATTTCTTTTTGTTAGAGTTTAAAATTTAAAATTGGATATTAAATGAAGTTGATTCTTGAATAAGATTTCCTTACTGTTAGGTGAAACATTGAGTATCTAAACTTTCAGATTATTTTGTACATTCAAGAAATGTCTGTCACTTCACTTTAGTTCCATGCTCAATCATTTAGAACAAAACACAACACAACAAAAATTTCAATCCATTCTGCCAGCTCAACAAAAGGCTTTGTGTGGGTGTGTGCTAGAAAGTAATTATGAGGTTTTTATTTCACTAATTATTCTTCAGCCTTTGAAATGTCAGTGTAGGTCAAAGTAGCAGCCAATGTTTTGAACCAGATCTGAATTCAAATAAGGAGGCCACTACAGGAAATAACAAGCAAAAGAACAGTAATTTGTTGTTAGAAGTTATGGAAAATGAAACTCAAGGTCACAGAAATTTAGTTTTCATTCAGAGGACCTCAAAAACCCCAAACTGTCATGCAAAATTTATTTCTTAACTATGACATGACTGACTATGCAACTATATTCACACTGCAAAGAAGTATATAAGTTGGGACTTAAAGTGGTAAGATTATTTTAAAATATTTTTAAATTACAAATAAAAATAAAGATTTTCTTCCAAGTAGCCATCTAGAAGAATATAAACTAATACCAAATATTGTAAAACTACTACAAACATTTTCCTTAATTCTCCCTTAGAAATTATTTTTTGAATTGATTTTATGAATTAATTTGAGAATTGATCTCATTATCTTATAACAAATTACATTATTATAAATATTAAATTGTGACATTTTCTAACTTCAACAGAAAATAAGCACATCTTCTGAGAAGAGAACATGAGTAAAGCAGGCAAATTGATTGATTGTTCCTTATAATAACTAATATACATGAATATGCTGATTTTTTTTGCTAATAAATTATCTCAAGAAGGTTAGTAGACTTAGGTGTAATGCTGATTTCCCTGACCCCAAGCCCTTGGGATCAGCTAAGTTTACACAATGCAAGCAAACCTGATTGGAATAAAGTGATTCCATTCATTTCAGTCATGCTCATGACTGATACCCAGTGTCATGACCAAATTGATCACACAATGGTCTCCATCAATCTTTGCAACAGTAGAATTGAGCAGATTAGTTGTGCTGTGGCCTGTTCATTTCATCTTCTATAGATACAGCTCAATCTAAGAGGAGAAAGAAGAGTAAGGAGGACAGAGGGTTCACTCTGAAGGGTTATGACAATCACCTCACTTCTCTTCTTTGTTCCCAAATTTTGATATCTGGTATGTCTAATGTGTTCTAGCCTCTTGCTTCTTCATGTGTGGTCCCCAGACTGCAGCCCTGGCATCATCTCAGGCCCCTTCCCAAACCTAACAACTCAAACTCTGCATTTAACAAGACCTCCTCCCACCGCAATGATTTCCAAGTACTTGAAATTTAAGAAGCACTAGTCTGGCCATGCTCCTTTGGGAGTTGATGAAACTCTCAATATTAAGCAACTGCATTGTCTATAAGAAGCTCTGAGATGGTCTGTATGGCTGGAAACCAGGAGAGGTGCTCAAGAAGAATAAACCAAGAGACCAAATGAGGATTTCAGAAAAATCTCTCCAAAACTGACGCAAAGCATCACCTTCACTAAAACGTGAACTGTTTCTGGAACAGAAACACTCTCCGCAGGTTACCTTGGCTTGCCCAGTTCCTGACTCTCTAGCCCAGCACTGTCCAGCAGAAATATGATGTAAGCCACAGATATAATTTGAAATTTTCTATTAGCCATATTAAAGAAATAAAAATAAACAGGTAAAATTAATAATACATTTTATTTAACCCAATATCTCCAAAATACAATTTAACATTTAATTAATAAAAAAATATTAATGAGATAGTTTACATTTTTGTACTAAGTCTTCAAAATCTGGTGTGTATTTTACACTTATAGAACATCTCAGTTAGAACTAGACACATTTCAAGTGCTCAGTAAACACTTGTAGCAGTAGTTACTACATTAGAAAGCACAGTTCTAGCCCAAAGACCATAATTGTAAGTAGACCATATTCTGTAAATCCTATGTATTCTATTTTGGGTCCCATACTTTTTCAACTACTTGTGTTCCGGTGCGTAATTTAGAGATTTCTGTAATGTCTTAATGTGTTGCTTGCGCACGTGTGTGTGTCGTATTTATTTTTCTCCAGTTTGAAACATGCCCAAGCAATGTACCTGTGGCTTTACTAAGATACTATTTTCAGTGAGTTCTGCTCCTTTCCAACTTACTAGGTTAACTTGTAATCCAGGTTAGTAAACTAGATTAGTAAGTACTTCTCTTAGGATAGTCTCTTTACTTATCCCTAGACAATTTAGAATGAGGAAAACTCAACTTTCCAGGTACCCCACTGTGGATTTGATAACACGGAAGCTGGCTTCCTCTAATTCTCAATTTCTTTAACTATGAAAAGGGAAAATAAGTGTCTCCTTTGCAAAGATGTGGTGAGGATTAATCAAGGTAATGCATGTACTGTAGTCCAGTGCTTGGCACATAGTAAAGGTAAAATAAATGCAATTATTATTATTTTTTAATTTCTCTTTAACTCCAATAATAGCCAAGGAGCTAAAAATAATAATATGACCCAGGACTTGGGCTTGGGCATGGAACAGACTGTAAGAATGATAAATTCTCATGTCAGAGCCAGGTACCTCCCAACACTAAACAAGTGCCTCATGTTTGAGTTGTTTGTTTTAGCCATCATTCTGTTTGGCACTAATTTCTGCTATGGTTAAAAAACAAATCAATAAATAAAACTGAAATCACAGGGGTTTAATAAAACAAAGTTTTCTTTTTTGTTCAAATCAGTCTGATGTGTGTCAGATAGCTCTCTGGGGCGATTACCCTCCAAATGAAGGCTCAGGGATCTAGTGTATTTCTATACTGTTTGACTGACATCTTAAAAACTGAAAAAGAGAGACATGAAGCATGGATAACTGAACAAGGTTTATGAACAGGCCAAGAAAGAAAGAGCATTCATTATTTCCATTCATTTATCATTGACCAAAACATAATCAAATAGCCACAACCTATAACTACAAGTCTTCTTCGAAGCCATGAAAGGGAGCTATGAAACAGAATTTGAAAAATATATAACATTGTTTTGGCACAAGTTGACATCTTGTGTATTTGGAGTACAGAATACGATATTTTTTAAAAACCATTCCTCCCAAATGTCTTGGTGACTATGTTGAGTTAAGCAGTGTAAAGAAGGGACTGAATCAAGACATATGAAAAGAGAAAATTACAGGCCTGGCTTGTATCAGAGTCAAATTTTGAAATCTAGAAAAAATTACAGATTTATATTCTTTTTAATAATATCTGATATTTATTTAGCCCAATATAGTTTTAAAAGTCATAATGTGCTTTTAAATTTCTATAAATTGTCATATTGTATCCACAGAGCCATGTGACATAGGTGGTACATTTTCCATTTTACAAATGAGTATGAACTGAGTATTGGCAGGTTCAGTGACTGCCATGCAAGGTATCTAAGCTAAGGGCAGGACTCTGCAGGTGCCACGGGGCCCTAGAACCTAGTCTCTCATCTAGGCCAGCATTGCTCCCAATGCAGCGGCCAATGTTCCCCCAGACTCTGAGTAAACACCAGTGGAACAGATTCATTGTTACAAGGCTTCTCTTCTATCCTCAGACAGTGCCAGCTAATTGGTTTAACTGACATGGATTATTCCTTACTCTGCTTTGGGGATCACAGAAAAAGCTAGTCCTACTTTTGCATCACAACTCTTTTAATAGTTGGAGACGATTATATCTGTTCCTCAACATGAATTCTTTTAAAGCATGTTTTTCCAAACATTCCTCAATGATACTGCCAGATTTTATTGTCTCCATACCATTCTCTAGTTTGCCAACATCCCTTTTAAAGCTGAATGCCCACAGTTAAACACAGCATAGCATACGTGATCTGAGATTGCCATCTTTCTTGAATAAGAGTGATGCACTGTATGCCACACACCCCCATCCTTCACCCCTCTTACTCCCAGGGACGCTCCCTCACTGCTCCACCCTGATCCTCAGAACTGACCCATCTCCCTAAGGGTTCAATATATTTTGAACTTCCTGGAAATTTAAAACAGATATCTGTAAATTTGTTTCTCTGTGGTAATCTTCAAACCTGAAAATATCTAAAAGACTCAATAGCCACTGATGTTTGTTTGAAAGTATTTTACCAAATAGTCTTTACGTCATACTGCCCTATAAGTTATAGGAAAGCATGAATGGTAACAGAAACCTTGATATATTTTATTTTACTTTTTAAAATTTAATTTAATATAATTTTATACTTACTATATGCCAGAGTCTGTGATGTAGAATGGATTAAAATGGCGAACAAAACGGTCATTGACTTTGTTTTCATGGTGCTCAGAGTCTAATGGGAAAGACAGACATTGCACAGATAATCATGCAAGTAAATATAAAGGCACATCACTGATAAGTGCTTCGATGTAAAATATCAAGTACTTTGAGAAAGCAGAAAAGGGACCTGTAATAGAATTGGGAGTAATCTCTGAGGAGGCGGAGATTTACAATCTGAGTGATGACGAAGAATTTGAACCAGGATGGTTGGAACCCAAATCTCATGCTGTAACCACCTTGCTAAAGGAAAGATATCTATCCTGGAAAAGTCTATCAAAATAATCCATCTATACCCCTAAAGACAAAACAATCAGAGATTATTTTTAAAAGAAACCCATGAGCTGAGACAGAGAGGTGAAAAGGAGAATAACGTAACTTGAAACATAACTTGGAAAGGCTTCTAATTATTAGGATATTGAAAGAAACAAGGTGAGGTTTGAGGAGACAGAAGATAAGTGATGTTTCAAACGGAGTGACAGCATGCCTCAGAGAAAGGAGAGAGAAAGTCTATGTCCTGACTCTCAGTTCTCAGAAAGAATTACACACACCTTCGGACAGGGTCTATCTGCTTGTGAGACACTGATTCACCTTCTTCATTATAAGAAATCAGGTGTAATGGATTTGGCAGTGCCAACTGCAGTGTGGACTCCACCTCCATCTATGAATTCTTCTTGCCCCGCCAAATCAAATCATTATGTTACATTAGCTTTGTTTGAACGAAGCAAGTTTCTGAAATGTGATTTTCAAGGAAGTGATTTTACAATGTACTATAATGTTTCATGAGAAACTGGATTTATGCATTGCAAAATAATACATTGGTGTGCTATTTCTGAAAGTTCTTCCCTTGATTTAACTTATGGCTTGAAGCATGTTAACATTCCAAAGACTTTAGAATGATAAATGTAAACTGCTCTAATAAAGGTTTATACCCAATCTCTTTCTCAGATGGCAACATTTTTTTACAAAGCAAAATAATAAATTTCAAATCTGCTACTGTTTAACCATTCTGGACTTTCCAAGGGTGGTATTAATAGGTAAGTGCCTTAAATGAAACTGACAACAACAGGTAAGTCTCTTAAAGAATGGCAGAAACCTCAGAAAGCTGTCCAATAGAGTCTGACTATAAAATTGGATTGCTAAAAAACAGGCTATTTCCCAACTTTAAATTCCAGCCATTGTCCACATTATTTTTCAAAGTCTGAGGGCAACTCAACTTTACATGGCATGTTCAATGGGATTTGAAAATGTACTTCTTAAGTAAAAATATTTCTGTGTGATTAAATCATTATTTAGCATTTCCTTTTCTGTTCTTCGGTATATGGGTTTATTTGTCTTTTTCTCAAGTCTGTGATCAGGCAGAATTTCTATCTTTTCTATCAAGGACATTTAAAAAGGATGTAGATTTCACGTTTGTTTTGTCTATGGTTTTAAAAATGCAAATAGCTTTGTTTTAATGTATTTGATTTTCTTTAGAGTCAACATTCCTTTCTGCATTTAAATGTGATGATGTAAATCAGAGTTGACATTATGATTGCTGTCTGCAGCTTTTGCTTGGTCCCAGTATTAATGCACCTCCTCCACAGATTCTAGCACATTCTGCATTGTTTATCCTAATTACTATTACCCCAAGTGAATAAACATTGTTCTAGTTTACATGAAAAGCAGTTTCTGCATAAAAAAGATTCTCAATGATTTATGATAATACAGAAAAACCGCACAACTCCAGACCTTCAGATATGTCATATAATGGAGTCATATGTTATGTTCAGTTCTACACAGAAAATGAAAACCCCTTAAACTGCACATAAAACGCAGTTCACACAACATCATTTTGGAGACTAGCAGTGTCTTTCGAAGTCCAACACAATTTGTCCTCTGGCTCTGGAAGAGAACTATCATTTAGTATCATTTAAATACTAAATGAAGTTGATGGCTTGCATTTTGGGTCTATGTCACATGAAAAAGTATATATCTTTGAATACTAGACTTACACACTTACACTCAGCACTATGAGATGCTCATATCCTGGAAGACTTTGGGGAACAGCAGGTTTTCTTTTCCCCACTCATCTGCACTCTGACGTGCATGCTCCTTCTATTGAATGAAAGAGCAATGTGATCCTCAGCCACAAGGTGATTTAACTACATCCCTTCCACTGATCTCCTAACTCCCCTTTTCCTCCTCTTTTCTTCCTTCTCCATCTTTACGCCCTTCCCCTTTTTCCTCTTTTATGTAGAACGTGTAAAATTGAATGTTTATACAAAGATTATGTAATGCATTTGCATTGTGCTTTCAGGCAATGTGCTTTGTCGGGCCAATATTACTATGCGGCTCACAGAACCACAGACATTTTTTTCATCTAGAAGAGAATTAGAGATAACCCTGTGAAGTGGTTTCCAAATTATATTTTAGCAGTGAAATCTTTGGTTTAAAGAAAATTCTACATGGGATCACACTATATAAAATTGATGAAAGTGGAGCTGCTCTTTGAAATGAAGAAATAAGAGGGCCCAGGGTCCCTCATCCTCATCGTCCTTCTTACCTTCAAGAAAACCTGGTCTCCTCAGGAAACAACTTAAAAATCTTGATCTCATGCTATCCCCCATCTGAGCACCAGAAAGATCAAATATTTTATCCCAGGTAACATACCTTTTAAGATACAAGGGCACAACTACAACTCAGCTTTCTGTATCTGGGAATCGCAGGTGGTTTTCTCTTATTTTAATAAAATGTGAATTCAGTGCTGATGAAAACACAAAATGGCCCTGAGTAAAGGATGGAACAGTTATATAACTTTAATAAACATTTATTTAGCATTTACACTATGCTAGGTAGTGAACATATAGAACAAATATAAAAGGAAAGATCTATTCTTTTAAGATGCTTTGAATCCAGTATGTGGGAAGATGCATAAAACAAAACAATAACAATATCCCAGAGTTTGAGAAGCACAAAATACAGAAAGACCGTTCGATCTTTCCTGTGGTGTCATGGAAATCTTGACAGGCAAAGTAGATTTTTAGCTAGGACATGGAAGAACAGAAACTGGCCAGGAAAAGGACATTCGGGTAGAGAATCCAGTATATACAAAGGCATGGAGAAATGAGAGGGAATTGCATCATCTAAGAACTTCAAGTAACTTGGTGGGATATACATTATGGGAGGAGGAATGGTGGGCAATGAGGTCAGAGAGGTAGAAAAGACCAAATAGATATTTATCTTATGAGAAACGGGAGAATTCAAAAATTCTGAGCAGGTAAATGACATGTGAGTTTAAAAAATTATTTTGCAGTTAGAAGGATGCAAATTAGGGCTGTGACAGTGAAGGTGATAATGAAATGCAGAATACAGAGGGCTTAGTTATACACTGGGCGTGATGACTGAGGGTAAGAGATAAGATAGGGGCAGGTTTCTAATTTGAGCAATTGGGTAGATGGTCGTCAATCCCTGGACAGAGAATATAGAAAGGAGATCAGATTTTAGGCTCAGATAAAAGGATGATTGTTTTCCTTTTGAATATAATGAGTTGGAGGAGACGATTTGGGATGCCGATGAAAAAGTCTCATGCTTTTAGTTCAAATGCTAAGAAGAGAGTTGAAGGTTTTAAAAGGGAATGGAAGAAGTCATAGGATAATGCCAGCTTGTATGTGATAACCTAGCTTGAATAAGATTTCCCCATGAGACCACAAATGTTAAAAAGAGAAGAGAGCAGAGGAGAGAGTCCTCAAGGACTCCAACATCTAAGTGACAGAGAATGAACATGCCAGAAACAAGGCTGAGAAGCGGGTAACCAGGGGTGTAAGAGAGCAATCCTAGAGAGAGAAGTGTCACAAAAACCAATCAAAACAGGAAAAGAGCCTCTCAGGACAGGGAGTGGTCCCCTGTGTCCAGTTCTACAGAGAAGCCACGTCAGAGGAGAACTGAACTTTGTCTATTTCATTTGGCTACCAGGAGGTTGTTTGCAGTGACAGAGAGAGGGGCTGAGGACTAGCTCTAATTGTTTGAGGACTGAATGCAAAGTGAGACACGGAGATATTCACTGTAGATTGTTATTTCAAGACACTTTTCTATGAAGGAAGGGGGAAGTATAGGTTTTTAGCTCAAGAAAAATGGAAGGGAAAATTAAGATTTTTCTTTTATAATGAGAGAAACAAGAGACACCAGCAAATCTGGCAAGGCTGAAGATCCAGGAGAGGGAGAAATGGGGACACAACTCAAAGGAGCTAAGAGAGTTTTCCCAATCCCTGCAGGCAGTAATGCTTGAACAGGTTGAAGATGGGTACAAATTGAGATGTTTTTAAACAGTGGAGTAAATCTTTGAGTGTTCTTCCTACGCAGCTAAGTGCTGAAAGTGAGAGAGTAGGTGACAGGACAAAGTTTGAGGACAGAAAGAAGTTTGGAAAAGTTCCTAAATGCAATGGCTGAGGATAGGAAATGTACTGATTGGGACACGTACATAAATTGCCCATGAATGGTGAAGTATAACCGAGCTTAGAGACATGAGTTTCTGGTTCCAATCTAGTTCTTGGCAGAAGTCCATTATTAATCCCAGCCCCAGGGGCTGGAAAATGTGGCAGCAGTGTAGTGAGATGCAGCAACACTACACCGAAGTGTCAAGGGGATTTTAGAGGAGATAAGAGGGAATGTGTGAATTCTGAAAATGTTCAAGGTAATTAAGAGGTTCCACTTCCCTAATAAAGATTTAATCATCTCCTCTAAATTCCATTCTGCCTTCCTATATCCTGTGGGCAGAAACAAGCCAAACTTCTCTCTCGCCAGCAGCATACTCCTCCTACTACCTTGTGTTTACTTTCAACTCCACTTTCCACTTTTCAGTGTTATTAGGATGAGCAACAGCAATGGGTGACCTTTCTGTCTGCAGGATGATTGTGTCCTTTGGCAGTCCATCAGAGTGCAGGTATGTTATCTCCATTTGGGGAAGATTATACCATATACATAATCACCAGCACTCCCTATCTCGATACGGTCAGTTAATAACAATCTGTCTTTCCAAAGGCCATAAGGAATTCAGGAGCTGTTGCCTCACAGAGTGTTTTCACCACTAAAATTACTCTTAGAGATAGTGAGGGGAAAATCAAATTAAGTCATTTTCCTCCTACCCTTTGCTACCTACCTGGAAATCATTAGTATAAATGATAGTTAGCCTAGCAATAGCGATGCAATCAAATCAACCACATCCATCTCAGTGAACCATGTCGCTGGCTTGGGTATTCCATTGGCTGCTAATTAACAGTGACATACATTAACGGCCCCAGCAGCGGGGTCAACACAGCATTCGCAGTGCCATACTGCAGGCAGAAATGATAGATATTAAAGTCTTTTCTCCAGCCCCAAGGAAGATCAAGAGAGAAATGAAAGTCACTTGACTGCCAATATCCCATGGAAACAGCTCTCGAAAGCAGCAGGCTTCCCAAATCTGAGAGAAGGAGAAAGTGCTGTAGGAAAACAAGTTCCTGCTTCTGGATCTCTAAGTAATTTTATGTTTAATTTAATAAAATGTGAACTTAGTCCTAAAGAAAGTGAAGGAGAGCATCACTATGTGGAGTTTAGAGGAGGAAGGCGGGGTCAGGATGGGGCCACGCTTCTATTATAAAACCTTTCCTCTAGTCTCTAGGTTGGGTTTCCCTGAAAAACAAAATTTCAGTTTTCATTTTAAAACCCACCCATGGTTTTGCATCGCATCACAACCATGGCCAGAGCTACGTGAAAGTAGAATCATCAGCTGTCCAGAAGGGGGCTTGACTGTCTTCCTTAAAAGAAATCTCCCTAAACCTTCCAGAGAGTCCCAAATGGTTTCTTCAGGAGTCCCTGTGAAGACGCAGTTGTGATACTCAGCCAAGATCACCCAATAACGAATCCATCCAGTGCCCTCAGGCTTTGTATGGTTCCAAGCAGGCAGGAGGTGCTCATTAAATATTTGTCTACAAAATGAATAAGCCTACCCCCAACTGTTACTCACTTAGCCCTGACGAGTCTATCAGATTATAGTTTTCACCTATCCATGAGCAATGTCCAGGGAGACTAAAAGACAAGTTTGTAATGGGGTTGGGGGTGAGTGGATAGGAAACTCAGGAAACAGCTGGAGAGCGAGAAGAGAAGGGTTGGGGGAACGAAGGGTAGCCAGAGGGCTTCAAGTGCCTGTAAGGAAAAAAGATGAAATGATAAGCGGGTAATAGCCAAGTCAAAGGTGTCTGCCTGGAAACCTCAGAGGGCAACCTGGGTGTGGGAACTCTCTTCTGGGAGGAATGAGAATCCCAGCCCCAGACCTGCTCTTTTCTGTTGCCCCTTCCCCTGTCTCCAAGCAAAGCAGACTGTGTTTGTTTGTTATGCACAGCACTGCAATACACAAACAGATTGACATAAATGTATGCCAGCCTTTCTTGTTTAAAAACATGAATTATTCAAGAAATATTACAATATTAATTAGAAATCATTAAAATACGAGTGTTGGGGGAGGGAGGAATGAGATGGTGCATTAGCAAAATCGCATTTAGCCCAAACATAAAGTGTGCCAAAGCTGCTTAATCATTGTTTTGATAGTCAAAATACCGTAACACCAGTTTCACAGAACAGAGGAAAGGAAGGCTCTTGGAAGCCTCTGCTTCCCATTATTATTGGTGAGATTAATTATTTATGGAGCTCCGGCAGTGTACTGGGTGCTCCAGAAGACACAAATAAGACGAGGTTTCTGCCCGAAGGGCAAAGGCACAAAATCAGAGCAGCACAGAGTTCTGACACACACACCCAGCCAGTGATTAATGATCATGAGTGTGAGGGGCTTTTGCTTTGACTTTTCAGTTTGCTCAATGTTTTCAGTTTTCAGTCTTCTGAGGAATCACAGAGTGAATGTTGTTAATAAAGAATGCCATGATAGAAGAACGCTATCGGAAGCCCTATAAACGAGAAAAATATATGTCTCAAAAATCAATGTCACATTTACAAACTATGGAGGGCAGCAAGAGAGAACCAGGATACCGGAAGGTGTTCACTGTATGGGGTGATTTGAGTCTGGAAGATTTGCTAGAGATGGTGATTACTTCATATTTATTATAGATCCACAAACTACAATTATTACACAAAATGTATACACGGTATAACTTCTGTACATTTTTAAAGGTTACTACACTTGGCAAATGTATATATCATATATACACATATAATACTGGCACCGACATATTTTGATCATTTAAAAAAGAACCTCAGGGTGATTGATACAACAGTACATATGAAAGAAAAGACCAGGAAACACAATGAGCCAGTTTACCTCAGTATGAAGAGAGGCCACTTTGACAGCTGAATTAACTATTTAAGGGTGGTAAGATATCGTTCTGAGGCTGCCGCAATGGAATACAGATAGAATCCTCTTGACTTTAATTGACTACAATAGCTTCCGCTGGGCACCAGAAGATGTCAAATCAATGAGCAGGTGACTATTACACCATACAGGATATGAGCAGGAAAGAATAAAAGCAGGGATGCCGACAGCCAGTATCAGAAACGAGTTTATCTTCTTGATCCTTTTAGATCAGTTTATGCCCAGCAATGAACCGTGGTGACATCACGTTCAAGTACTATCGGCACTGACTTTAAGATGTGGAGATGGGCATGGCAGAAGGAGCCAGGGGATCTTTCAGTCATACCTAAATTGACATGACTTCAGAACAAGCCAAGGACACCTGGGCCATGTTGTTTCTCCCTCATTTAAAATACGAGACTGTTCCGTTGCATGATTAAAAGTACCTAGTCTACAAATATTTGATAGTAGAGACTTCATTCTATTCTCCCCCGATCCCAGGTCAACTTCCACATATTAAGATGAAGAGATAGACTATAGGGTTTCAGCTGAAGTATAGACTCAGGAAATCAAATGAGTTTAAATAGAAATAGACAGGAGATGAAGAAGAAGAGTGAATCTGAAAACAAGAGGTAGGCAAGCAAGGAAAGATAAACCCCAAAAAGCCAGTCTTAAATACAACTTAGGAATCTAGATGCCACAGCAGATCAAAAGTCATGGGAACAGTAATATTCACAAAGGAAGAGATGCATTAATTCTCCAGGGTCTGCTCCAACTGTCTTTTTATTCCTTTTCGCAATTCTCATGGGTGTTTCCTTTCAGAGTGCCTTTAGTTGCTGAGGGAGCTGTCTGACAGACTGCACAGGCCCCAGTAAGCTCAATAAATATTTGTGGGGTGAATGACTCAATGATTTTAATTTCACTTCAAGTCCATCTAGAGACCAGCAGATGTTCGGGGAATCTAAATTAATGTATTTCCCACTCGACATATATAAATTGACCAATATTACTAACAGGAGTAGAAACAGGGATTGGAACAAATGTGACTATTTATAAAAATCAAATCTAAGTGAAGCAGTTACAGAACCTTAGAAGTTGGGTAGTTTTCCAAACTCATTAGGCAGCCACCAAACAACTGCCTTGTAGCATTTGCATTGGTTATTTGCATATGGCCCTGTATTGCTATATATTCCTCCTGGTACTGACACCTTTTTTTTCCTTCCTGCATATCTGAAACCTTTCTCTTCACTCTGCTAAGACAAGAGAATCTGCCTTCAATCACACTGAGTTTAGGTACAAATATGTATTAACTAATTCTTTCAAAACACACACACGCACACACACACACACACACATACACCATTCACGCAAACAGAGAAACTAGTATATTAACTTTTTCATTAGATCCACTTATTGTCTTAGGAATGTTGCTTTTAACTTTTGGGAGTGGGAATAGGAGTTATTTTTAAGGCCGCAATATAGGCTGTAATAATAGCTAGAAAAACAACCAGCAGAATAAAATAAAAGTACAAATCCATTTAGAAGAAAATACAAGTGTAATGAGATACTTGACCCCACAAACATGACCTCAATAGCTGATCAAAAGCATTGTACTTTCCAAATAATCAAGATGCAATTTAATATAGTAGTAACTGCCCAGGTTACAAGATCAACTGTCACAGTCTGAATTTTCTCGAGTTCATCTGTACAAGCTCTGAATACATATCTGCAGAATGAAAAGCTCAAAAAAAGGCATATCTCCATCTGAAGAGAGTTCCTTACCAAATGCTTCTGGATTGATTTATTAACTGATCTGGCATCCAGGTTGAGTTCAGTTCATCCTTTTAAGTCTCTGTTTCTGCAACCAAAGCAAAGTATAAGAAGGAAGTGGTAACAACAATGACAAAACTTGATTCAAATGGTCATGCCCCAGTTAAAATCATGGACTAAAATCCCTATCACATACCTATATATTCTGGTATGTAATATAGGCCAAAAAGAAGTGCGGCACCTCTCAAATGGGAAATTGTAAGATGAGTCGAAATTTGCTTTCATGCAACACACACACATACACACACACACGCACGCACATGCACATGCACATGCACATTCAGCACTATGTTCTTCATGAATATAAAACACTCTTAAACGTAAGGTGTTACTTGAAAATGTCTAGGTATGCTCCAGATTGATTCATTAGAAACCTCGGAGATCCAATGGGATCTTCTGGGAAAAGGAATCACATTGCAAAGTACCACAACCATCAATTAAAGCCTACATGGGCTTGAGAATCCTCAAAGCTGCCACTGTGACATGCTTCTGAGAATACAGATGGTACTCTTAGGCCCTTGCAGATCTCAGAGCAAAAGCTAGAGGGAAGGCTGCTGTCTACTGGCCAGAAGGCCTGTCCTGGGCTGCATACCTCTTACTATTCTTACTAAAAACAAAACAAAACTCAGGAAATCTACATCCTGCCTATTGCAAAGATTCTCACATGTAACACTCAGTTTCAGTCAATCCTGGCCTCAGTGAAAACTCAGTATCCTATATACGCCTGGAGAATGACACCATAAGGACTTCCCATCACTCTCCCCTAGACATTCTTCTGCTCTCTTACAGTATTCTCAATATATAGGTTTGTAAATGTTAGAGTGTGGCTGATGCCAATTAGAATTAGTGTACACTACAACATAAACTGACAAAGTCAAAGGTATATGATGTCTGTAGCTAAGTGGGTCAAAATTGCAGCAAGAGGTGGTTCTTTTCATTCTATCATCATATAAAAACATGCTCCACAGAGACCTATCCACAGATATATTCAGATGTCTTGTCATCATAAATTCCTCCCTTTGGAAGCCTGGCATGATGGTAACTTCACAACCTTCTGGATAGAGGTCTATTTGCTGCGCTGGCATTATAACATAAGGTAGAATTTAGTACAACAGCAAGAAAATAACCAGGGGTCTCAGAATAAAACCCTCATTCCAGTGCTTCTTACTACTTATTTTTTAAAAAAGCCTCAGGGAATCTGCATCTTGCCCATTGCAAAGGCTCACATAGAAAATAATTGTACTAACATCAGTGCGGGGTTTGGGTGTCATCTGTAGGCAAAGGTACAAAAGCCACAGAATCCTAACCCCTCCATACTGGAAAGCCATTCCTCCCTAAAATTAAAGCCAAGAAACCAGAGCAGAGGAGACAAGTAAATATCCCCTTTCCCTGTAGCACCTCCTGCCTAATGGGAATCGTAGTTAATGATCTGAATCGAAAGCGAAGTCTTGTTTTATGGAATGCTCACTCTTTGTTAAGCAAAGCTGTTTGGGCGAAGGACCATCCTATTGATTTAAAAATTGATTTCTTTTTTTTCTCCCTTCATATAACTAAAACATGGCTCACAAATCACAGCTCTTTTATTCTTCTGGCTGCAACTTAGGCTGAATCTCTCCCAACCTACTCACCGAGGGATGTCTGATGGCGGAAGTGGGAACATTTGGACAGAGATTGTTCAAGATTCTATTAAAGGTTTCAAGTGGCTTCCTTTGAACATTTGGTAATTTATATTTCGAGTCCCTTGGTGTAATTATTGTAATTATCATTAATCATCAACTTCCAGACCCAATCGAAATACAGAACATTGGAAAGGTCAAAGCAATGGAGAATTCTACTATCCTTCACAGAAGATATGAGGCATTAACATTCTGATGCTCCACTTGTGTGACAAAGATTGTAATGAAAACAGAAATTGCACAAGATTAATGTGTTCTCATGATAAGAATCATCATAAGGAAAAGAGAAAGCAGAGCAAACTTAACCCACTCCTGTCACAGAGGCATGGTGATAAAATGGATTGAGGTGAAGGAACAGGCTGTGACAGCTTGGCCCGACTCTGCTGAACATGATCGTGCCTTCCTTCTTTTGCGGAGAACAAAAGATAAGAAACTAACTCAGGAATGTGGCAGGCCACATTTTGGACAATTCAATGGACTCCTGGTTGTCTGTCTTGCTCCTTCCCTAGAGATCTGTCTCTAGACCAGAACACTCACTTGACCTTCAAACCAATATCACAACGGCCTGCTAGAAATCCACCTGCATGTCCAAAAGTGGACTCACCATTTCGTTCCTGAACCAAATCCATGTATTATGGACAAAACAGGATAACGCTGAATACCAAGTTCTGGAAGTGTCTACATTCGTATTCAAATCCCAGTTTGGCCACTTATTATGGGATCCTGGGGAAGATGCTTGCATTTTCCATGCATCCCATTTAAATTCCATCAGTAGCTTTCTGGCCCTTCCCGTTTAAATTCCATCAGTAGCTTTCTGGCCCTTCAGCCATAGCTCAGATTCCTTAGGAAGGCTTGTGAGGTTTGCATGATCTAGCCCCAGCCTCTCTTCTTCCCACTCTCACTCTTTTTCAGCACCTTCACATTCTCCATGCTCCAAACACACCAAATTTCCTGCAAACTCAGTATAGTCCTCAATCTTTCTTGCCTCCAACCCTTGTCAGTGGTGGTCCCTCTGTCTGAAATCCACCTATATCTGGTCAACTCCTTCTAATCCTTAAATGATTCAGCAGCACAGGCATCATCAACTCTCAGGAGCTTTTCCTAAGCTCTCTTCTCCCTCAAATACCTTTCAATGTTCTTCATATGTTTTCACAGCACTTAAAATACTCTTCTTTCAATATATGTTATATTTTATTGTATGCAGGTCCCCACTCCCACTAGGCCATGAACTCCTGGAAAACAGACATTGTTCTTTGATCTCTGTGAAGCCATTTCTTAGCCTAGCGTCTGGTGTGTAGGAGACACACAATAAACTTTCTTGAATAAATTCACACATCGTTCTTATCTCTCTTGCTATCTACAATAATGAATGAGAAGGTAAGTAAAATAAAATTCAAGTACTTCCTTTTTATTTCTTCTTAACCATTAATACGAGAAAAAATCCTAAAGTTAAAGAGAAAATAAAGATTGTGGATTTTCTGTACATTTTCAAGATTATGTGGGTTATTTGCATTATCTGCTAATAGGCCTGCTGAAATGCACCAATAAGCTAAAGATAACTGTAATAATCTGCTGAAACTTCCCCCCCAATGACCCCTATATAAAAAAAGAAAGAAATGAGAGATATTATGAAGAAAAAAACTATTTAAAGCTAACTTTTTACAGAAGCAGGGTTGCAGGGGAATTGCACTACACATCTAGTTTTCTGGAAGTCCATTAAGAGAAAACCATAAAGAACAATAATTCCGCGTGACAACACAGGTATGGAAGCCGAAGGAGTCAATTCTAGTACACTGCAGAGAGTGTGCTGTTTGTCTTCTTGTCAGAGGCAAACAACCACCTTGAGAGTGGAAGTGCTATAGTTGATCCCTCTGTTTGAAGAGTCCCTCTCTACATTTCATTAATGTTAGAGAACACCATATTTCTCAGTAGGAAAGAGGTGGCTGGGTTCTCCTTGGAGAACTCAAGAGTGTTCCCTGACACAGAGACCGCGAGAGCTTTGCCAATGGACAGTCTCAGGTTGGGGTGACCAGACTGGCAGTTTACTTTGGAGGCAGTGAACACTGGAGAAAAACTAAATTATAATTAAGAAAAGAAGCAAAGTTTGTTGCTAGAAAGTTAGTACTATAGCCTAAATTAGTACTATAGCTCCACCAATGACTAGCTAGAAGAATAACTTAAGTAATCTCTCTTTGCATAGCAAGTTTACTTATAAAACAGGAATCGTAATGATACATATCTCAAAAGCATTGTGCATTAAATAAATTAACTCACAGAAAGCACTTAGGAGAAGACGGGGCATATAGTAAACTATGTATTTGTTATCATTACTATACAATACTGATCACGCAGCTTAGAAATCTAAACATGAGGCTGAGGCTAATATGAAACTCAGGGGCTTGTTAACAGGTCAATATTAGCTGAATAAATAACTATTGAGAGCCTACCATATGTTGGGCACTTTGCTAGGTCCTTGGGATACTACAATAAATGATGAGACTCTATAAAGGAGCTAGAGAAATTATATATCTGTGTGGATACCTATCATCTTGAGGACAGAAGTGAACTAGAGAGTATTTGAAAATTCAAGTTCTTCTTTCGTTTTCCTTCTTTCCTGGAAAATTCAATCCAAATGCCACTGGGTAGGACCATCCAGAATGGTAGTTGGGGGAGCCTCAATTTTCCAGAACTGTGTATTAGAGCTCTTGAGAATGAGAAAGAGGAAGGGTCAAGAAGGCAATCGTCATGGGTGTCAGAGGCTGAGTGGGGTGAGGAGGGCATCCAGATGAGGGGTCACACCAGGATGTCACACACTGAGCAGGGTGAGCAGGTCATTACACACAGAGGAATTGATCAAAGGAGTAAATATATTAAGGTGGTGGATGCCAAGTTTCTAATGAAGAAGGACATTATAAATGAAGAAAGAGCCCTGGAATAAATCATGTTGTATTGGTTTGGAATTGGATGCATCCACATGAACTTAGACTTTCCATGCTTATAAATGTAGCAATAAATATAGACTGAGTCATTGCCAATATGATACCCCATCACCCTGAATACTTTGGTGTATATTTCCCACAAGCAAGAATATTCTCCAACAGAATCCAATCCAGAAAGATGGGTTTTCCTTCAGGTTTTAAGGGCCTGTGTGGCTGCTGCTGCTGCCACCACAGTAATGCAGATCTGTGACTAAAGCTAGCCTTGGGGCAGGGCCAGGAGAGAAAACAGATCTTCCCCACTCTCTCAGGATGACAGGACAGGAGCTCCTTTTCCCAGGCCTCTAGTCAGAAAAACTGGCTTCTCCCAGAAGTTTAGCTGCCTTCACAGTTCCCTACTTTGGTCTGCTCTTGGGTCAAAGCTGGACATAAAGAAGCTGGTAAGGGTGGGCAACTCACTGCTGCCTTACTAACTGTTCTTCATATTTGACTTTCCTCGATCCACCTGCTGTTGTTTACATTTGTCCTTAGGTAGCAAGTTCTTGCATTTTAACCAGTCTTTAGTTGTTGTCACTGTAATAAACTTTACAGGTCCTACTCCATCTTGGCAGGCACCAGAAGTCCCTGCTTCTCTTCTCTGTCACAGGGAAGACCAGCTTCGTAAGTGTGCATTCTGTGCAGTCACATGGAGCCCAGGGCTTAGAACGGCCTTGTCCTTTGGTTAATGTCTGTTGCTGCCATCTTGAAATTCTTAATGATTTTATCTTTGAACTTGTATGAGTAAAGTTCAGTGGGATAATGGAGCATGTGAGTGAACATAGTCGAGCCACACAGTATGCATGTCCATTACAATTCCTTGCTGTCCTCATTAGCATGTAGCATTCAGGATGTCCCAATAGACCCAGCATGCATGGGAGTTCAGTGGGGCTTAAATCAACTACAAGGTAAATGTGCTGTATCGATAACTGAGTAAGTAGGGCTGCTGACATTCCCCAAGAAGCCATACTTTGTTAGAATCAGAACTTGCTTTGAACACAGAAAAAAAACATTGTTTTTTTTTTTTTTTTAAGAAACACAAATGACCAAGGAAACCTATCATATCCTTCTAACTAGTGTTACTTTCCTATTTTGGCCAATGATTTACGCTGATGATGACAACTTAGGAAGAAAGGAAAAGATAATAGTTCTTTTATTAGATAGTTCTTTTATAAAATAGTTCCTTTCCCTTTCAGTCTTTCCTTACTCATGAGTAGCACAAACTAAAAAGTATTGGTAGAATGTGAGGAAAGAAAGAAGTAATATAAAAAACAGCTGAGTTAGTCTGGTGCAGCATTTGTACTACTCTGGTAAGAACAAAATATATATGCATGTATAAATTGTGTTATTTCAATTATTCTGCATACGAGCTAAATGTTCTTATCTTTGTACTTAAATCTGGCATTGTACAATATAAGGATAAATGGAAAAATTCACACTGATAATTTACCATTTTAATTTTTTCAAATTAAAGCAGCAAATAAAAAGTTACTATGACAAGTCAAAAAACTGACCACAGAAGAAAGAAAACATTTGTATTTTGTTCTTTTAATGGTACTTCTTTTCTGATTTTTGAACAAAGGACCTTGTATTTTCATTTTGCACGGGGCCCTGAAAAGTATGTAGCCATCCCTGTTTGTCAGTTTGGGCATGAATCCAGGTCTAATTTTGGCTTCTCCTAGAGAGCTCTCAGTTTATTTGCTGTATTTTCCTCCCCACTCCAACTTAGTGAATAACCAATTTCCCCCACTCCAAATCCCAGAATAGTGTTAGCCTGCAGGCTGAAATCCAGAACACAATAGAGATGAGACTAAGCACTGAATCTTCTAAAAAGCCTTCAGGAACAGGCAGCTTGACTTGTTGACCATTTTCGTTGTTGCTGTTTGTTTGTTTGTTTGTTTTATATCTTCACAAGAACGTGGTCAGTCCTGTTGGCCTATGTATCAGAAGCAGTAAAATGCCCAAATAATTATAGCAGTATTCAAACAAATTGACTCTCAATCTATGCCCTAATTTGCCATCATGGATACTGTGGAATGAGCAGCATACTTGGAATCAGAAGAACTAGCCTTGGCACATTGTTTAAGATTACATATTTTCATGTGTACAATTGCAATATCAATACCAACTTCCAATAATTGTTCTTGACGTGATATGAAATTGCATATAGCAGCATACAGAAGTTGCTCAATAATACACAATATGTGAACGTGGCTACTGGTCAATTTTGAATCATTGTCTACATGACTTGGTGTGATTGTTACTGCAGTTCTGTCACCTCCCTCAATCTAGAGACCATTTAAAAAGTAATGCAGCTATTGTAAAATGCCTTGTGAAATAATGCATACTAAGATCCGAAACTACATATGTGGCTTATTAGAATGATCACATTCAAAAGAATTCAAGATGCATACTGAATTAATAATTTTCCTTGCTCTTCCCTTCTTGCCTTTATCATTTTTCTCAAAACTTCAATCGGCATTTTCCTTTGTTGTTACAAAACCATGGAAACTGATCAAATTCTGCCACACTTTCCAAAACTCTTCTTTCAGTTGACTGTTATGCTTTTTCACCACTTGATCAAATCAGCTTTCAGAATGCCTTGACTTGTAATATTCATAGAAAGGAATGGTCTCACTCACTGCTAAAATTATGAGACTCTAGGGATGGCTGTGAT
>NW_006431925.1:703184-728147 GCF_000325575.1 Pteropus alecto | reverse complement strand
TCTGGGCAAAGTGATCTTTCAGGGGCACAGAATTAAATGTTAAAATAGTACTGGTTCCTAGTTTATTGTCACAGAAAACTTAATATATATATATTTTTTCCAAGCACCTTAAACTTATCCTTTATCTATATAATTTTTATTTGGTTCTACAAGGTTTAATTAAGGAGCAAAAATATAAACACATACCATAAATTTGAACCCTTTTCATTTACAGCTTTGATAGGTGTATCCATTTTAGTTTATGGTTTCTATAATTTTCTCTAGGACAGAAGAAAGACACACTAAGTGATATGAACTTAAAATAGAAAGGATGAGTCTGACCCAACCAAGTGGATGATTTATATTTCCCATGTAAATGCAATTTTTTGCAGTTATGTCTCAATTATTTATGGTATTAAGAGACAGAGATAGCACAGATGAAAGAATCATAGCATCTCAGGGTTGGACATGCTTAAGGGTCCTATAGTTCAATCACTCATACAATGGTTAATTTAATTCCATAGCCTTCTTCCTATACCAAGTAGACTTTCAACATGTGCTTGAATATCTTTAGTGATGGCAAAAAGCTAGCTCATTTCACCCTTGAATAATTCCATTAGATTTTGGCTCAATCTAAAGGACAAATCTTTCTATCTCTCTGTAAATTCTACACCTATTTTTGATACTGGAAGGTGAGAACCATGCTTTTCAATCTTTGTAGCTCTGATGCTTATGACAATGTCCAACTGACACACAGTAGGAGTTCATTCAGTGTTTATTGAATATAACTGAAATACACATTTAAAAATAGTGCCTTCCAGGCCATCTTCTCTCCCAGCCTTCAAGAATTTCTCTTTAGTCATGACTCTGAACTTCCTTATCATCCTGGTGCCTTCTCACTGAATGAGTTTTTCATCTTTTCTTAATTATGTTGTCTCTGGAATAAAGCAAAATATTGCAAGTTTGTTCTCACAAGTACAGTACACTGTATAATACTCAGTATACTACAGAGAGTATAGTGTACTGGTTACTCCATCAACCTAGAGACTCACTCTTCAAATAGCCCATAATTAAAGTATCCCATGTTGGCAGCTGCCTCCTACAGAAGGACACTGATATTAAACCAAGTCCTTGACCAGGGGCTGCTGCTACAGAACTACATTTTCCTGAATTATATTCATAGATGTTTTTGTTGGTTTTTGTTTTGTTTTGTTTTGTTTTGACACAAGCACAAAACTTCAATGTAATCTTATTAAAGACAGGAAACATCTGGAGACAGTGGGCATCAGACCAGCTCAGGTTTGATCCTGACACTATTCATTACTGGCTATGTGATCTTGGCTAAGACCTTTCACTTCTCTAAGCCTCAGTTTCCTTTGTTAACAGGGGATGAAATGTCTATCATTTAGGAATTATCTTTTGAAGGACAATTGGAAGACTAGAGGTGCCTAGTTTAATAAATCAGGAAGACTGCAGGAGGAGAAATTTGATAATAAGTGGAGGCTTGGCATTCGGTTGCTGTCTCAGATGTGTTAAGTTGGAATGCCTATTAGACGATGAAATGGTGGTGTCAAGCAGGCAGTAGAAAACACATGGCAGGAGTTCAGGAGTTTAGAAGAAAGATTTAGACTGAATATATAAATTGAGAAGCTCAAAGCTACAGATATGTATAAGCCATGGGACTTGATAAGTTTCCTAGAAAATGAGAACAGAGAAGAGTTCTCTTGGACCCTCCAGTATTAGGAAGAAACAGCAATGGAGACCAAAAAAAAAAAAAAAAAGGAGGGGCAAGATCAATGAAGTAGGAGGAGAACCATGAGAGAGTGATATCCTGGAAGAGAAGAGAGTTTCAAGAAAGAAAAATCAATTACCACTGAACTCTGTTGAATTCTGCTAAGAGGTTGGTTTAATTTGAGGATTTTTCATATTAGCTCTAATCTCTAGTTCTTAGAACACTATCTGATATACTGTAGGTCCTAATTAAGTGGTAACTGTTATAATTTTAGATCTTGATTCAGTCATATAAAATATTTGTTATATCTTCCAACTTTAATAGTTTCACTTAAAATAGAACTCATGACAGATGCATAAGAAACAGTTTTCTAGGGATGAAATCGATTTGACTAACCAGCAATCCTTTGGTATAGTTGCCAAACAAGTTATGATACATTTAATGATGTTAATATTATCTCCAAATTTTTTTCTTTTGCTCAAAAGAATGGCATGGAAGATCTGACCTATTGACCTACTGCTGAAAAATATTATCAATTTGAAATCAATTCTCTACCTTTATAGCCTAATAAGTTTATCTAAAAAAGAAACTGGATTTATCCGATACGATTTTTTTCCCATGGTAAATTCATGGTGGCTCTCGACAATCCTTTTAACTCTATACCTAACATCTTCATAATAACACATTTTTAAAACTCATGTAAGACTGAAGACAAGTTCTTTGGTTTGTTTGTGTACTTTCTTCTACCTCTCTTTATCTTTTAAAAATTGAAAATTATCTCATCTCTGGTATAATTTTTAAAATTTACTATCAGGAGGGTACTTTCAATTTCCCTCCCTGATTAGGAAGTCTATAGTAGCAGTAAAGGTAGTGTCTCCTAGTGAGTCATATGAGAGTAAATTGCTGACACAAACTTAAAGATTCAAGAATCTCAGTGAACCCCAAATTGGATAAAGGCAAAGAAAATCATGCTCAGACACTTCTTAATCAAACTGAGGAAAATCAAATATAAAGAATAAAATCCTGAAATTAGCCACAGAAAAACAATACATTATATATAACAAAATGACAAAAATAACTGCAAATTTCTCATCAGAAATAATAAGCCTAGAAAGCAGTGGAAACAACATCTTTTAAGTGCTAGGCGGAAAAAAGAACAACCAGATAAAAAAGAACTATCAATCCAGAATTCTATATCCAGTGAAAATATCTTTCAGGAATGAAGGTGAAATAAAAACATTCTCAGATGAAGGAAAACTGAGAGAATTTGTTACCATCAGACCTGCAATTAAAGAAACCGCTGGAGAAAGTTTATCAGATTGAAGAGAGATAGTAGCAGAAGGAAAACTTGAAACTTTAGGAATGAAGGAAGAGCAACAGGAATGATAAATGTATGTACTATTTTTCTATTTTATTCTTTATAATAAATGTGACTCGAAAGAAAAAATTATAAGATTATCTGGAAGGGAGGCTTAATGTGTACAGGTGTAACATGTGTGAAAACTATAACATAACAAAAAGATAAATGGTTGTAAGGTTTCTTCTACATTTTACTTAAAGTTGTAAAATATGAATGATAAAAGATCAAAAAGCTAGATATGTAAATTATAATGCATAGAATAACAACTAAAACAATACAAAAAGATATAGTCAAATGTTAATAAATGAATTAAATACTAAAAATGTTCAATTTTTAGTATTTAGGGGACAAAAAAGAACAGGAAAACAAAAATATTCAGAGAAAAAACAGAAAAATAATTTTAAAAGTAGATTTAAATACTGATATATCAATAACTACTTTGAATGTTAATGATCTAAAGGCATCAATTAAAAGAGAGATTGTCAGATTGGATTTAAAAAGTAAGATCAAACTATATGCTATTTATAAAAATCCACTTTAATTATAATGTTATAGTGAAACTAAAAGTTTAGAGAAAGATACAGTGAAAACACTAATCAAAAAAGTTGCATTGGCTATATTAATATTAGAAAATGTAGATTTCAAAATGAAGAAAATTTCCAGGGATAAAAAGATACATTACATAATAATAAAAGGATCAGTGTACTAAGAAAACATAACAAATCTAAATGTGCATGCATCTACCAACAGAGAGCTCAGAACACATAAAGCAAAAACTGACAGAACTAAAGCAACATAGACAAGTCCACAATTATACTTAATGACCTAAAGACTACTCTCACAGTTACTGATGTTACAAGTAGATCAATTTGAGAAACATTATCAAACAACTTAATTATCTTTATGCGATACTCTACACACAAACAGCAGAATATGCACTCTTTTCAGGTGTACTTGGCATATCAGTAAGATCAACCATATTCTGGGCCATATTTGAAAGTTAAATGAAACACTTATTTCCCCATCTATCTCACTGGTATGTTTCGGGCACATGATGTGTGACAGGGGTGAACAGTGTTGCTTAAAGAGGCTGCTTAGAGTTGAGAGACTAATTTGAAACTCAAAAAATTCAACCTTGAATTTGCCTCTCATCTAAAATATATAACATTTCTTAGTGTATCAATCTTACAGGTACAAATTAATATTAAAATAGATGGGTTAAAGCCAGAGTAAAAAGCAAAACTTTAGAATTAAAGTGCGTATCTCTTTTAAACAAGTATTACTGATAAGAATGAGTCCTGCTCCTTCATTAAAGATATCTCTTGTACTGTTGATTGTAATGCAAGTTACTTCAGGTACTTGAAAGTACATATTGCAATCCTGGTATTTAGAAACTGTCCCTTAGTCTATGTGGCTTCAAGTGAGAGAATTTTATTGTAGTCATCCAGACCACGATTATTACTCTCTTTATCTTGATCCTCCAGTATATACTCTCTTGCACTGATTCTTTCTCACCCAATACCTCAGGCCGCCATTAACACAGTACCTCTTCTTGATTAATAAGAAAAGGAGCTTAGAGTGTATTTTATCATTTTCAGCTTCCTGGTGTTTGTCAAATACTCTTGTTTTACAAGAAGTAGTTTTCTTGTAGGGCTGTGAGTGTGTCTGCATAATTTTTCATCAAGGCAATAACGTAAGATCCTAAATCACAAGCATTCTTTGCAAGTCCCTTAAGTGTAGTGTAATTTGGAACCCGCAATCCATTTCAAATTCGGTAAATTAAAGGGGAAATAGCCAAGCATGAGTTGGAGGAGCAGGCCTGACTCCCACACCTGCAATTTCAACCAAATGACATAAAATGCCAAGCCATTATTCTTCCAATTTAGCTTCCTCAGCTTTCATGTTCAAAACCAAATTCATTCTAAAAGTAATCAAATCAGATAAGGACTGGGTGGGGAGGCGGGTAATGCTAATGATGCAGCCAGAGGAAACAGTCGGAAGGTTCTGGTGTTTTAACATTCAGGGTATTTTATGGAGCACATTTTAAAATGATTTTTCCAGGTTAGTTTAATTGGAGTATCAGAAATCCTTTCATCTGTTTTGACAATTGAAATGATGATGTGCAGCCTGCACTGTGTTTATACTGTTAGAGATAGGAACATCCATATTGATGCTCCGGCTACTGAGAATTTAAAAGGACAGTAGCAGCTAAAGGCCGATTAGCCATGGAGAACATTAGCTTCGATACTTCTCATACAGAGCCAGACATTACGTCAAGCACGACAAGCCACTCTAGCATAAAAGTATTAGCAGCGTCCAAGTCTCAGGCTTACCTTTAAGTTATTTCATTAAAATACAAAATCACGTTGACCTAATTTTCTGACGGGTTTCGAAGAGAGCAAATATCTCCTCTCTTGCTGTACCTACCCTTTCTCCCTCTTCATCCTGCCATAACTCTGGGGAGTCTGCCAGTTTCAATCCTTGCAGAGCACCAATCCCTTTTGTTTTAATCAAGGTAGAAGCTCCGGCTTTAAATGCTTTCTTCCTTCATCTCCAAACATGTATGCTGAGAGTCTTCATTGGTATGAGAACTTCTTTCAATAGCAGTAACTCTTAATGTCCTTGGGGGGAAGAGAGCTACTCAGCATTCAGGGGAGAAGCCGGAATCGCCTAGATCGGTCTCATTATGTAGGCCATATGCAATAAGCCACAGTACCTAACAGCTGCTGGTGGTAGGATTAAGGGGAAAATATTTAATTTGATGCAGGAGCACGTGCACGTGATTTCAGCTGTAGCTCTTACCTGCTCCCTGGGGTGTGTGTTAGATATATGGTATAATGCAGAAATCATTTAATTGTGTCAACACAATGTTAGGATGTTTGTTTAAAGTAAAAATTAGTTTTTGCAGCATAAATTGATTAGTTGACAGGCTATTCGACTGTCACAGAGGCTACTGGATACAAAGAAAAAATTGGCTTGGTTAATCTGAGCAAAGGGGAACAAGTCCTTCGAGATCAGGGGAAATACAAGCAATGTAAATTTGGATTAGTCTTTGTGTTCTGTAAATCAATAAAACAACAGGGAAGTGCGGAGAATCGGCTAGATCATCTATCAAACTGGTTTTTTATTGTGTTTCTATTTCTATCCCTAGTAAACATGTGCCTTCAGTTTCCCATGTATAAAAACATTTGACAAAGGAATAAAAATGGACTGGAGTTCGCTGTAGATGCGGTGCCAATGACAAAGAGAGGAGGTAGTGTTGGCAAGTAAAGATGAGAATCAAAAAGGCTGCTTCCTGAAATCTCAAAGTTAGATCATTTTAAAATTCTCAGGTGACAGGTGGTGAAAGTGAAGATAGATTTTATATATCTACTGCAAAGAAGACTGCCTTATGCAGAATACTAATCAGGATTTTTTAAAAGACAACTGCATTGTTTTAACAGTTTTTAAAAGAAATAGAGGCACATACATGCACCCACACAAAAGAAATCAACTGAGAAGGCTTATGCTGCAACCGAGATTTCTCCCTACCAATCACTTTCAGTCACAGGAGAAATAAATAATGTGCTGAAAGAAGAAAACACTAATTTTGTGGCCCAGCGAAGAGCCCTGCTCTTTTAAAACAGTCCCCTTGTTCTTCAGCCCCTTTTTAAAGGCAAGTATTTTCAACTGATTGCTTTAATTGAGGGTGACCTTTTATCCGTGTGGCCAGTTTGCATTGTCATTGTGTTTTACTTTCTGGTGCATACAGAATCTCACTGTAAGACCGCCTGCCCCAAGCCACACAGCGCACCGAGATACTGCGGAGACTGAGGAAGGGAGGAAAAAAGGCAGGTTTCAGAACTCAGGAACAGCACGTTATATTGCAGTAGTCCAGGCGAGCGAGGCAGAGCAGTACAAATCTTCCCTTTCGAGTGTTTGAAAGATGGGGGCGTCTTTGTGGCATTATCTTCCCAGGTGCCCCAGATGGCACAGTGTACTTCTAATGGAAAACCATTCATCTGGCCCTGGGACTGTACGTGTTGTACATCACGATGGTTCATGGAGGAAACGAGCTCAGACAGCTTAAGCAGAAGGCGCAGAGCATGTGGCTGTAAAGACATAATGGAAGAGAGGCACAAAAGGGCAGGCAAATGAGTCAGAGGCTGAGGAAGGGGAGAAGAAGGCTGTTATTTCTGTGTAATTCCCCAGGATCCACTCTTGCTTGGGTTGGCGGTGAGAAAAAACCAATTCAATTTGAAGATGGTTCAAGGTAAATGAACCAGGGAATTGAGCTGCTGGAATCTAATTAGGGACCCCCCCCAAATTACTACTACCTGCCCAGCAGAAAAGTCAAATGGCTACACTAGCCAAAAGAGTTAAGGGAAGTTGGCAGAATAAGCAACCCAGAAGTTTTGCAAATCTTCCAGATTCTATCTCTCAAACTCTTAGAAGTGATTTTTTTTTTTTAATGTTAATGCCATAGGCATAGAAGACTGCAAAGCAGAAAATATGGCCAAGGAAAAGGTAGGATCCTGAGATTTGAACGGCCAGCAGCATCTCTACACTCTGTGGGGTAAGGTAAGACTCCGAGTAAATCTGTCTTACAAGAACCCATCTCACTAGTGCAGCCCTATAGAGACAGATGGTAAATGCTGTTGGATACTGAGACAGGAGTGAAGGAAGGATGGGGACTGTGTTGGAAGACTGGCCCTCTGGGCTTGCCCCTTGTCACCTGGCATCACACAATTCATTTCGACCCTCCGATAGCTGCTTATTCATAGGCAACCCACTTTGGAACCTTATGTATTTCTCCTTGAGGAGAAATATGGCAGAGTATCGGAACGCGGTTTGGGAAAAATAGAACTGGACTTGGAGCCAAGACATCCAGTGTAGCCCTGACACTCTCACTATGCAACTTTGGGAAACTATTTTGGGTGTCATTTTAAGCTCATTTGTGGAATGAGTTGAATTAGAAAATCTTTAAGCTCTATTACAGCTTCAAAATCTGAGGATTCCCCCCTCAAAAAGGCATATTTTTATAGCATTTTCTCAATTAACTATAAACCCACTTTGATACAAAAGGCATGGAATTAATCCCCAGAACAATAAAAGACCCAGCAGCTGCTGTCACCTTTGAAAGTGATTTCCATCCTGGCTCTTACTTCAAACTTTTATTCACACACAACAAATCAAAATCTACATAAAAGGCAAATTATACTTTTATTTACTGTATGATTATCACCATTGAAACTGCTGATTTCTCCCCAAAGCCTTGTAATAACTACTGTTGCCTCGATTTCATGCATATCCCTAAGTGCAGAAGAGAGACAATAAATTCAAAGGAAATAAGTGAAATGGAATATGTTGCCCTTTTCTACTTTATCCAGGAAAGTAAAATTTATATTTCAACATGTCAATTAAATGAGCAGCTATGTTTTGCCCCCATTGAATAAAGGGGCAAAACACTGAACACTGTACAGAGAACACAACACTTATAAAAAACATTAACAGAAAAAAATATAATAGCTAATCATGCCATACTTAGATAGAAAAAAACATAATCAACTGCCTATCCCTTAATGTAAGATTACCATATTATGCTGACCTGGACTGGTTCTCCTGTCATCTAGCACACACTTTATATTGCTTTCTACCACCATCAGTAGGGGTGAGCTCAGGGAATTCAAGTTTATTTTATTACCAGTCTAGCCAAACATATTTAAGCAGAAAAACTTTTATCAGGAAAAGGTCTGATTCACTCCCCCAAACAAATAAAATTTTTGAAGTTTCCATTTTTTAGATGAAAAATTGAGAGTCTGTCATATAAAATATTATATGCTGACACTTTGAGAGGTGACAATGTAACTTCACTTTTTTATCCTCTTAAAGTAACCAATGGTGGGGGTGGTAAGGGGGCATCACTAACAGTTCAATGAAACTTGAAAGATCTAGAAGGTGGTAACTGACACAGACCATTATTCCTCCTCCTATTAAATAAGTCTCTCTGTCCATGTAACTCTTGCAGTTAATTAAGTTACTCCTTTAGTTGTCACCAGAACAATGTAAGTGAAAAGACCAGATTTAGAGAACAGGGCAGCAGCAGGTAAAAGATTCAGGAGCACAATCCTTCTCATCCCTACCCCTCTGAGAGCCAAGAGCAGATCAAAGCTCCCCCTGGGGTGTTCCTTCTGATTTCTAGGTATACCTTATTATCAATGCAGTCAGATTTTTTTTTTTTTTTGTCAAAAATCTCTCTTGTACTCATTCCAGCATCGTGCCAGCTGTTATCTAGGACCAGGACAAACCTTAGAGTTTTTCTGTCAATATGCCCTTCTTTTGCATCCCTATCCCTATGCCCCAAGCCCCCTTTAAAACAAACAAACAAACAAACAAAAAACAGGAAATAGCAAATAAATCTAGTACTGTGTCTACACAAATCTCAAAATATAGTTTGTGTTATTTTGAAGTCACAGGATGCTGCAATCATCTATATGTACAAGTAACTGATTATATCAGCTATTCCAAGATTGTTGGTGAGAAAAGGATTGTTCACTTCAAAAGTGGTCATCCAATCCAATTAGCTTACTCATTTGACCTTAACCAGCATAATTCAGTTATCTGAATCATGAAGCAGCCTGATTGTATTAAGCATTTGCAAATTGATCTTCTCTGTGATTAACTTTAATAATGACATAAATAACAAATGTGATGCAAAAATGAATAAACTGGTGACTTGCTGAAGAATTCTTGTTTTTCAGGATGATCAAAGATTACTCTGAGTAATAAATCCAATTGAAATATTTATCGAGCATTTCTAAGTTCAAAATGCTGTATGAGACACTGAAGAAACACAAAGATAACTCAGACTTAGTACCTGGCCTCAAGTTTTTGATCTTCAGCAAAAGACAAGCACGTAAACAGGTACACATACTGCAAAGAACAGCACAAGGTGCTACATAAAGTTGCAATAATAAGTTATGAGAGCAGTTAATTTTGAGAAGAAGAAAGTCCGAAAAGCCTTAGGCTGGGCCTTGGAGGGCAATGAAAACAATTAAGAGTGGCAAAAAAAAAATGCCTTCAGGGCCAGCCAGGTAGCATAAATCTGATAAGCACACAAGGGCTAGAGCCTGTGGCAAATTCTACCATTAATGTCCAATGGAAGGGATTTCAAAGTCAACTTTTAAATGATTTTTTTGGCAAACCCAAATATAGCCGTGTGTTGGATTTCGCCTTCCTTGGTCATATGCATTTCATTTAGTTAGAAATAGAATGATTAGGCAAGCACTGCTGATAAAGAAGCAAAGCAAGGCAAGTGCCCGAGACTTGTCTGCCCCTTGACTGCCATCCTTCCTTGGCCCACGTTTTATCTGAACCCTGTAACCTCTGGCATTTATATCGAAAGTGTTTAAAAGAATTGAGCCTCCCGCACTGAGACTCACCATTCAAATTTCTTTCCTATTAGTTCTGGCCTTGCCCCTTTAGAGATGTTAACAGAACTTCACCCTGAACCTGTTTCCCCTGAAGGTACTCCGGAACAGAATTCTAACATATTCCTAACACTCAGAACCCCAGGTTTGTAATCGGCTGGTCATTCAGTCCAGTCTATCCAGTTACACAGACCCTTCAGAATTAGTGTTCTGTCATCTACTTTTCTCTCCTCCACCTAGTGCCTTGAGAGTCTGTCTGCGTCTTGAGCAAGGAAAGTGACTACCAAAGTAATGTCCTTGAATTTGTGTCTTTTCATTATGCCAGGCTTATTGAGTGGAATCTTCTCAGATAAACCAATCAGATATCCATGCAGGTAACACACCACACAGAGAGGGGAAGTATAGAGTCTTATGAGACAGAGTGAAGGGATTAAAGTCTTTAGAATCTCCAAAGAGAGCTCTATTGACTAGCATGGAGAGCTGCATGTCTGTCCCAAGCCAGTGGCTGTGACGAGTCATAAGGTCAGAGTCTTTGGCTCTAGCATACCTATTTGTGATGCTACAGGGTCAGGCTTGAGCATCCTCTGTCTAAGGTGTTCAGCTTACGTGGACCTTACAAGGTGAGATCCTTATACTTATGGGCTCCTGCAGATGGGGGCTGACCTTTGTAGTTTGGGGTGTTCCAGTCACTCTCTAAGGGTGTTCCCACGATGTGCCAGTTGACATTACTGCCATGGCTCCCAGGGAATTCATTTTGTAAAGTTGAAAAAGTCCTCAATTATTTATACTTTATACAGTCTGCCCATGTCCCAGCCTAATGAAGTGAATGCTGCCACCTGCCAGAAGATTTCCCTCATGCTGACTGCCTGTAGATCTCTACCATCTCTGAATGCTGCTATTTTTCATCAGACATCGGGAGACCTGTATCCTCAGGACTTCCTGCAGCTTTCCAGGACTTCCACCAATTTTTCTTGGCATACGCTTGGGTGGCAGAATCCTGTCCATCAGACTCACCTCCTCAGCATCTACAGCAAATCCATCCCAGCAGAGCTAGAGCAACCTTGCTGGGGACTTCTGGCTCTAGGACTCAGCTCTTTCCTTTTTAGACCCATCCTTCTCTCGTTCAAAGAGCCACACTGAATTAGCCTCTACATTTCATGTGCCCAGGCCCTTTTCTGGGTTTTGGGGATACAACAATGAACAAAACAGACACAAACTCCTGCCTTAATGGAGCTGACATTTCTGTGGAAGAGACAAACAACAAATAAGATTAATAAGTAAAATATAGAGTGTATTAGATAGTGGTAAGTGCTAAGGAGAAAAAAAAATAAGCAAAAGGAAGACAAAGACTGCTATGGGGGTGGGGTGTTAAAATTTTAGATAGGCAAACCTCTCTGAGAGGGTGAAGTTTGACACGAGGAGAAGTTACGAGGGAGCTTTCTTGAGAAAATCATTGTTGATCATAGTTGAACTGTCTCTAACATGTCTCATGACCTCTCCAAAAGCCAGGGTACTGGAGCAAAGGGAACTAATGGGTCATGTAGGAGTAGGAACTTATAAGTCACTAAAAGGACTGGGGCTTTACTCTGAGTGAGATAAGAAAACAGAGCCACGTAGAAGAGTAACATGGTCTGAATTAACATGTTCACACAGCAGGAGGCCAGTTAGGAGGCAATTGTGATGATCCAGGTCCAAGATGAGGGTGGCTTAGACTAGGTGGGGACTAGATTGATATAGTTACTGTAAAGAATGATTGAAGAGAAGTAGAATGGGAGGTCATGAAAAGATTCAGCTGAAGGAGGCCTTGAATGATATACTAACCGTTTAAAATTTATTTTCTGAAGAGTAGAAAGAAACTACGGAGTTTAAATATTTTTAGAAAAATATTATTTCTATAGAGTTTAAATATTTTTGTAAAAATAACTCTAGCAGAAACATTGAAGGTAATTTGAAAAGAAGAAAAAAAAAGATGTTAGCAGACTCATACTGACAAGGCAAAAGAATGCAGAGCTCAACCGGAAGAGAAGTAGGGTAACAGAAAGACTATAAAGATATTAGACAGTGAGATCTTTGAGGACAAGTAAGTAGCTTTTAATAATCTTCCTATTCCCAGTGTCCACCATAGTGCCTAGAACACAGAGACATTCAATAAATGCATTCATTCATTCATTCATTCAAAAAACATTTATTGAATAGCTTTAAAAATCAAAATAGATTGGTCTATTAGTTTCTTAGGGTTACCATAACAAATTACCACAAACTTGCTGGCTTAAAACAACAGAAATATATTCTCTCTCAGTTATGAAGAGCAGATGATTGAAATCAAGGTGTTAGTCAGACCAGGCTCCCCTCAAAGTCTCTAGCAGAGAATCTTTCCTTGCTTTGTCCAGCTTCTGGTAACTCCTGGCATTCCCTGGCTCATGGCAATATAACTCCAATCTTTTCTTCCATCTTCATATGGCTTTCTCCCTTTTATCTCTAAATGTCTTTGTTTCTGTCTCTTATAAGTACATCATCATTAGGTTTATGTCTCACCATAGTCCAGGATGGTAACTGTAATCCAGGATGATCTCAGATCCTTACATTAATTATATCTGCAAAGACTCTGTTTCTAAATAAGGTCACATTTATAGGTACCGGGAGTTAGGACTTGGACATATCTTTTTGGGTCCACTATTCAGTACACTACACTTAGATTTAATAAAGTTCTGATTCTAGAGTTAAACTGCTTGCTTGCTTGCTTGCTTGCTTTCTTTCTTTCTTTCCTTCTTTCTTACTTTTTTTCTTTCTTGCCCAATTTAAATGCCACTACTACCACTTAATATCAGTGTTTCCTTGGGCAAGTTAGTTATCCCCTCTGGTCCTCAGTTTCTCCATCTGTAAAATGGGGTTAATAATAATATTTCATTGAACTATTGTGAGGCTTACATAAACTAACCTATATATAAAGTGCCTGGCCCATAGTAAATACTCAGCAAATGTTTACATTATTATATATTAATATACACAACCAAGGTTCTAGAGGTACAAAGACACAGCACTATATTGGTTCCACAGGAACTTGTAGTCTGGTGAAGAAAGAACATTAGCAAAAGGCGTTACCTTATGTAAGGAAATAGGTGCCATGCTGCAGTCAGAACGAAACAAGTTGAGGCACATCTTGAGGAATGTGTTAAAGTTAATCAGTTACAGAAAGAGACTGAGGGTGTGAGGGAGAGAAGAGTGATAATATACAGATGTGAGTTCCAGGTTGAGGTAGCAACATTTGCAAAAATGTGGAGACAGTAGAGATATGAGAGAGTATTGTCCATTTAGGAAAAATCACAAATGGTTTAGTGTTTACAGAAGGAAAGATATGGGGAGAACATGACCACAGATAATAGCGGAGAAAATAAGCACAAGTCAGACTATGAAAGACCCTATGTGCCATGCTAAGGCGTTGAAATCTATCCTAGAAGCAGTGGAGAGTCACAACAAATTAGAAGAGCGACATGGAGAGAACGCACTTACATTTCAGAGCAATGTCTCCACCGAATGAAGATCCGGCGTCTCCAAACCTTTTCTTATTATTATGTACCACATTAGTAGAAATCGGGGACATAGCCCAATGCTTACACATAAATTTATTTATTAGCGTATTTATTTTGTCCATGAATGACTGTACTAATACACATAAAATACACATAAAAATACACATAATATGTGTATTAGTACAGTCATTCATGGACAAACATTAGTACAGTCATTCATGATAGTCAACTTAATCATCTTTTTCAATGTTATTTTATTATCAATTATAAAACTTTGTAGTCACTTAAAAATTATCATTAATAATAATATCTTTAGTAAAAATATATAATTCAATATTGTATTAATTTGAAAGTATTAGTTTAACATTAATTAAATTACTAGGGAGACAGTAATTTAAAGGTCTGATTCAAATTTCATTCTATTTGCGTACTTAGTTACTTTTACAACAGTTGTCTCAGCTGAAAAAGACACCTCACAAAGACACATGGAGCCAAGCACAGAAGCCACCCTTGGCTGCAATTACTAATCATGACACCCAGTTTTCAATTCCAACCACCAATTCCATATTTGTGAAATTCAGCTTATAAACTTTTGTCTTTCCTTACGTCACTCAGTTGTACTGGAAAACTAATTGGAAGACATAGCATTCATACATTTTTAACAAAGGTGTTCAGACATATACCCACGAATTTATTTCTTTGGAAGATTTTCAGAACCAGTCAGAAAATTCCATTTCTGAAATATTTAAGCGAACAGATATGTGAATTGTTATATGTGGCACACATACGGCTTTATATATATATAGATTACACATTTTATAATGAAATATATTATATATAAATATATTATGTATATATTTACACTTTATATAAAATATATATGAATAAAACAAAAATGAACAATTTATATTGAGAGTGTTCTTTCTACAGCATCAGTTTCTTTCAAAAGTTCTTTCATTTTTACTAATTATTATCATGTCATTTTTAGTATGAAATGACTTATTAAGTCTGTTTATTTTTTCAAAAACATCTGCTGGATTATATATTACTGATGGATACTTTCATAGATGATTGCTAGTATAGTATATTTGTCTCTTTGTAATAGAAAACTGCTTGACATATTTAAGTTAGACAGCACTTAAGTATTTGCTATAAGATAAAGAGTGAACTTTGGTACAAAATATTTTCATAGTCACGCCCCATCTCATTCAAAGAATTATAAAGAATTAACTTATTAAGATAGTAACCATTATTCTAAGAGAGAAAATGCAAACTGCGCAAGATAATGTTAAACGCAAAATCTTTTTTGTTGTAATTTGTAATTTTCTTGTCTCAAAGGCCAAGAAACAATAAGCATATTCCAAATACTATCCTCCTTTCTAAACTGAAGTACTAGCTCACCTATAAAGCATGTGCTAAGAGATTTGAAACTAACTTTATAACCATTAGTTCATTACCTACAATTGGAGTAAATAATAGAAGAAAAAACGTTTTAGAGGGAGGCTAAAAGGCAGGTAGAAGAGATGTCTGTGGGAAGAATTAGTGTTTCATGAGGCCCTGTCCCCTAACAAAGGGGATGCTCTTTATCTTGTGAAGGGTATTTCAGGAGAACTACTCAGGTCACTTTACTTGGGTCCTCTGGTCTTTGAGAAACACAGGAACTCGGATTCATATTTTCAAGACGGTCTGATGTTAGAATAAAGAGAGGTGGCTGCTTTGGGAAGGCCTTCTCATCCTGAGTCGCCAAGGCAAGGGATGGTGAATTGCCCTCGGGTCAGCCTGGGTAATCTTAAGAGAACAGTGGGCCTCTTGAGGCACCCAACTCAGAGGGAACATAGAAAGTGAAAGAGCAGATAGGGTAAGAAAAATAGTGAAGAGAGCTAAGGGAAGGGAGACATTTTATATTGGATGACAGGTTGGAGATTGAGTATTAGACTGACTTGGACATTTTATTACCTGAGAATGAACAGAGAAGCTAAGGGAACTGCCCAAGATTTTCTCCTAGAGTAAGGAAAAACAAGCCACAGTGGGTTTGCAGGGACAGTCATGTCAAAGAAGTCTATTCACCTAAACTAGGTGAACAGGGAACGTCAGAATCAACATGCTGTGACAATCAGCCTGGTAAAATGGGTGCCTTCTTAAAATTAAAAATCCTAGGCAATTATTGAGTGGTTTCAATGAATACTTACTATTTGATTGAGCACCATAAATACTTTAATGATCTTTTCTTACTTGTTTAGTGTGTTGCTGGCAGAATCTACAACTCCAACTTTTATTGAATACTCTGGTTCACATAGCTTCTGTCCTTTATGGCTTATTTTCCATTGGAGAAAACTTGTTTTCCTCAGCACAGACCAAATAATGAGGACCATAAAGCTTGCTCTTTTTAAAGCATTTAGAGTAAAATAATTTAGTTCTCTGGCTTTATACATTTCCCCCTACAGAACCAAGTTTTCTTTGGTAGGTTGTTCAACTAAATAATGCTGTAATGAATAATGAATAACAGCAATCTACTGCATACAAGTAGATTTTCTCAGACAGTTGCATATGGTAGGAAAGTGTTTTCAGAAAGAGTAGGCCTAGGGAATATGCAAACTGTTCAATAATGCAAGAGTAGAAAGATTGAAACTTTCTTTTGATTCAATATTGTTTAGAGGCTGGTGTGCCTGGACAGAGAATGAATATGAACTTTTAAAGAACTGGAAATTGTATTTAGATGGAACAATCTACAAGAATAAATCATAACTTAATCTTTAGCCTAAATTAAATGAAAAAAAAATTCTCATTTAAATTCCACTCTTCCTTTGGGACCCAGCCTAAGCCCCTCTTCCTCTGAAACACTCTCTCTGGCCTCACTGTCCCCTAGTCACAGTGTGATGGCCCTCTGAGCAGCTCACACCTACATCTTATCAGTACTACGAAAGCACTTAGTAGCTTTATCTTGAATTGCTGGTTTCCGTTCATCTGCTAAGAGTACTGTTTCTCCAACTTCTTTTTTGTTTGGGTATATTTTAGCAGTAAAAGCCCACACATCTATTTCTCTGTAGTCTCTATAGTACCTAACACCTCACTATCTGAATAAGCCTAGGGTTTGTCTGTTAATTGGATTTTCCCCAAAATTGTTTTGTTAGTTGTTGTCTTTGGATGGGCACTTTGGATTGGCATAGAGACAATGATAAAGTTACTGGAAAGGAGGAGAGAGAGCACTATATATGTCCATGTACAAACAAGTTGGTTGAAAGCCTAAAGTGTGAATAAATATGGCCCTACTAGTCAATAGCCAAATGAGATCTTCCAGCAATTTTCTAAATGTGCTATCTATTGAAAACAAATTGAAAAAGCTAATTAATCTTATCGAAACATCACGATAGGGTTGCAGAAAAAATGGGATAATTTATGGGAAAAAAGTCCTAAAATTAAAATAAAATATATAAAAGATTCAATATTTAATTTAGTCTTCAGTTTATCTGAACTACTATAAATTAAATGTCTCCTCTTTTAAAGTCTATATATCAGCCAAAGTTCAAACAGAACAACAATTTTCCAACTATTAGATTAATGTAGTTTAAAAAATTAATCACGATAATGTAATTGTTACATTTTTCCCAAAATTGACTTGCTCACCATCTACAGTTGATATAATAGCTATATGATGCCCTAAGCAACTCAGTAATAAGTAACAGCATGACTACATACAGACATACATATATATGCATACCTGTTATACTTAAATCAGCCAATTTAATTTCATGTCAAGATAGTTATTTGTTTTATAAAAAAAATTATAGGCAATATCCTAATTTCTTTACATTTCAATTAGTTAAGTATAATATAAACAGCTTTACACTGTAAACCTTCTAGGACAGAGTCCATATTTCTTGTGTAGATCTATAAAGCCAGGTTGAGCACTCATCACACAAAAGGCTCTTTCTAATTGTTGCAGCCCGAATAGAGAGCAGGGCAATAATAGATGGTGAGGGAACGTGTCGTTATTTTGAATTACTTTATGAAGCCTCTCTGGGTATACTCCTTCAGTGCCTTACCTTGTGAAATCAACAGGAAAAAAAAAAACAAGACACTTCTATTATTAAAGCAAACAAAGAAACAGATGTGTGCAGGCTTCATACATTTTTTTTTATCTTTGCCATCCTGTGCTAGGTAACAATTCTTCCTTCAGTGTAAAAAAGAAACATGTCGTTTAAGTAATTAACCATCTTCTGGATTTTTTTCCCCCCTCAGATATTGTCCAAGTCACATGTGTTGTTACTATGGAGAAATCACTAGAAACTAAACCAAAAAGAATAAAAGACTAAAGTGAAAATAAACTAATATTCCTCGACCTCACCTACTGGAAGCATATTGTTTTTTAAAATGATTGCTATAGAAACAGAAAATCATTACTGGTTGAAAGTCTGAGAATATGCTTCAGAGGTAAAGGTTAGGGACATTTGGGGAATCATAAAAACATCTGTATAACATATCGTGCCATAAGTGGCTGCATCCCTACCATTTGTATATGTAACTCTTCCTGAAAGGTGAAGATGCTCTTTAATGAAAGCAGTTCCTAAACAATTCTAGTTGAAAATTATGGTCTTACTATTCTCCTGAGAATTACTTCATGTTCTATAAAAACACACACATTTCTAGGCTGCGATTTTCTAATTGTTTATTCACTTTTGTGACAAGGAGAGTAGTTTTGTTCAGTCAAGGCTATGAATCAAATCCCTTGACTAGTGACAACCTACCATGCATGGGTGGATGCAAACCACTGGGTTCCTGGGTTCATTCAAGTTGCCGGCCATCACAGGGCAAGGCTAAAGCGCAAGTGGGGAAGGAAGTGTGCTCCAGAGCCCTATTGCCTGGGAAAAATTCCGAGCTCTGCCACTTGCTACCATGTGCCCTTGGGCAACATACTTACTCCCTCTGATCTCAGATTTCTCATCTGACAAGACCAAATAATACGGCCTATCTCATACGGGTATTGTCAAAGTCAAATTAGTAAATGCGTGAAGTGCTTAGAAAAGTGTGGACTATGTAGAAGGCCTTTACAACTTACTAGTAATTATCGCTCTATCCACTCTGTATCCACTAACATTGACTCTGTATCCACTAACAACTCAGCTTTCCTGACCACACACCAAGTAACATTGGCCTCTATCACTTCTAACCCAAACAGAACTTTCTTGAGATTTCCAGAATCCTACTTGCCCTTCTGTCCTCTTGTATAATTTTTTAAAGTGCAATCCTGGGGCTCTTCATGAAGTCCTTGATTCCCTTAAGTGTCAAAAAAAGAAAAAAAAAAATGACACAGAAGAGTAAAGCACTTGTTGGTCACAGAGCTCTAGATTCAGACTGCCTAAATTCAAATCTTAGTTTTGCTATTTGTTAGCCATAGGTCTTTGGGAAAGCTGTATGAATTTTCTGCAGCCCAGTTTCTTTATCTGTAAAATGGGTACAACCATAGCCGCCTCTCCGAGGACTGTTGTGAAGAGAACTTTAGTTAGTTATGTAAAGCATTGATCCTTATAGCCCAGTACCTACCACAATGTAAATGGTCAAAAATCTTAGATGGGGGAAAAAAGCAAATGAAAAATGCAAGTACTGCTGTGAAACCCAGTAAACTCTCAGACCAGCCAATGCCCTGGGAGTCCCTCTTTCCCCAAACTTGAATAAACACAAAGACAGAAAATTTCTTGTCACTTCTAGGTCATAAACTCCTGCTCTGTAGTAGTCATGGGACTCTGGGAAGCCACACAGGGAGAAGACTTCCCGCAACATGAAATACAGAGAGAACAACGTGCAGAGTCCCGGCACCCAGCGGCCCCTTGGAATCCTGTGCTGCAGAAGATCTGAACCCAGAGAAGCAGCGTGCCCTCAGTCAGAAACTTCAAGGAAATTCTTTCACTCAATTACTCGTTTATTTTACACTATGTTAGTTGCTGTGGGGGAAATGCAAAAACTCAAAACTCCAATCCGGGTCCTTAAAAGAAATACCTATGGGGGTGGGGAACGAAAACAAAAACAAAAACAAAACTGACAATAGGAACACAGGGATAGCTTAGTTTGGAATCTCCCACTTCTCCTTGGAAATCATCCAGAGAAACAAAAATAAGATAAGAAAAGAAAGATAAGAAACAAAAATCACAAATGTTCAGTGAAGCCGGGGGTTCAGATAACATCCACAAACTCCAGGCTGTAAGTTGGCATGGCTCAAGTTTATTCTGACCGGCAAGCCTATTTGGGAAGTCATGAGTGTGTAGCAGGAAAAACAGGAGCGGATCAAATAATGGTAGACTTCAGAAAGTTCCAGCAAATGACATCTCCCAGAAGGAGAGGTTCTCCCCAGAACAGACGTTGCACAGAGCACTATCGGTGAGGGGAAATAGAGAAGATCCAGAAAGTGTCTGGGGGAACCCATGGGGGACAAATCTCTGAAAGAATCTTCAAAAATACGTTCTAAAATACCCCCTAAAAGTGTGTGCTTCCTTTGGTGAGCAAGCACTGTGTCCTGTGACAGTGTGAAGAAGGAAGACCGGGGTTCTCCTGAACCAGGCAGGGGTGCAGTGGTCCATGAGAGCAAATGCAGGGCAAGCAGATAAAAACCACTGGGCTCATTCACATTTGCTCACCATTGCAGAACAAAAGTGAACACTTACTGTGTGCTAGGCACTGTTCTAAGCACTTACATATATTAGTTAATTTAACCTCAACAACCCTAAGATATAAATTCTCTTTTTATCCACTGATGAGGGAACTGAGGCACAGGTTTGCTCAAGATCATAATAAGGGACAGGGAAAGCATTCAACCCAGGAAGTCTCACTTCCAGTCTGTGCTCTGGGACCCTATCCTGTGCAGCCTCCGACAGATGGGGAGAAAAGCCAGGGAAGGGAAGAATGTTGGTGCATACATTAAGGAGAGCCCTTCCCTTTCCTCTGGAGCAAGAGAGGTGGAGTCCTTGAGGTATAAACCTTCCAAGTTTAAACCAGGACACTCCTACACCACAGAATCCTTCCCTTGGTAATCCAGAAAAGCAATGCACGTTAAGAAAGAAATATATTCCATATAAATACAAATATATGAAAGAGCAATGCACTATTCCTACAGATGAAAATTTACTATAAAAGTGCTGCCCAAAAGATGAAAGTAGTGAATATGAAATAAGAAAAATCTTAAAGTCACTGAAATTGTGAAGATATTAGGAAATAAACCTCCTGCTGATAAGAGAATATGAAATAAACAGACTTCATGATAGAAATGACAGGGAAAAAAAAATAAAAGACCAGCTAAGAAATTAAAAGTTAATTATAAGGAGCACAAGGAAAATTTGTTGAATGTGTCACAAAATCCAGAAATCATGAAAGAAAAGATTGATAAATTCGAACACACGGAAATTAAAAACTGTTTGGCAAAACCAATGAACAATAAGAACAACAACAACAACAACAACAACAACAACAAAAAACCCAGGACTGTTGTAAGCAAAGACGAATGCCAAATGATAAATGCGGAAAAATGCTAACAATTTATGTCACAGAAAAAAAAGTAATATTACCAATATTTAAAGAGATCCTTGAAATCAATAAGGACCAGTAATCCAATAAAAATATGGGCAAAGGCCATGAATGGATAGTAACAAAAAATGACAACATAAATGAACCTTACATATACAAAAAGATGTCCAAACTCATTCATAATTAGAGGATATAAATGTAAACATCCTGGCATACTATTTTTACCTATCGATTTTGCAAAACCAACATTTTGACAAGACATTCCACTGGCAAGGCTGTCGGGAAAAGGGCACCTACATGCACTGCTACTGGGAATTGCCCTATGGAGGGCAATTTTTTGGTTTATTTAACGAAACAGTAAATGTATTTAGCATTCAACCCAGCAATTCTAATCCTGGGAATTTATCCTACAGCTACAACAGCACACATGACAAATAATACATTCACAAACCTATTCACTGCAAGACCAGTTGTAATCTGGAACATCTGAAAATTGCCCAAGTGGTTTTCGGTATGAAGCTAGTTAATCTAACAATGGTACACACACATGAACAATTACAAACTATTATTTATCTCTCAGACATGCAGGGCTGGAAAATGAGATAGAAAAGGCAGAGATAAGAGTAATGCTTCTCAGTACATCTCATATTGTTCCAATATTTTTTTTTTAGTATTGTGTACTTGGATTTTTATTTTTGTTTTTGTTCAAGAGTTTTGAAACTGCGCATTTTTTTTCTCTTAACCTTGACATTTTGAAGAGTCCGGGCCAGTTTTTGTTATAAACTATGCAAATGTATTACTTCTTTAAAACTAAAAATTATATAAAAAAGTAAAGTGCATAACATGAAATATCTAAAAAGTAAATTCAAAAGCGTAAATAAGTATTTATCTAGTGATATTTCAGATTACATTTAAAAATTAAAAGATTCAGGAAATGAAATGCCATTGTGGAAAAAGTGAAAGAGTATATAGTGCTAAAACTCTGCCTCTTTGGAAACTGAAAAAAGAAATTGTATAGTTAGTACAATACTACTGGGTAAATGGCAGCAATTCTACAGGAAAACTCAGATTTATAGCAGAGACAGAGGCTTTGGGTTGAAATCGGCACTTTTTCCTTCCTGCAGTCACCAACATTTCACACTCAAGCTTCTCTTAGCTGTCTCTAGTCTCCACCGGCTGTGGGGGTTGCCGTACAACAACACAGTCCCTCACAAATCCCCTCAGGCTTATTCACGCCCATGTCTCCAGGAACAGTTATTTTCCTTTTCTCCGATAGCTACACATGAAATTCAGCCCTTAAAGCCTAGGGTTGCAAATCCAGGGTATCCTCCTTCCATTTTGAAAGGAGTCCTAAACAAATCCAGCCTGGGCCTCCACATGCTGCCACTCTCAGCCTAAATGTAAGCTTTCCTCTGTGAGCACCATTCAAAGAGTGCAATTTTTTGAGAAAGACAATTAATATAAAAATAAATGCACTATACACTTAGAAATGAGATTTTGGAATATGGTCTCATAAAATTCTCATTTACAGATAAAGCAATTTGAGTTGCCTTGTAAGGTTTTCCAGGGCTTTTTTTCCCCAGAATTTTTAATTTCTTTCATTATTCTACATGCAATGGTTTTGTCATTTTATGTGCCCACGTTTATAACAAGCATTTAATTATTTTGACAATCTATAGCAAAAAATACATCTCACATAAGGAAGAAGCATTGATTTTACAAAACCCTTCCTAAATTGTCTAAGAGAAATCCTGAAATCTAAAAGTCTAGTTGGTAAATAATGCCAAGGCCATTAGAAAATAAAAAGGATATGTAGAATTCAGTCATCCTTTTATTGTTCCCATTAACAGTCAATGTGGTAACAAAATATAACGCTATAAATCCTTCTGAGTTAAGCAAATAAAAAGGCCATAATAAAGGTCAATTTTACTGCCATCAATTTGCAATGATGAGACATTTGGTTGCCAAAGGAAGCAACAAATGCAACCCAGAATTATGGCATCTCTGAAAAAAAAAATGTTGCTACTGTGGCAAGAAGTGCTTTGAGGAGATTTACACTGAAACCAACACTCAGCTCTGCTCCAAAATAATAATGTGAATTATTTACAAATTGTTCTTACCCTGTGCAGGGCAATGGAAAAGACAAATGCATTGTCATGCTGCAACAAAACAGAATTTTCATTATACAGAAGATGGAGAAGTTATAATGGGTATTTGAAATACATGCAAAACTAGAGGAGAAATGGTAGTTTTGTGAACAATTAATGCTATCCATAATTACAATGTGCAAACAAAGAAACCATCAGGGGACAATTGCACAATAATGAGATTTGGGGTATTAATCTTACTCTGAAATGGCAAGAATGAAATTTTTACAAAAACAACAACAGTCAAAACAATAGCACAAAATAGAAAGGTGGAGAGGGCTGCTATTTACTTTAGGATTTTTTTCACTAGAAAATCGAAAATTAAAACATCATACAAGTGTTAACTACCTGCGTGATGCCACAAACCCTAATCTCCCTCTCTTCTCTGCCTTCGCTTGTTTTACCTCCCAGTTTAAACTGCACTCTTAGGCAGGATAGCCACATGTTCTACTCGAATTTATGTTTAGCAGAACCATTTGTAAACTAGTAAGAATTCACAGGAGATATTCATTTGTACAACTGGCTTCTAGGCCAGTAGTGGCAGCTACCATACCAAAATACTAGCTGGTCAAGAAAAGAAAAATGCCAAATGGGTTTAAAAATGAACACCAAGTAAGAGTATAGAAGGAACATTCTGTCCAGACTAAGGAAATTATTAAATTTCTATTTATAATTATCATTTTTTTCCTAGATTATAAAATGCATGCTCGGTGTAGATTTTCAGAAAATAAAGAAATCACCTGTAACACTACTACCAAAAAATACATACTGCAATATTTTAGTGTAATTATATCTCTCTACAGTCTTTTCTGTCCATATATGTATATATATGAACATATTTGGGATCATACTGCAAATACTCTTTTATAACCTATAGTCATCACTTAATATTGTATTAGAAATACTTCTCATATGATGGCTAGTACTTGCAGTTTTCTATTAAATAACCAAAGTATAATTTATGTAATGAATCCTTTGTCCCTTATGTATTCATTCAACAAATATGTATTGAGCATCTACTGTAATATGACACACTATCGCTAATAGGTGCTAATGTGGCAAAGATGATTAAGAAATATTCCCTGATGTCAAAGGGTAAAGTGATCACTATGATGCCTTAATAATTTGCATCACACTATAAGTAACTGCTTGCTGGTCCCAGAGGAGAGTGACTATCACTTTCTAGAGAGTTTAAGAAAGGCTTCACAGAAGTAAAAATTGACATGGGTTTTATAGAATGAATAGAAATTAATAGGGCAATCAAATGGGGATGAGATTTTCAGACAGAAGGAAG
>NW_006431925.1:701278-703156 GCF_000325575.1 Pteropus alecto | reverse complement strand
GATGGTGGCACCATACAAGAAAGACTAAGTGCCCTTCAACTTTCAGAAAGTGTTCTTTGTAATACAGACACCTGCAAAAGTATGACCAGGCTTTCTCTGATCAGTGCATGTTTCCCTTTGTTCATCACATCTGACTTTATATATAAACACTGTTTTTTTTTAATACTGTTTTTTTGATGTGGCCATGCCATCTGGTTAGGGAGGAGCCACTATGATGTTAAAAAAGAAGAAAAAAAACATCAGAAACAGGTAGATTTTGAACACTTTAAATGAATACTTTATATCAACTGAGAAGGGAGATATAATTTAGCAACTTGGCTTTTATTCTAAAATATACTGCTTCTAATTATTAAAAAGAGGAAAAGATAAATTCTAAAATTCTAAAAAAATAACACTAAGTAGAAGTGCAATGGATACCAAATACATAGTGTGTTCGAGGTTATCCAAAGAGCATTATCAGCTCGTGAAATCCACAGACTATAGTGTAACAGACAGTAATAAATTTGGAAGGGCTGTCTGGGGTAGGTGTGAAAAACTATCCCGAGACTCTTGAACCTTCACATCAAAGCCATATATAATTATTAGCTCCATGTCTCCTTGGAGCTATTTGGACTTATCTTTTGATTACCTACTTAGAGATAGTTTACCTGTCTTTGAAGTTATTACTAACAGTCAGTAATTTTGATCTGTTCCAAGATGTAACAACTTGACTTCTAGGGTTTGCTCTCAACCACAATATTGTTTGGTTCCCTGTAGAGCTCATGACTTGCCCGCTGTTCCAGAAACACTTGATCTTTAACTGGATCCCTCTGGAAAGTTTTGTTGATATATTTAGTATAAAGCAGACCCAAAGCAGAGCATTTCCATCAATGACATAGCAAGCAAAATATTTACCTGACAAGGAGTAAACATGAAGTCCCCACAAATGACACATGGTGATGGAGAAGTACAGTCTGTATTCTCACACAACTCTTCTGACACCTGTGTCAATCCATCTTTCAGCCTTAAAGAAAGCTGTACTGGCAACATTCTACTAGATAAGGAGCCATGCATATGCTTCCCCATACATTGGGCCAACAAGAGTGTGTCTCAACTGATAAAGAGTTCTTTCCCTGTACTCTAGGGAATGCACTCATAAAGCAAAGCAGAGCAATTCCGACAATGAAACGACAGGCAAGATGATGCTCTCCTCTGATAAGAGGCACATACTACTGAATTTGTCAATTTAATATGAATCATTTTAAGCTTTTAGTGTCTGATAAGGGAATTAAATTTTACTTAGTTATTTCCATAGAAACTAAAGAGTTTGCAGAGGTATTTGGCATTTGACTTCTTAATCGCATCTTTCTAAATGTTACTTTCTAAAAACAGCATTGGTTTTCAAAAACTGGAAACTGGAAGCAAGAAAGCCTGATGGAAAGAAATGAGTTGCTATAAACTGCTATAGCACATTATTAGCTGATATTTTAAAAATCAAATTAATGTGTTTATTATAAACCAAGTTCCAAAAAGAAATGTGCCAGTATGTATATATACATAAACTGCCTCCAGATTCCCACTTGCAGTAAACATTCCTAAATATTTTTCAAGCTATAAAAGGAAACCCAAATAAATACCAGCTGTTCAGGTTTATCTAGGAACAGAAAAAATATCAAAAGAAAAAAAAAAAGAATACACTGCTGCATCGTTAGTGTCAAATGAATCCCAAAAAGTTGTAAAGTAGGGGCAATGGGTTGTGGGGTTAAAAGGATATGGAGATAAAGAACTCCTCGGTTCTCTACTGGAATCTTACAGATGGTTGATTACAGAGTCACATCAGTGAAAAGGCCACGTGTGCTTCACAGCGCTCTCTCTCCTTTTCTTTTCTTTTTTTTCTTT
>NW_006431925.1:687022-701152 GCF_000325575.1 Pteropus alecto | reverse complement strand
TCTCTCTCTCTCTCTCTCTCTCCATTCCCCCTCCCTCCCTTTCTCTCTGTGCTCAGTGTGCATGTGAGTCTATTTGTCTCTTTCTGTCTTTTTCTATGCCTTTCTGTGTATGTGTCTATGTCTACGTATCTGTCTGTCTGTCTCTCTCCTTCTCTTTCTGTCTTAGCAAAACCTCTCTCTCTCTCCCTCTTCTGTCCCTACCTCAGATTGACTATTCTGCTTTCAAATGCACAAAAACAAACAAGAAAGCCCTAGCCCTTATTAACATTACTTTCCAGAGAACGATGGATAATTACATTGAGTCTAGATCTTAGGCTTACGAGAAAGAAAATCTAATGGTTCCAGGTTCGATTCAGTACAACATTTAGTTCAAATAACTGAGGTCATAGAGGGTACATGGAGTCTCCTACTACAAACATGGTCCCACACATTGGGTGGGAGGGTCAGAAGCCATTCTCAGACAAGGAGGAATGGGAAGGAAACATCCCTCAGTGCCCGTGGCACTATTTTCATGAAGACTTTCCCAGCTAAGCTAGTTCAAAAAGATGTCCCACTTAGCACTTAAGCATGTCACTTACTTTGACACTTATTAGTTGTAGTATGACCTTGAGAAAGTTATTTTTCCCTCCGATCTTTAGTAACACAAGCTACCTCACTGGTTTTAAGATTGAATAGGTAAATATAGGTGACAGCATTTATGACTGAGATGGCACAAGGTCAATGCTCAATAAGGGTACTTCCGCTCTTATGATGTTACTGAATGCTGCCCGTTTTGGGGTTCTGATCTTGTCATCTCTGCCTGATCTCCTAAAGGACTTTACACCACCTCAGTGGCTCCCACAGTAGCTGGTACAATGCCAGACACAGAGCATGTGCTCAGAAAATCCCTGTTGAATAATCAACTATGTTAATACTCTTAGGACTCTAAGAACTAAAACCTGAATGAATGAGTCATATTTCTCAGTACATACTGTACAAGGGGTTCTTGATGAAAGAGAGAAACCTATGAGTATACATCAAATGGCTAAGTAAGTAAAAGTAATGGTCCCAAGAGACTAAAAATAGTTTGGGATTTTTCTTTTGCTCTTAGTATGACATATTTCTAGGATGACTGTAGAGGAATAACTGCTGCAGCAGACAGAATTATTATTCACGTATATACTAATGCCACAAGCATTAAACCCTGTGTTGACTCTAGTAGTCTCAAGACTTCCGAAATCTGATTTAGAAATGGTTAGGGAAAAACCATGACCCCATCGTCCAATCCTCCCAGTATCTACAACCACATGCACAAAACACAATTTCCTGAAAACACAGTATTTGTCGATTTTGTTCCCTGCTGTATCCCTAGCACTGATCACAAAGTTATAACACAATAGATGCGAAATATATGCTAGCAAAATGAGCGAATTAAAAAATGAATGAAAAAATCCTGACTCCATCCCCTGTAGGGCAAGCTTCATAGGCATGTGACCAATGAGGATGCACAAAGCTCCACACTTAGAAGGACCCCATGTTTGGTTTAATGCTCTATGGTTATCATCTTGAAATTCTTCAACATTTTGGAAAAGGGGCCCACATCATCATTTTGTACTGGGCCCGTCAATTATTTAATCAGTCTTTCTTCTCCTGGTAAGTAATACTGGATGACCATCAGCCACTCACTGTAGACAATAGTAAACCCAGTGTATTAGTTCTTTGGGCTACTCTAACAAAATACCACAGACTGTGTGGCTTATAAACACAAAAATTTATTTCTCTCTGGAAGCTAGAAGTCCAAGATCAGGATGCTAGCACAATCTGATGAAGATCTTCTTCCAGATCGCAGACTTATCATTGTATCCTCACATGATGAAAGGGTAAGGGATCTCTATGGGGGCTCTTTTATAAGGTCATAAATCCCATTAATGAGGGCTCCACCCTCATGACTTAAACACCTCCCATAGGCCCTACCTCCTAATACCATAATACTGGGCATTAGGATTTCAACATATCAATTTGAGGGAGGGGGACAAAAACATTTAGACCATAGGAAACAGCATCAGGAATGAGGATGCTTGCACTGAAACAGGTGTAATGCTCCCATGGAGATGCAGATCCACCAAGTCCCAGATGGTCCAGCCCCACCACCCCAATACCTCCTGAAGCTTCCTGGAAACTTCTGCTTCACTGTCCCACCTGCTTCTGACTCTACCTCTCAAAGTGGGCTCCAATATTATGGATAAATGCTTCCTGGGTTCCAGCTACACTACTTCTTATTTGTTTACTGAATTCCAAAAGGCCAGTGGTGTCTCTTCTCTACTCACCTTTTATACCGTGGCTTAACACTGTGGTTATTACTTGCATATTTTAACTAGGGCTTGCAGCTGGGGTATTTTTTGTGTGTATAAGAAATCAACTGACTATTATAAAAGGCTTCAAATCAAAGTAAGACAAATTACTTGTAATTCCAAGACAAGTCTCCTAATAAGCTATGACACATATTTCAGGGGTAAACATTGACAGAGTAAATCCCCAGTAGCACAAAGAGTTAATAGAAATATATTTTAATTAATCCATACTTAACAGCATGCCTCTACTTGACATGTTTTTCTTTTCAAATACCATTTTCATTATTTTTTATTTTAATAGAGTGGTCATCTTCGATTAAAGCTCCCTGTCTCTGATCATAATATATATTCACACTTTCAATGAAAATTTGTTCCTATCACATAGGAATCCACTGTTATTAGGTTCTATTGCTACAATTTACTAATATCAAGTCCATTAAATGATGATACATTAGGCATAAAAAATATTCTATAACTGAAGAAATAGTTTTATTTCAGAATTATTTAGTTCTTTTAAGATTATTTGGAAACATTAATAATTATTTTAAAAGATTTTCACAGAAAAAAATAGAGTGAACTTTTGAAACTAACAAAGACCATCAGTATGTCTACGTTAACAATTCTGAATTTACTTATTAATTTCAATCTTCCTCTAGCCCATCACATTCTAAATGCACCTATTAAAATTATATGACAACCTTAAGGAATAAAAATCAAGTTAATGAGTAAGAATAAGATTTATCCCCATCCACTGAATTATGCAGAACACCCGCCCCCATTCTTAACTCTTTTAAGTCTTTTTTAGCCCTTCTTGGTCCAACATAATATCCCTGCTCATAAATCCTACTCTTTTAAATGTTTCTTAGTCTTCTTGGTCCAGCATAACATTTCTGGAGAAGACAAATGAAGGTATTATCCTTTTGGACACTCACTGACCACACATCTCTGTTCTGCCCAGCTCTCCTGCCACGACGTGCTCACCTCTCCTTTCCTTTGTTCTTATAATTTGTCTGTCTTGTATGAAAAAAATGTACAACCTAACCTGAACATTTAGCACCCTGCACATAGAATTCTCAGCTCAATTTTCTACAACAGTTAAACTGAAAATAGCTTCAATTTACAAATAGAAGGACAACTGCTGAATTGGGAAGAAACTTTACATATGTCTATATCAGTGAGTCAGCAGTAGATCTCCCCTCAGTGAAAACTAACTTAATACTATAGTCACTGATAGCTCCAAACACATGAGTAAGCCATTGTTGTGTCAAGCTTTGGCATCACTTATTAGTGGTAGTTGTTTAAGAATCTACAGAACACTTGTTACTAATAGTAACACTTGTTACTATTACCGAATCATTCTGTAGACAGAGCACTAGGCAAGCCTCTGCTAGGACTGAGAATACATTGTACTATAAAACCAGGAACAATTTTGTTTGTTAATTAATTCTATTCACTATTAGATAGCTTCCACTGATGACAGAATAAAGTCCAGACCCCTCACCTGGTATGAAACTACACATCCTATCTAATTTTCAAATACATACATTATATGCTAAATATACCGAAGGTGCCAGTTACTACACTTTTGTCTCCCAGCTCCAAACCCATCCTTCTATATACTCAGCTTTGTGATGCTGAGGCTAGAACTTGGCAAATAGCATTTCTGCATTGACAGAGTCTCCCTATTAAGTTCTGCTAATAGGGGACTATAGATGGAGGCTGCAAGACTAGAGAAGGAAAATATTACTCTTTCTTGTTTGTTTCCTGTGTGCTTCCTACTTACTTCCTGTTCGTTCCCTGTTACTGTGAGCATCACCCTAGCAATGCTTCTTTGCCCCAGAAGCAGAAGTTTCTTCCCATAGAAGCAGCTGAATTCTGTCTGCAATTTTTCTACCAGCCTCATAGTGGGCCCCTAAGAGACACCAGTACCAGCCACAGAGCTGTCTGTCTTCAGATGTCTGAGATCCAGCCCCACAGGTCTCTTCTCTTCAGTTCTAGGTTTTTAATAATCCCAATTTCTTGTCATTATTCCTCTAGCTTTGAATCTTGCCATTATTACCTAGGTAACAAGTTACTGGGTTTTTTGGTTTTTGTCCTTTTGTTACCTAGTAAACAACTTTAAGCCAAGTTAAAAATTTTTACATTAAGACTGATACTCTAACTACTAGCCACATTAATTTGCTTGCACCCTGATTTTATACACTCTCCTGGAATACTCTCATTATTTCTCTGGAGATGTATGCTTAAATATCTTCAGTACCCTTCTTAATATTACTTCTTCTATGACGCTTTTCTTGACCTCCTTAAACAGAATCACTTTCTTATGATTAGTACAATTTCAGTTTACACATCCTTCTATATGCTAGTCAACACTATAATTATTTACATATCTTTATGCTCTACTAGACTGTGAGCTCTATGGAAGCACAGCCTAATGCCTTATCATCTCTGCATCTATAGTATTCAGCACATTATCTGGCACATAATAGAAATATCATCAACACTCAATTAACTTTTTGTGTGTTGATTAACTACAAAGTTCTCTGGGTAGATTTAGAAATAGTTTTTAGTATCAGGACATAAGGCTTTTGCTTGTGTTCTATGATATAAGATGTACTTAGAAAGATGCCAATTCCAGGAAAATCTCCCCACTACCCAGTCAACTTTGTCTCAAATTCCTTTTTTATGATGTATATACCACAACGATGGCTCTCTATTTACCATTGAATAAGCACAAATTCTTTACCAGGATATTCGAGACACTTCAAAATCTAGCACAGATTATTTTATTTCCCACTGACACATATTTCGAGCCTCTAACCTAGGCATTGGTCAACTACAGCCTATCCCACATGACAAATCCAGACTACCATAATTTTTGTAAATAAAGTTTTATTGGAAGACAGCCAAACTTATTCATTGGCGTATGGTTAGCCCCAACCTCACACTTCTATACTTTTGGATATGTCCACTACTAACATGTACACTCGTCTCTATGTATTGTCCAAGGCTGCTTTCATGCTACACACTCAGAGTAGAGTAGCTATGTCAGAGATCGTATGCCCCACAAATCCCAAAATATTTACTATCTAGCCCTCTTATAGACAACGTTTGCTGACTCCTGCTTGAGACTATTGCCAAACCAAAATTACAATCTGCTCCCCACATATGGTCCACATCACTTTTGCTATTGCTATTATTATTCTCCCATTTTGCCTATCATATCCTATTAGTCTCTGAAAATTTCCTGACCTATTCAACTAAAAGACCTCACTCCTTCCTTTGAACTTGTTTCATTTTGTATCACTCTTATAACATTTATATTTTTAGTTTGAATTATCATTATATACATATCTGTGTGTGTATGTACACACTCAAACTGATTATAGATTCTTAAAGGATAGGTTCTAGAATTTATATATCTTTTTATCTCTTACAGCCTTAGAAACCAGTAGAAATTTATAATAAATATTTGCCAAATTGAGTCAAATAGAACTGAACTGTTTACCGCCAGGTTGCCTATGCTCTTCTCTCAACAGTCTCAGATTCTGAATAACATACCACATCACGAACCAGTTAGTGAGTCAATGCAATAGATTATGATTAGTTTCTTTCCTTGATTTTAAAAAATCTGCTCAATCAAAAGAGATAATGCTTGATTTGACAATGGTTATCTAAAATGAACCAAATCATATTTAAGACTGTATTTGGGGATTTATGGGAAACTGTGACTGCTTTTAAAATTAGTGTGTAACATAGTGAAAGCCTTAGAATCTGCATGTGAGGTAACTTTAGCCAGTGATTTGAGTTAATGAAGGCTATTAAGTGATTCACCTTGAATTTCTCACAAAGTCATTAGCCACAGAATTATTTTACAGAATTGTTCTGTTAGTGATTATAAAGCAAATAGGAGATTTTAAATCAGAGTAAATTCAGCTTTCTTTTATAGTTAAATACTACCTTGGTCTCTATCTGTAATTAATGTATTCTGTTTTTATCTCTGAGATAATAAATTGTGAAGCTATCAAAGTATATAATTCAACAAATGCATTTAATAACATAAATACAATGGACTTATATGTGCTAGAGAAAGGAGTACAGAAGTGATGCATTATTTTGTCTTAATAAAATGAGAATTGATTCCATTTACCCTGCTTAAGTTATACTCACTACTTAAAATCTTTTTTTTTAATTCTAAAATAGTAGACCCCTCTAGAAATGCTTCTCATTTAACAGAAGACCTCCATTTGAGAAAACAAGATCTATCAGTTCCACTGGTCCAACGGTATTTCCTCCAAAGTTATGTGTTCGTCAGTCATGGCCAGTCACCTGGTAAAAGAGTCCCCTCTAATAAAAGAACCCAAGATTCAAAGTGTAATCCTCTAAAAGGAACACATATGAAAAGTTTGACTTAACTCAGCATGCTTCTCTTTATTTTATGATGTCCTGATACCTTGGGTGATATTAATCACATCACAGTCCCATCAATATTACTTGCACTGTTATTTCTACTTGGCAGATTATCTCATCCAACAGCAATGATCGAGCATCTACATGAAAAATGAGAAGGTTTCTAAAACCCTGGGCTTCATTCTATTCCTCAAACATGGAGTGCCACTTATCTATTAAAATTTGTTGCTACTGCTCAGGAGGAGACACACCTAGCTATCAAATTTACATAATAGAGAATATTGCAACTTGACCAGCAAAACATGGGATATGACCCTCTGAGCAAAACAAAGCTATACGTAGATAGTTCACTTGCACAGTAAAAAGAAAGTGAAAACTTGGATAGCAACAATGCTTTGGTCTGACTCCAGCAGTAGTATTGAGTGAGTAAAAGCACAGATTTATATTCGGAAAGATAATAGGAAGCAAGGAAGGTCGCTCAAATAACAATTCAGTTTATGAGAATGTCAGTGTTGTTGACTCACTATAATTTTGATGTTTTAATGTCTTAAAAGAGCTTGGACCTGGTTCCATAGAGTAGCAGTTAGCACGTCTACTTTACATGCAGAAGGTCCTGGGTTAGTGCCCCAGTGGAGCCACAGTCCATGGTCTACAGCCATGCCACCCTGAACAAGCCTAATCCCATCTGATCTCGGAAGCTTAACCAAGCTTAGGGTCAGGCTTGGTTAGTACTTGGATAAGAGACCACTTAGGAAGACCAGGTGCTGTAGGCATAAATAATAATAATAATAATAATAAAGCATACTATGTGCTTATAGAATGATAACACTGGAAAGACTTAAGATATCAAGCAGACTAGGGATCCTCATTTTATAGATGAGGAAAATAAACCCCAAAGACTTATAGTGCCTTGTGAAAAGAATTTCATAACTAATTAGCAGTTGTAGAATCTGACTGACATCTCCTTAGAATCTACTGACTATTCCTCTAAGTTAGGTTGTTTATTTGGGGATAGAAATATCGCATATCTATATGTATGTGCTGTGTTTATGTTAAAGAAAAACTGTAACTCTCAAACAAAGGAATATAATAAGCAAATAAAATAAAGAGGGAAAGAAGACAAAATTGGCCAGATGGATGGAAAGCAACAGCAATCCTATTGATCAGTAGCCTCTAAGCTTCTCCACCCATAGGCAAAGGTTGGAGTCCCCTTTACAGCTGACTGATCCCTGCAGCTATTACAGATTTGCCCATTTGAAACAAGCCAACTTTTAGTCTTTTCCCTAGGAATATACAAACAGTTATATATATACACACTCTATTACAACGTATCTAGTATGAAATAAAACATAAATTCTCAGGACCTCATCACTGATGTCTGAAGATTTTCATCAAAACTTGCACAGCTCTCATTGTTGGTAGCTGAAAGAAAAGGAAAAAAAAAGAAAAGAAGAGAGAAGGGAAGGGAAGGGAAAGGAAGGGAAGGGAAGAGAAAAGAAATACAAGAAAATATTCTAACTAAATAAGAGACATTAAGGACCATTTGGGCAATTTTAGCAATGTAAACTTCAAAATATGTCTCATGTTTTTACTTTGTTTTTATCTTCCTGAATTTTAATCTTAATAATACTGTTGTTTACCTAGCTACTTCGTTTTGTTTTGCCTTTTTCTAATATGCTCATTACTGCCCATATTTTTCAAAATATACATATGAGAGATAATGTCATTGGACTGGAATACTGTCACAAGATAATAGTTCCCTGTTGCTAGATAAATGCTAAGGTAAAGCTAGACATTTACTGAAAGTAAATGTCGAGGCAAATTGAGAAACATTGATTGTAAGAAAATGTTCTAATACAGTAGTAGCTTCATTTCTGTTGTACCAAATGATGCGTGTTGATATAATCATTTTCTTTAATAGATCGTAGTGTAGTCAAGTTAAAGTAGCTTACAATACAATGAAGCAACTACATTCTGATTTTTGAAGAGAACCAAAATTTGGCATAATATGTAGCCAATCCAACAGCCATTCTTAGATAATAAGCCTAGTTTCTCCTCTATCAAGTTATGTGTACCAATGATTTCGCACTAGCAGAAACTAGTTGTATTCCAACTGTAAATAACGACTGGCTATAGCATAATGTGGTTTGATAGTTTTCCTTCTAAAGAGTTCATGTATTGCATTTTAGAAATGTATAAATATATATACATATATACATAAATATAAAACTTAAGCACTTTGCCTACCCTTACAGATAACAAAATGTGTCACAGCAAGTGTGTAGAAACAAAAATCTAGTCCAGATTTTGAAAAATGCAATGTTTCAACCTTTCAAAAACTGACTCCCATAATACACATTTGCTATTTTGAAAACACATCCAAATTTTAGGAAAGATGACAGCTCCCTGAACAAATTCTGTTCCAATAGGTTCAACTTAACATGGTGGGCCATCTAAGCTAGCCCAAGTGATGCCTTAAAGGAGATCCAAAAATAAGAGCTTTCCTTAGAGAAAAAGTATGACTCACTAAAAGGAATTTCTCAGTGCATTGCAACTATTGGGAAAACAGAGCAAGGTCGTTTCACTAGAGACCAGTTTTGCTTAAAGAGAAAAAGAGGATATCAAACCAAATTAATTGCCTAAACTTCTTCAATGTTCATACATCTAGAAATAGAAGAAGGTTTTATAGCATATATTTAAACCTACTTTTCACAAACTTCTCTAAGTTCTGAAAGGCAAAGACAGTAAAAGGAACAGAATTCACCTGAAGAAAAATACACCGTGTTGTCAGAGAGAACAAAGATAATGGAGAGGTTGAAAATGTGTAAAAATGTAGTTTCACTTAAATTTTCTGGTCACAGGGAGAGAAGTAAGAAACTAAAAGACACAAATGTAAATTGTGTGTGTGTGTGTGTCTGTTGTTGATCTATACCACATTCGACTGTCAAAAAGCACATTAAAGAAGTTATAACATCAGAGTTTTCTCAATTTTTAAACAGTCAGATTTCTATTTGCATAACTGATACACTGTATAGTGATTTAATATTAGTACAGGGTCAGGTACCCAATTTACTCATCAGCTAGATGAGTATAACCTTGAGAAAGTTATTTGATCTCTTCATTATTCATTTCTGTATCTCCAAAAAGTGGATAATAACACTACCTATTTGTAGGACTGCTATAAGAATTAAATAAGATAATACATGAAAAAGTACCTAGCACAGTCCCAGTCCAGAGCACACAGTACAGTAATCACTCTGTTAACTTCTGTTTCCTCTGATATGCATCAATATGTTGCACAAGTCAGAAACGACCAATAGCTGGGAGGGAGCAGCAATCTTAGTATACAACCTGTTTATGAGACTGAAATGTCAGAAATAAATCTGTTAGATAGTGAGGCTTCAAGAAAACACTGAGCAGTGGATGCTAGCCTATCCCCATTTGCTTGGAAAGTGAAATGTCAAGTGTCTCGGCAGCCTGGCCACTGGTCCCAGCCTCAGGAAGTTGCCATGTGGTTAAGCACTGGTTTAGCTCTCATAACCCTGTACAATGACAATAAAACCCCTACTTACCCATTTTACCTTCTTTCCTTCCCATGCAGATTGAGACAGAAAGGAGAATCTTTTAAAGTTAGCTTTTTTAAAAATAAAACCAAACAAAGGAGGACAAACTTCCTCCAGCTTTCTTTTTTCATATTTTGGCTTAGCCTTCTAAGAAAGAAAACTTGGCTATTGTTGAGTTCTTTCTCTTCATGTTCCTTCAGGAATGTTGAGTAGTAATAAGCTTGCACTACTTTCAAACCTACCAGACTAGATCAACACAGTCTACAAATCATAATATACGCTTTTAGTTATATCTTGAAAGAGAGTTGTCAGAAAGCAAATCTTCTTAAGTTCTTCCTAAGAATTCATAAATTGCTAGAGGCAGTGGATATACTTAGATATCTGTCTCCAAGAACCTAAGCATCTGGATAAAAAGTAAAATGACCAGTTGTCTATATAAAAAAATAATTGATTTGATTTTTAACTTTTAATCTAGATGCTCAAGCAACATTGTGTATTTACAGATTAATATAAAAATAAGGCAAAGGATATATGAGTAGGCTTGAATCTTGAATCAAAATAATATGGCATCCTTTGATCATTCACTCAAAGTATGGTTCTTAACCTTAGCTAAGCATTAGTATCACCAGGAAAATTTGTTTTATAATACCGATGCATGGGCTCACTTTACCAGAGATTCAAATTTAATTCATTTTGGATAAGGCACAGATATGAGTATTTTAAAAGATTCCCTTGTGACTCTAATGTGCTACCAATTTTGAAAATGAATGACTCAAAGGGGTCATCACAGAGTTTGTCTTCATTTTAGACATCCTGTAATTGTAGCAAAAAAGTAGAAGTTCTCACATGTACCTACCAGCTTCCAGCAGCTCACATATGAAAAATTGTGATGTAATAACAAGAATAAAAACTTGCTGGAGAAGTCATGGCTGTCTGTTTTGTTTTTTGCTCCTGCATTGGAATTTGGATAGTTTTATGTTGAGAATAGAGGGGAAATGAATGTAAAAATGAACTCCATTCATTGGCAAATATGACTAACACCAGCCACATAGGCTAACCCTGTTCTTTATTAGGCTAACTCCATTTGTCATAATTAGTATACCAGGGTTATGATGTAAACCTCTCTTATATAAAGCTTGATACAATAGAATTCTAAAAATTTCTTCAAGAAGTACCTCACTGTCATTGATGTAAGAATGTCCAAACCTGTAGAAAATTTTTATAAGAGTTTATTTGAGCCCAACTGAGAATTGCCAGGAAGCAAGATCTCAAATTCTCCTGAGAATGACAGTTTTTCAGTTTCTTTTATGCATTTGTAATTAAGGAGGAAACATTAAGGAAGATTAAATGAAGGTGGGAGAAAGCAAGGTAGGGATTGGATTACAAGATAGTTAATAAGATTATGTGTTCCCTTGAGGGTGATTATGCCTCTGAGGGGTCTAAATAAGAGGATTACTTCCAGCATTTCAAAGGTGTGTTAACCCAGATGCACAAGAGCAATGGACAGGGCTTACTTAAGGTAGAGATAAACCTTCTACTAAAAAAGTTATAGGCCTGAGCCATGACTACCCACCACGATGTGTCCAGTTAAACATTTATGATCAGATCACCCTGTGAGGTTACTTTCTGTCACTGAACTTGCTGGTTTTATTACAGAACCCCTTTTTCATTCACATTGTAAATATTCTAGCTTAATGATTTTGTTTTGGTTTGTCCAAGTCGCAAAAAAATAGCCAATATTAATACTACAGCTTTATTCATCATGTAGATTCTTATCATCAATGGACAATACTTTGGCTCATTAGAATTCTAAGCTAGCCTATGGATATTATGAAACACGATGTAAATATGGACAAACATTGCTCTAGTTTGGTAACTGAGGTGATTAACATCATAAACAAATCAAATTTTACTATTGTTTTCCTTTAGATTGCTCATCTTAATTTTTTAAGTATCCCATATGCTCTGGTAGCAATGGGCAGGGTTTGAATTTCAAACTAACTTACACCTCTCACAAGCTTGGTACCAATATATTTTTACAGTTCAATTCTATTACTTCTGTAAGGGCACACACTGTCATGGCAGATTCATCGCAAAATGGCCCTGATTCTTCTTCCATAAAGAGGTGGAGTCTACATAGATACAGAGAACAAAACTGATGGTTGCCAGGTAGGAGGGGGATTGGAGGTTAGGAGAAAAAGGCGAAGAGATTAAGAAGTACAAATTGGTAGTTACAAAACAGTCACAGGGATGTAAAGTACAGCACAGGGAATATAGTCAATAATATTGTAATAACCATATATGATGTGAGGTGGATACTAGACTTAACAGAAGGATCATTTCTTAACTTATATAAATGTCTAAACACTCTGCTGTATATCTGAAACTAAAATAATATTGAATGTCAACTGTAATTGAAAAAATAAATTTAAAAAGAAAAAATAATTTAAAAATATAAAAATGTATAAAATTAAAAAAACAAAAAGAAGTGGAGTCTATTTCTCCACCCCTTGAATCTGGGCTGGCCTGTGACTTGTGATGAATAGAATATGGCAAAAGAAACTGTGTGCAAGCTCTGCCTCAGGGGGCACAGCACACTTTTGCTCTCTCCCTCTGTAGGAGCTCAGCTCCTATCATGAAAACAAGCCTGGACTAGCCTGCCAGAGGATGTGAGGCCACTTGGAGGAAAACTCAGCTGTCTCATTCCAGAACAGCCTGCAGCCAGCAGACTTGCATCTAACTATAGACACATGAAGGAGCTCAGCTAAGGTTAATCAAACCTAGCTGAAACTAGAAGACACACCCAGCATACTTGCATATATTACACAGCATTCACACAACAGTAGACAACTGATACACTGACCGTCTGACTTGTAAAGGTCCAAAATATAAGACACGACTTTTTCCAAATGCCTACTGAAATACAATTCCCACGCATTTCCTGAATCACCAAAAGAAAGCAAAGAGTTTCTGCTCTGGTTATTCCCAATCATATGCTCCCACAACTACACACAAAATCAAATTACATGTGAATTATAGTGCTCCATAGGGATATATCAGTAATAGCTAAAGCCAGTTATGAAAGAAAAGAAAAGACAATTGGCTTTGAACATAGAATAATCCCCAGCACCACGCAGGCTGGCCAAGGAAGCAGTGTTGTTTTTATCACACTGAACTTTTACATGTGCATTATGTCACAGATTCATTGTTCATATTTCCTTTACCTAATTGATAAAATTCAAGGACCTTCAAAGAATAAAGTAGATTACACAGTTCCTGATAGTATATGTTGCTACTAGAACACTCTGACCCTGACATTCTGAACTGTTTTATAGACTACCAAGTACAACTGTCAGCCAAAACAGTTTGGGGATGAGACAAGCAGACTGATTAAATAAGGAGCCTGAAATAGATGCTGTTGAACTCATTGTGCCTTTTGTCCATAACACGTGATTCCTAAACCTAACCACTGAGCTGTGGCATGAACCTAATTAAAACCTAATAATATGAGAGTTATGGAAGAAAAAAAAATGGTTATTTCAGGGTTTATGCATGAGACAGGGCTTTCTCAAATGGCTTTTTCTCCTTTAGTGCTATTTGTTCAACTCATCAATTTAGAGTGTGTACAAAGGATCTATCTTGCAAAATGATGAATACTGGAAGACATATTTTTAAAGGAAACTTATCAGTAGTCCATTTCAGAGAAAATTCTAACTGCAATCAGGCTCACTGCATTTTCATCTAACAACTGCAAAGCTCTTCTGTGTGATTCTGGCAGGTTTAGAGCACCACTATGTGGTCTGTTGGTGAGTATGTGAATATGTGTA
>NW_006431925.1:671383-686906 GCF_000325575.1 Pteropus alecto | reverse complement strand
ATATATATATACACATACACACACACACACACACACACATAAGCATAACATATATATATTACATATATATGAAAAAATAAAAAATGATTGTGATGTTTCTCTTATAAAAACAAAATCATTTGTTCATAAGAGTGTGAAATGCAAATAACCTTTAAGAAGAGAACATAAAACCTTTGCATTTAATTGTGCAAAAACAAAAATAATTTGGTAGCTAATTTTAACAAATAGAAAAACACCCAGACCATTTTTTCCAAGGGATTCTGTCTTAATGCATTTTGCTATTGTGTTTCATCTGCATGTGGTACATTACATTTAATGGAAATCACACAGTCCAATTATCTCTCCTAGGGGAAGAGGAGAGAGGAAAGAGGAGGTAGGAGAATCTATTGTAAGCACAGGGAAATGCCTTTGGCAACTTAACAGGAAAAGAAAAAACAGACCCTGCTTTTTAGCCATCCACAAAAATCCCTCACCCTTGGTGACTCTCCAGATAAAATGCCCCAGAAAGGGGTGAGTGCGGGTGGGGATGGCTTAGCCTCACCAGAAGTGGGACCAAGAACCTTCTTGCTTCTGAAAAGTGAAATTTTGCTGTTAGTAAAAATACTGAACATGGTTCTTTTCTAGAAGCTGCATAAACTAGGGGATACAGTTGAGTATATTCTCCTTGGGCACTCAATCCAAAAGGCTAACTATAGAGGTCATTTCTGCCGAAAGATGATTCTAGTTGCCTAAATGTATAATTCAGCCTCTAGAAGTGTCCAGCTTAAAAAGAATGGTAAATGTTACAATGGCTTCAATTAGGAGTAGGAGAATATTCTGGACTCTTCGTGTAAAAATCAAGGGCCTACGCTATGCTGGCCAATTCATTAACCACTGCCCACATGTGGCTATTTCAATTTTAGCTAACTAAAATTAAATTAAATTAAAGCATAGCTCCTTAGTTGCACTAGCCATATTCCAAGTGCTCAATAGCCACTGGTGGCAATTGTATTGGACAGCACAGATAGAGAACGTTTCCATCACTGCATAGAGTTTTGTTGGACAGTACTGGCCTACAATAATACCTGAGTTCCTGCCTGCATTTCACATCTATTAAGCCAAGATAGTGGTGACAGCCAGAGTTCTAGTGTTGTCTTTTAATGTTTTTACCTTTTTCCTACTATTTATGTGGAATCTGTTCCAAGATAGGTGATAAAGATAGATACCTACGGTGCTTATGACAGATGGCAGGAAGTCACAAAGAAGGTGGAGGTAACTTCTAGGACAAAGGGAAAAGATTGCAGTAGTGAGATATTACATTCTATCTCTACCTATCATGCATCTCCCCTGTAGCCATACAATGTGTGCTTATGTGACGTATAGAGAGGAATGAAATCACGAGGAAATTGAAAACTCTATGCTGAGGATAGAAGAGTCCTGTGTCTACCTAAGTCTTGCTTTAAAAGGCATCTTTGAGACAGACAAACATTATCTTTCTAAAGGGATCTATCTGATTTTAAATTGCAAATTTCCCCTGACCTCTTCCCCTGACACTTTCGAGTCTATACATGTCATATACCTTTCCTACTGTTAGAATGTAAGGTCCAGGAGACATAGATTTTTGTTTTTGTGGTCCCGCAATTTATCTAAGCAGTTGGAAAAGTGCCTGTAGTAAGGTCTTAAGAAATATTTGTTGAATGAACAAAGGTATTGCTCATCTTCAGTGCAGTTCTCTGCCCAAGGATAATATCTCCCTAGTTACTTACAGCCAGGCTAGGGTTTGCTGGCTTCTCAGTTACCCCAAGTTCCCAAAGGAACACAGCTATTAACCTTGACTCTCTGATTCCTATATCATACTATATACTGTGAGAATCTTATTCAACACCTCCTGCTCTTCTCCCATTTATCTCGGTTCTTCTTGATCTTACCTGTACGTTGAAACTCCATTTCTTTCTCTTTGAACTTCCACAGTACCTCCCCACAGGTCTCCCAGTACCCAAACTATTACCTCAACAATCCAGCCTCATAATGCTTCAAGAGTTATCAAATCTCCATGAAAGGATTCCTCAGGTCCTGTCTATGGCAGGCATGCAAAGGCCTCCATGATCTGCACCACCAAATACCTCTCGAGCCCTATAAGCTTCTTGATAATAGATGCTATGTAGATTAGGACTTTCTTGGTTGCGAAGGACAGACTACTTTGGTGAGCAGGATTCCTAAGGATAAGCTGAACAACCCAGCTGTATCACAGAAGTGAAGAGCATCCTCAGAAACAACTGCAGCCAGAGATTTAGAAACTTCCAAGACTCTGTCTCTCATCTGAGTATAGGGGTTAGTCTCTGTCACTGTAGTTGGCCTTGCTCCACGTGGTCGAACCCTTACCACCACTAACTCCCAAAATTCTATCTCTCGCCTTCATCCCTAGGAGAGGGAGAATATAGGCTCTCTGGTATCCTAAGATTTAAAATCCCAGCAGGCAGACTCATTGCCCTACCCTGGGACAGGTGCTCCCAGGAGGCAGGGGCCAGCTATACTAATATGCAGGCTTCTTTGTTAAAGACAAAGATGGAGGACAAGAGTGATTTTCAAAGACAGGAGCTGGCAAACTCTCACAGGTATCCACTACAGAAATCAGTCTTTTTCAGTGTCTCATATCTTCGGATGCTCGATGAGTATTTGTTTAATTGTGACAAAAAGACATTATTTTGACAGCTGAAGTAAATAGAAATCTCGAGGAACTCTATATCATTATTTTACTAATAAAGCATTTTAGCTGAGCCTGTTAATACTGAGAGGCCAGGCATAAAAATTATTCTGTTTGTAGAACTCAACCCACAGCCTCATCAACATCTCCAAATCAAAATAAGAAAGAACCTTGGAAATAATAATAAAAATTATTGTTGTTCACTCTTTTAAGAACTTCACACACATTATAACATAGTGGTTAACATCAGACTATAATCTGAATCCTGGTGCTACCATCTTTAGCTGTGTAACTTTAACAAATTATCTAACCTTTCTCTATCTCAGTTACCACATCTACAAAATGGGGATTAAAATAGTACCTATTAAATCGTATAAGGTATGTAAGGCACTGGAAATAGTGCCTTAAAGCAGGGTTTCTCAGCTGAGTGTGATTTCTCCCTATTCAGGGGACCTTGGCCATGTTGAAGACTTCTTCAGTTGTCACAACTGGATGAAGTGAGGGACTACTGACATCTAATGGGTAGAAGCCAGGGATGCTACTAAATATCCTACTATGCACATGACATTCCCCCACAATAGGGAATTATACATCCCAAAATGTCAGTATTGTTGAGACTGAGAAACCTTGTATTAACGAATCATTAAATGTTAGTTACTCTTATTATTGGAAACAACAATCATAATAGCAAACTCTACCCTGATACCATTCTAATGACTTTACATATATTAACTAAATTTAATCCATATCAAAACATGGGGTGTATAACGAAAAAACTCTGTCTTTACTTCTCCCGGAGGTAATCAGAACCCATCAGTTAGGTTACCGTAAATCTTTGTGAAAAATTGTTCTCATTGGGAGATTTGATGTGCTTTTAAAAGACTGTATAGATTTTTGAACACTCTTCCCTTCTCCCTCTACCTACTCACTCACCAATTCATATTTTAAGAATGTTGGAATTCTCATATGTGTTTATTTTTAATCAGATATTCAAATCCAGTAGTTTCCCTTCCTCCTCATTTCTCAGCCCCTCCCTTCACTATTAGAGGTCGCTTTGCAAGGATTAGAGCAAATAACTAATATGAAAAGATAAGAGATTTGGGTATTTATTCTTAAGCTTAAGTTGGCTTTCTTGCACTTTGATGTATAAGCCTCTTTCTGAATTTTCTCCAAATACATTGAGCAATACTGTAAAAGTAACTTCCAAGACAAAGGTCTACAAATGGCGACATCCCCATCCTCTGGAGACATTAGAGATGAAAAAGCTTCCTTCCTGGATTAATGCAGTTGTTTGAAAACTGATTAGTTTTTGAGCCTTTAGCTCATTTTTTAAAGATCTCATGTTACTTAGAAACAATGCTCGGCAGGCTTTATATTTTTAGGGGAGTGTGTGTGTGTGTGTGTGTGTGTGTGTGTTTGTATGTGGTGTGTGTGTGTGTGTGTGTTGTGTGTGTGTGTTAACCAAAGCTGACAGAAACTGAATTAAATGTAACCAAAAGGCTATTCTTAGGACCTACTACAGTGAAAAATTGAGACATTCAGCCAAATAGCCAAATCCTTAATCTTCCATACAAAAATACCTGCTACCTCTTAGGCAATATAGGTAACCTTAAGAAAATGAAAAGATGTCCATTTATCACCAAGATTCCAAAGGCCATACATTTTCTATATCTACTGACCTTTATTCACTCCCAATGACCTAGCATTTCCATGATAAAATATAACACCTTACAAAAGCATCCGAACATGGCTCATCAAATGGCAGAAGACTTAAAATTTAATTCAAACAAATTAAGTACATCAAGAGGTATGAGTTGCCTTAGATTTAGGAAAAGGGACTCAGGCCTTCCTGCGACAACATTCTGCAAATACCCACAGCTAGAAGATTTTATGAAACACTTATGTATGATTTGCCTATTTCACAATATCTCCTCTGATATTTATAATACACTCCAATTAGGAAGTCAGAAACCACAAAATACACACATACACAAAAAAATTACGGCTCTTAACTCTAAGGGAACTAAAAAGCAGGACTTCACCACAATCAGTTGGGGCAAATAAGCACTCACTAAGAAGACCTCCTACCCCCCACCAAGAAGGGACCCAGCATCCTCAAGTTGCCCTCCGGCTTCAAGCCTGCATCTCCCTTCACCATAGCACTTCTCGCTGTAGGCCCTCCAGGTTTCATCTCTATCAAGTCTGCTATGAAACTTTCTCTCATAGGAAGCTTCTGTAAGAAAATGAAATATAATGTGACATTAAGAAAATGATCTTATAACAGTGCTCTGAAAAATGTGTACCGCTTCATGTATAGTGACCAAAGTCATTTATGTATGAGGCTCACAAATAAATGAACTTCAAGAGGTTTCGTTGCTGTACTGCTTTGTGTTGAGTTTGGTGGCTGGTCAAAGATAATTCGAATACTGGAATTGTCCAAGGGTAAGAAGTATTTCAGGAGAAATAAACACATCTTCACTTTGGACCAACTACTTCTGAAAATGGCTTGGTTTTACAGAATGTCTTCTGATAAGGTTTTTTACAAACAGTTTAAAGACATAGAATGTTTTTGAAATATTTAAATCAGCAATATAAATCTGTCTGGTATGTCTGAGCACAGACCTAATGAAAGCTAAATATTCTATCTTTAAAGATGCCCTTAAAAGTTCCATTTCCACTCTGAACTGTGAAACAAAGTGGGCCCTTTTGATGGAAAACTTAGAAGTGCTTTCTCTAAGCAGTAATAGATTTGATTGTTTTTTGTCTTTTATTCTTGAGTAAAAACTAGGACTAGTCAGTTTAGTCACCAAACTGCAAGAAGACTATATGACTAAGGAAACACCCTTAGGTGGGAAGGTGGGAAGACTAGTCCTGCTCATACTAGGTCATAGAAAGAAAAAGCTGGTAAGTTCCTCCAGGTATCTTGTATCTCATTCTTCCTTTTACAGTGTAATTCAAGGTCATGGAGACAAAAGCTCAGGGACAGAGCTCAAGTCTCCACTCCTAAAACAATGTGCCTACTACTGCATTGTATCCTCGCTCTTTATTTTAACCTCTTGGAACATATCCACGCAGAAGAGCCAAGCACATATGCACAGGACTAGCATCCCAGGGTTTAAAACAAAACGAGACAAACCGAATGACAATCAGGCAGCTGATTTGTGCCCTACTTTGGTCCCTCTTCCTTGTGTTTTTTCTAACACACATCTGTCTTTGTATGACTATTAGGTACATTTGCTGCTATAAAATCTTGTGTTCCTCACCTCACAAGTTGAGGAAGATTAAAGGGAGAAGATGCAGTGGGAAAGTTGGATGAAATAAGGCAGATTTGAGAGCCTATAGAGAAGATTTTAGGCCTAATGGGCTTTGGGAAGTATTTGCAAAACTGAACTAGACAGTGGCCTGGTTGTCATGGAAACCAGCAGTGCTGAGAGGTAGAGATGAGCGCTCCAGTGAGGAAGGTTCTCCCTGAAGTTCTGGGGGATCATATAAACTCCCAACCCACCTTTGGGCTTGAAATCAGCCTGTTCTGCTACATAGTGAATTTACAACATGGTGCTGAAAACATTTCTGGAGTTAAAAGTATTCTGTAGCTTCCTTTGTTGTGCTAGTTTTAAAAAATCTATATATTGTGTTCCGGGCTCCTCCTATCTCTTATCTACTACCTAACAGGAGCAAAGGAGGGAAAGACTGGGCATCGGCGCAGAACGCATTTGGAAACATCCTATCGATTTCCACTTCTTGCTTCATCAAATTACAGCAAAACAAAAACAAAAACAAAAACAAAAAAATGTTTTTCACAAATGGTGATCATTGGGTGTCAATTGTCAAAATGTGTTTGCTGAAAAACTCCTTTTACAAAAAGACCTTGTTTTGCCAAAGAAGTAATATTTGCCATGTGAGCACTACTTGCTACTTTTTACATGTGAAGTCCTAAGAATTAGGCTATGAGATTTATCCGTCGTTGTACATTGTCTCATTTTAAAACTATTTCTCTTTGTGTGTGTATGTATGTATGTGTGTGCACACACATGCTGATATATGTATATATATTTATGTGCATGAATATCTGTATATATGAATCCTTTTTTATTATCTCCTATGTTTTTCTTTTAAAGCTTACTATTGTTTTACAGTTAGTATAAATTATTTTCTCTGCTTTGGAAATTTTTACATAATTATGCTTCTTAAAAGTTATTGATAAGGGAGTAGTTAATATGTGTTATCACTGAGTCAGCTCTACATAGAACCCTGTTTTTAGTATCTTCTCCTAATATACTCAAAACACAGTTACATTGCTTTCAATATTCAAGAGTTTGTGTCCTGAAGAAAGAGAGCATTGCAGAAAGTAGGAGAGATAGGTATGGCTACAGGTACCAATTTATTCTAGCCAGAAAAGTTCAGAGGGTCAGGTGGAATCTGGGACTTGGTGTCCAGATTGCTCTGCTCTCTGCCTTTCTCCTTTCCTCTTCCAGCAAAGCAGGCCTGAGTCCCTCTAATTGCAAGCTCAGGCCCATCCACACGAAGTTGAGATTCTGGACAGGAGGACACCAGAGCCCACATTTCAAAAGTGGCTGGCTTTGGTCAATTTCCATTTCTATCACTAGGCCTACACATCTTTTACTCTCCCCCTTGCTTGAGTCATGAGGACTTTTGGCTATACTCTTTACCTATATTCACAACCTTGTGCCGCCCAGTTTCCCAAAGCTGATTTTTCATCTCTCTTGACTGAGTTCTTCAACTATGGATCTCTAGTAACCATCTACTCTATATCTTTAGCTGATGAATAAATTGAACTCAATCCTTGGTTTGCCCAAATCTCTCATCTTCCTTTCTGGATATTAGCTAATTATCTTCTTGAATTCCTTCAGTGTGCCTTCCTATACTGCAGAAAAGCTAAAAACCTCATTTTCCAGTCTCTCATGTAACCGAGATGCTGGATATGAACTGGATTCTATATATCATATGCATATCAATGAGATCGGAAAGACAGAAGCCAGTCCTTTGGGGCAACAAGTTCTTGAAAGTATCAAGTTTTTCCACTGCACTGTTCCAGTGTCCATTCCAGCTTCCTGGGTGTGAGGAGGCACATGCAGAAGAGGTGGTAGCCAGGTTCCATGTTTAGGAGGCATTCACCAATGGCAGTGGGGTGGCAGTGGTGGCAGCAGTGGAAGCTGCTTCATCTGTGGACTGCAATCTTGCCAATGTCTTCTAGAATCGATTGTTCTAGTCGAGGCCTCAGAAGCAACACAAGTATGCTAGCAGTCATCCCTGGAGTCCAAGGTCAGAATCTCTTCCTCCACACCTTCCAATGGTTTGGAAAATATCTAATCCTGGTATTTAATCGCCTGTGGCTTAAAACACCTACTTTCTGCTTCCAAAACTGAATTGTGACTGATACATCAATGAGGAGGTCTGACCCTGTGGGAAGGCAGGGAGGCAAAGAAGTGATAAAGCCAAAGAACTTAGCATATGAAAACTTGACCCCACAGAAGAGAGAAAAATCAGGAGAAAGAAAAAGCTCTGCTGGTCTAAGCAGGCAACGCCCAGAATCTGAGCTCTCAGAATCACAAACACAGGGGAGGAGGTCTGATCCTAAGAATAAGCTCCTCCTCTAAAGATCTTTTCTGTTTGCCTTGTATTATAGGTTTATGCCACTCTGATCTCATAAGTATTGTTAATAGGCCAAATGAAAAAAACTATTCCCAGGCCTCTCTAAGTAGATTTTTTTGTTTATTCCACTGCATTAGTCAGGGTTCTTCAGAGAAACAGAACCAATAGCAGACAGATAGAGAGATATATAGATGATAGATAGATAGATAGATAGATAGATAGATAGATAGATAGATGATAGATAGATAGATTATTTTGAGGAATTGGCTCACATAATTACAAAGGGTAAGAAGTTCCATGATCTGCCATCTGCAAGCTGAAGGCCCAGGAAAGCCAATGGTGTAGCTCCAGTTCAAACCTGAAGGCCTGAGGACCAGGGAAGACAACAGGGTCATTCTCAGTCTGAGCCTAAAAGGAGGTGGGGAGGGTTGATGGCCCAAGAACTAGGAGCACCAATGTCCAAGGGCAGGAGAGGACGGATGTCCTAGCTCAAGCAGAGAGAATGGATTTGCCTTTCCTCCAGGTTTTCTTCTATTTAGACCCTCAACAGATTGGATAACGTCTACGCAGATTGGTGAGGGTGATCTTCTTTATTCAGTCTACCAATTCAAATGTTAATCTCTTCCAGAAACACTCTCAGACACGCCCAGAAATAACACGTTACCAACCATCTGGGCAAACCTTAGCCCAGTCAAGCCAATACATAAAATTAATCATCATGCCACCTGTGAATACATGCCCGTGAACAATATTTTTGAGATAAAGTTACTTAAAGGCTATTATGCCACAGAGAGGGGATGAGTTGGAAAGGGAAAGTCACATGCATTTCTCACCAGCATTAGGATAGATTCAGAGAACAGTAGCAGTCACTAGTTTGAGCTATTATTTCTAAGTCAAAACTGTTGCCTGACCCCCTCAGCATCTGCCTGAGCTTTTATATTAGGCCCCTGCTCCCTGCTAGTTCTGCTGGGTCCCAGAAATTTAAGAGAAATTATTAATATTAATGAGCACTATAAAATTCCAAGTGCCTGCAAACATTATTTCATTTAATTTATTAGGTACTATTAGGTACTACCTCACAGCATCTACTATGAGGTAGATATTATTATAATATAAGGTAGATACTATCACCCTTTTAAAGACTACAACTTAGGTTAAGGAACTTGTCCAAGATGACACGGCTACTAAGAGGCACAGTCTGGATTTGATGCCAGACCATTATAAGCCAAAGTCTCTGCCTTTAACCTCTATGAATCTGCCTCCCTATAAGCTCTCCTATTCTATAGGCCCTGACTGTATGGAGTGACTCTCGATGGTCATGGATTTTTTTTTTTTTCTTATTTTCATTGTACACCTTGAGATAAGCACAAAAAAGCTTCCAAGCAAAATCTGTTCTGTGATGCTCCTGACCATTCCTTGGAATTGGGCAGGAGCACGAGGACTTCTGAAGATCTTCCTCATGGCATCTGTTCTACCAAGGGGAAGTGTCTTTCCTCTTCTCTAGGGCCCCAGAGGGTTAGAACTAGCCCTGCAACAAGGACTACTGAGCAGTTTCTGCGTCATCCCCCTACCATCTGGCATGGAGGTCCCCTTTGCTATCATTCCACTGTTGCCTGTCTACTGGCTTTATATTACTGTTTGAGGGGGAAGAGCTATTTTGCCAAAGATGCTACTCAAATGGAATTTAAGGAAGAGAACGGAACACAAAATAACTCTTAATTGTGTGTAAGAGAGCACATTTGAAGGTAATAGGGGAAATCTCAGAATAATGAGAAAAAGTTTTAGATATAATGAAATGTCCCCATTGCTGCTATTTATGTGTACCTCTTATATGAGAGTTAAGCTTGATTTGCTGTATTCTGTTATTTTCCTGCTTTTACCTTTTCCTCTAATTCAATGCTCACAATAGTCCCAGGAAATGGGTATTCCATATACGAAGAAAGCAAGATTAAGAGGAGTAAAGTGACCTGCCCAGAGTCAGACCATTAAAAGTTAACAGACAGTGACTCGAACCTGAGTCTGTCCAATGCTAGAAATACTCTTAACCACTTGCCTTATTGCACTCATGTACACACACACACGCGCACACACACAAACACACACACCTTTTCTCTGCTGGCCTTATCTCAGCTCTGTTATGCAATAATACAGAATCATAAATCTACACATGGCCAGAATGTTAGAGGTGGAAGTATATGGAAGGTCTACATGGAAGTGCCAGGGCTAACCCGAGATCTCCAAGAGTCAGGTCAGATTCAGAAGATAAGAATTAGAGCCTCAAAGATCTTTCCTACTTCCCTCAATTACCAACCACTGAGAGTCTAGGTTTTAATAACAAGATGTTATTTTCCTCCTAAGCACTGTGGCCAAGTGTTATGGCTTGGGGTAAAGAGAGATTCCCATTAGAAAACTGATATTTCATATGGAGTTACTACACACCTGGACTTTGTAATCCTGTTTGGCACTTTTTATTTGCTGGAAACAAATGACTTAGGTCATATGCAAGTCTTCTTCCCAACCAGTGATGGAGAAAAATAGCACATATATCTCAGGGAACCTGAAGGCAGTGGGAACTGGAATGAACTACTGATTATCAGTCATAATACACAGGAAGAAACCTGGCTGCTGAATGGGTTATATTTTCTAAAAATCTCCCATTTAAGGAGAAGGTCAAGCAGGCAGAAGACTATGTTCAGGTTGCCTTTCATACTAACCATCCAAGAGTTTCACAAGGGATCCAAGGTAATTCACTGATTAATTTATTTGCGCTACAAATATCAAGTGAATGTATTCCCTGAGCCAAGCCTTGTGCTAGACTCTGGGGTAAAACATTTAAAGTACCTGGCCTCACACCACTTACAGATCCTTGGAGCTCTCCAACCCAAATGTGCTATTTCCTTCCATCATGATTTAGGAAAATACCTAAGCATGGTGCTAACGGAACAAACCAGCAAATCTAAAAGGCCAAGTATGATTACAAATGCCAGGCAAATTGTTCACCCAAATGGAGCTCAACTTTCCATATGCAGAGTTTGGAGATTCTTCAAGCATCCAGCTCTAACCTCATTATGAACTTCCATTTATTCAACTTGTGGCCACAAGTAGCAAGAAGGTGAGAAAATGACAATTGGTTGGTCTTAAAATTGTTAATCAGTGGCAAAGGGAAAGTTTTTCAAAGTTTGAACACCCTAACTGATAAGGTGCAAGAGAGCACACACGCACACACACACACACACACACACGCACACACGCACTGACATGCACCTAATCCTTACTGGCACCTGACCTCCATTCAGACTTTGCTACAGACCTCCAATTCATTCTCATAAATATGTTTTTGATTGATGTGCTTTTTGCTATTATCTTTCCAGGTCCATGCTTCAAGGCCTTTTTTTAATGTTAACTTTGTACTCTTCTGTTAGCTTCCTTTCAATTAGCTTATTTGAAGAATTCTTTGAAGATGAAAAGTCCTATGTTAAATGTGAAGCATTAACTCAACTTACTCTGCAAACAAATAAAGTGAAGGTTATGAAAAGCTAGCATATTAAAACAGAAGCAAACAGAGAAAAAGCAATTTCTAAAAGAAGATAAAATTTAATAACAATAATACTAATAATTCTTGATGGTTTCGGATCTCCTTTTCATGTGCAGTCTTGGAAATATTGATTCGTTTATCATTAGAAAGTCCCACAAAGCTGTGTTTCTAAGAAGTTACAGTCTGGTACAAGAAAGCAAGAAAATTCAAATGTTTGCCCCAAACTCTCAGAACAGAAGGAGGAAGAGAGAACCCAGCACTTTTTAATTGATTTGCATATTTCCTAGATTGCCTTTCCTGAAGATGCAGCCTTAGAGTAAGGCAAATGAGTGGCAAAATATCAACTGGCTAGCAAGCAAAAGAGCAGAAGCTGAGCTTAGTTTGAGAAATCGTTAGTGCCTCTCTCGGCTTTTTTCTCTGCTCATTCTAATCAGTGGAGGTTTAGAAGTATTTTGGAGGCAATTCCCAGATCATCTCATCTGCATTCCAGAAAGCAATCTCTATACAGCACACACCTGTCTTACCATGTAACTTCGAGAACAATTCATATGACCTTTTCTGGACATCTGCTAAACCTTCTCCTCTAACGAGGCACTTGTAGATGCCTCTGGGATGACAGCTCATTGTAGATGCCTCTGGGATGACAGGAGCTAGAGAAGGTGACCATGCAGATGGAGAGCCTGAACAGGAGCTCTCACTACATAATCCACCAAGGGGCTGCTTAGGAGAGACCAACAACTCACAGAGTCTGGCACCAAGGAGATGATTTCAGCTCTGTGGTTCCAGGAATAGGGCCTGCACTCACTTAAATATTAAAGGATATAGAGAAAGATAATGAAATTATTTTTCAACCAATGAAATTACACTTCAGACCAAAAAGAGATCTGAGCAGCTTTCAAGAGATGGGTATATTTCATACATGACAGTCTGAGATATCCTGAGAAATCTCTTAGCCCATCACTTTTCTGTTTTAGGGCATTTCCCCTTTGGGGTCATACTGTGTCACAGGGAATAAGATTCTAAAGCCTTTAAGTCACCCATCCTCTAAAAACCTCCACTCACACGAATTTAAATTATTAAGTAAAATGTACTAACCATTGTGTTCAGGTTAAAAATGTCGAATATCCTGAAATTCTCTCATTTGCTTCATAACAGTAAAATTGATATATCTGCATCATTAATTCTAATTGGTTAACTGAAACAAAAATATCCATTGTTTGGTTTTCCTTCAGTACCTTCATCTGTAAATAGACACGCTAGGATTGTTTTTCTCTAACTTGAACTTGAATCAGTATCACCTGGAGAGTTTGTTAATGCAGATTTCTAAGCTCTGCTAGAGTTTTTGATTCAGTAGGTCTGGGATAGAGCACTAGAAACTGCATTTCTAACAAATTCCCTGATAATGCTATTTGTTTCTGCTCGGGGACCACATTTGAGAATCTTTAAGTTATATTTCAACTTTAAGTATCTGTTTTTTATGGTTAGCATTTGATGGAGGAAGGGGTAAGCTTCAGTTCAATGCTGAAAGCCTTTATGAACCTACACATTTACAGTCACCTGGATAATGATAAAGGTAACACTGTGCTGCAGTGGGGGAAGAGCAGACTTTTCAAAAAGTGAGATCGAGTCAGTTGAATATCCACGATGGAAGGAAACAGACACGTGCGCGCGCGCGCACACACACACACACACACACACACACGCGTGCGCGCATGCATGCATCAATTCTGAATTCAATGTACATCTAAATGTTAAAGGAAAATTTTTAAATATTTTAAAGGAAAATACATGAGAAAAACTTTTATGACCTTGAGGTAGACAGAGTTTTTAATAAGACTTTTTAAAAAGTAACCATAAAGGGAAAGAAAAAATATGACTATATTAATTACTCTTGTTTATCACAAGACACTATTAAAAGAAGGAAAAGGCAATATGGAAAGTGAGAAAGTACATTCACAACACATATCTGGTAAAGCACTAATAGAATATATAATGTACTCATAATCTAGTAAGAAAAAGATAGAAAATCCACTAGAAAAAATGATAAAAAGGCTTGAAATGACACTCCACAAAAGAGAATACCCAAGTGGGCTATAATATATGAAAATGTGTTCAAAATGATTACTCATCAGAGAAATAAAAATTAAAACTACAAGATACCACTTATGCAGTCAAAATTGTTAAAATGAAAAAGACCAACAATAGTAAGTGTTGTCAAGGCTTTGGAACAACCTTAACTCTCATACATTGCTAATGCAAGTGTAAATTGTGACAACCACATTGGAAAATGACTAATATTGTGATAACTTTCCAAGGTAGCATGGTTACTAGACTTAACGTGATGATTACACCAAAAGGCACATAAGTGTCGAATCAATACATTGTTCACCTGAAACTAATATAACATTGTATGCCAACTATACTTTAATAAAAACATATTTTTAAGAAGAGAAAATGTTTGGCAGTATCTATCAGACTGAACTTTGGCAGACACTATGATTGAGCAATTCCATTGCTAATGGTGTACCCAGCAGAAATACGTACATATGTTCACCAAAGATACATGTTAGAATGGTCATGATAGCATTATTCATATTAGCCAAAACCTGGAAACTACACAAATGCCAATCAACAGTAGAATGAGTAAATAAATTACAGTATCTCACGAACCTGATGTTTAATAAAAATAGATACAAAATAGTATATACCATATGATTCCACTCACATAAAGTTTTAAAAGAGGCAAAATTAATCTACGCTATTAGAAGTCATTTTTCTAATAGTAAAGAGCATGAGTGGATTTCTTTGGTACTAATAATGTTGTTTCTTGATCTGGGTGCTAGTTATATAGATATTTTCATTTTGTGAAAATATAATGAGTTATATACATATGATATATGCACTTAACTATACATGTAGTTTGAAAAAATCACCATGACGTTCTAGTTTCCTTTTAAGTGCTCAGTTTGATTCATATGTCTATTTATCTCCAATAAATCCCTTCTGCTTCAGATGAAGTTAATTTTCTTTTCCTGCTATTCTGTACAATAGAAGCATTAAACCACTTTTCAGACTCATCTTTTTTTAAGTTAATAAATTACTCCTTTGCCCCTGTCTTTAGGTTTCATAACACTTAACTGAACTATTTGCATCTTGTCTGATGGATTTAGATAAACTGACAATTCCCAAATCTGATCTTTCTTGTGGACTCCAAATACAAGTACCCATTTCTTCCAAATTTGTTTCCTCTCTAGTCTTACTCGTCTCAGCAAATGGCACTACCTTATTCAGCTGCTCAAGCTGAAAACCTAGAAGCTATCCTTGATCTTGCTCTTTCTCTTCCATTCACTATCTAAATTCATCAAGTTCTACTTATTCTTTGACTAATTCTTTCTACTAGGGGTACTACATTCTCATGCATTTCACCATCATCTCTTACCTGAAAAAATAGATCTGGCCTTTTAGCTGGTGTCTGTGCTTCTAGTCTTAGCCCTGACATAAATTCAGATAGTACCATTCTCTTGCTTAAAACTCTCCAATGGCTTAACATAACTGTCAAGGACATAATTGAACTTCTCACCCTGGCCTATAAGGCCTTTAAAGACCTTTCTAACAACCTCTCTACCTCCTTTCACTTTACCTCTGCCCATGTGCACTTATTAGGATCCTTCCCTCCTAGGACCATTTCATCT
>NW_006431925.1:670399-671369 GCF_000325575.1 Pteropus alecto | reverse complement strand
CCCTCAAATCTTTGCCTGACTAGTCTTTCTTATTATGTAGGTCTCTATTCCATTAAAGATGCCTTTTCTAGCCACTGAATTTATAATTGTTTCTCAGCCTCTGATCCTCCATCGTTCTCTACGGCATGGTCTTGCTTAAATTTTCTTCATGGAGCATTTTATGATATCAAATTTTTTTGCTGTGTTCCAGCACCTTGTGCATATTAAGTACACAATAAATATGTATTGAATAAATCAATGAACTGTAGACCTCAACAGGATGAAACACACACACACACACACACACACACACACACACACACACACTCTATCCAACTCCTGACTTCTAGGGAGAAATACATTGACTCTGTTCTTCATTACTCTGAAGGGATAGTGTTCCTGAATGTATTCAGGCTAAGCAAATACTGTAATCTGACAGCTGAATAACATTCAATGGCTGCATCTCTGGGTGTTACACTGGGACATAAGAGGTAATATGTTATGAACTCAAGGAAAGGAGGGCAAAGGCAGGAGCACTGGGCAGGCTCCCACTGCCAATGCAGGATCATGATCTGAAGCTGAGAAGGAAGTCTGGGTAGCTGTGATCCATGAATGCACGAGAGGTCCTCAGGAGACGGGCCTTGAGGTTGGGCCAACATTTGCTAACGTCGGTGAACTTTGATATCTTTTCTGTTTAGGGCAGGAAACAATCTCCAAGCTGAGGTAAACTAGGGGCTAGGGATACTATTATGTGAGGACAAATGGATAGATTGGGAAGCAAACTGGTAAGTAGGAGAGTTCTTGCTTACGAAGCAAAATCTGATTCCTAGATGATGACCACATATCAAAGAGCAAAACCCTGGCAAACATATGTTTCTTTGAGGGAAATGGACCTTCAAAATGGTTAATTGAACCTACAATGCATTTTATAGTTGGAGTTTTCTGTCTAGCCCATTTAGTCTTTTTTTTTTTTTTAACTTGAACAGCAGGA
>NW_006431925.1:662204-670288 GCF_000325575.1 Pteropus alecto | reverse complement strand
AGGATTCTAAAGTAGGTCAAAAAAAAAAAAAAGAGGGGGAGATTTAACTCACCATATCCAGTTTTCACTGTCTCATTAGGCCAAATCCTGTGGTTGTGGTTGCCACCCCCTTAAAAGATGCAGCACAGCTCAGCACTGCAGCTGCTGTTACCCAACTTCATTCCTTCCCCATTCCACTGCTGCGGGTCTCTGACAGGCTGCACACAGCAAGGTAACAAAAAGCCATCCGCACTCCAGAGCAGTTGATGCAAGTAAACCCCAGGTCAGTGTGATGTTATTGGGACATAAACCAACAAATAGATGCTGCATTCATACCCTTCTGGAACTGTAAACGTGCCCTAATTAAAGCAGACACAACAGCTCTACAGACGCAGCCAGACAGCAAATGCAGGAGCTGCCTGCCTGATTCCTCAGCTTCCAGGTTATGGAGATGCTACTTGAATTACATAAACTTGTTTGTAACTTGGTATTCTCCACTTTAAATGTCTGGGCTTTTATCTATTTAGACCATCTAGCCTCTAAAAGGATGTGTATAAACGGAATATAGAAACTTAAAGGACATTCTATCCAGGGAAGGAACTCTTCATAGCATTCCTCCTATCATGTAGCCTGTATACAAAGAGTGCTGACCAAATGCTGAACCAAGTCTAGGGTCACAGAGGGTCAATCCCAGAAATCCATGAAAAGACAACAGATTCAGCTTGTCATCCTGGAGCATTAGGGGCCAGCAACCAAGGTCAACCCTAGAACTCTGGCTTAGAAATTTTAAATAGAGCCCAGGAACCATGTAACATATTTGCACCACCTCTCTCTCACTAAGTTAGTCTGTCTGGAAACAAATGAACACATAGTGAAATTAGAGTGTAATTATGTTTGATGTTCAACAAATCTAAAGATAGTAACTCTGTGTAAAACTGAAATAAAAAATTCTGCAAATGGTTTGCTTGAGTAAACAGAGATCTTATGTCCCTCTTTGGCAAACACCCTCCCCCAACTACATCTCTGCACTGGAAATAAGCAGAGTAGAGTCACAGAGATGAGAAGCCAAGAAACATAAACCATAAGTGAAGAGGAGGCAGGTGAACAGAAAATATGTGTCAATATATGTAGCGGTTTTAAAAAACGGCCTCAAATATTTTTATATTCTCTCCAACAAGAGGTGGAGTGTATATTCCCTCTTCTTAAATCTAGGTGGGCTTGTGACTGCTTCAACCAACAAAGTATAATAGAAATTATACAATGTGACTTCATCAGAAAAAAACACTCGGCTTCTGCCTGATTCTCTTGGGAAACCTGCTCTGGGGGAAGCCATGTACCATTTAATAAGTCTGGCTACCCTGAGATCACCATACTTGAAAGCCACTTTGTAGGAGTTCAGGTCAATAGTCCTCACTGAGTCCCCAGCCCACAGCCAGCATCCGCTGCCAGCCGTGCAACTGAACCATCTAGAACATCCAGATAATGTACCCTAGCGGGCAACTAACTGCAACCTCCGGAGAGATCCCAAGCCAAAATTAGTCCTAATATCTGATTCATGAAATCATAAGTAAAATACAATGGTTGTTTTAGCACTTAGTTTTAGGATAATAAATATTAACTAGAGCAACGAGGTTTAAATTGTTTAACTGAAAGGCACTGTTCTCATGATCCTGGAGTACCTGCCCATTAACTCTAATCACAAAGCATCCTACGAAGGGCATCTATCTGAGGAAAAGCACACACGGCCTCTGAGAAGACAGGCTGCAAGGTCACATCAATGACTTCCAGGCAGCATTTGTCTTCCCTACTCTGTCTCTGTGTAACTTTCACCCATCTGTGCTAGTTCTGCCTTCTGATGCCATAGCAAGTCCTCTCTCTCCTTCTATGTGACATCAGAAAAGATTATGCAAATATAATAGGTTGGTAGAAAAAAGAAAAACCTCTTTGTTCGCAGGTCCTTTGAAGCATTAAAACATTAAAAAAGTATTCTCTCCTGAGACTGCCTAGGGGTCATAACATTTACACATTCTTTGCATATGTACTTCTTATTTGCAAAAAAGAGAGGAAATGATCATGTGGAAAATCTGTTTTTATTACAGATTTTTTTCTTTAAATGTGTTTAAAATGCCTGGATCGTAAAAATCAAGAAGAAAATTGTACACCAAAAAATTCAGGCTGGGTTAAAGTGTTAAATAAATGCAAACAGCTCAATTTGTTCATTAAAAAAAATAATAAAGAAAAATACAGAGGAGTATTTATATTTTGCAAATGAAGGAAGGTCTTTCTCGGCATAACTTCAAAGACTATGAAGAAAAATTGATAGAATTGATTACATATGAACTTACAAACTCGGAACTTTTGCATAATAAAAACATTCACAAATAAAATTAAGCTAATGACAAACTGGAAAAAATATTTCTGGCATGCAATAAAAGATTAAGAATCTTAATATGCATTTTTTAAAATTCCAGTTAGAAAATGAACATTCCAGTGGGAAAAATATATATGTGCAAGTAAAAAAGAAAAATGAATACTCCACTATAAAAAAAAGTACAAGTGACCTATAAATCTATGAAAAGTTCTTGACCTCTCTTTTGTTACTAATTAAATAAAAATTAAATAACTTTATGTCATTGTTTTACTTCTCTTAGGAGTACTTCCTTTTTTTAATTGCCAATAACCATGGTCAACAAAGGTGCAAGAAAGGTATCCTCCCATACACTGTTCATCAGCTATTTAATGCCCCATTTTTCTGCAGAATACTTTGGAAAATTATGAGTAATTTTTATTTTCTTCTTTGTACTTTTTTAAACTTTCTGAATTTTCTACAATAACTAGATTAACCTTGAAATATAGATATATGGACCCAAGCAGACAGGTTTAACATATTGTGAAGTCTTCTAACTATTCAGATTGTATGTCAACAAAGATTTTTTTAAAAAGTCATTTAATGATGAGATCTATTTGATAAGAAAGGGGACAGAAAGAAGAGGTGGCAAAATAAACTTAAAAGAATAGTGCTGAATCACAGGTGTCAGATATGTGTCTTTTTTGGAATGGGACTGAGTAATGGAATAGGAAGAGCTCTAAACGGGGAGTCAGGGAGCTCAGTGTTTAGACTTAGTTCTAAGACTAACTTGCTCCATGATCCAGAACAAGATACTTCCTACTCTCATCTAAAAATAAACATGTTAGACTAAAGAATCTCAGATTCCCATTCAACCTTAAAAGACTAGTCTTTCCGATGAATTAAGACATGACCTGTGTTTCAATAGAATTTCTTTAAACAGATAATAGCATTACTGGAGCTGCCAGTCAAAATAAAGGTCACAAAGTTAGATTTGAATTTTAGGTTAACATTGAGTAATTTTATAGTATAAGTATATCCCATGCAATATTTGGGACATGCTAACACTAAAATATTTGTTCTTTTCCTTCACCCAATACAGGACTCCTTTAATAGGCAACCTATTCTGGCACTCTCATCTAAGAAATGCATATGCTGAAGAATATACATATACTAAAAGATTTGATATTTATCTGAAATTCAATTTTAACTGGGTATTTTATATTTTCATTTGCTAAATCTGGCAACCCTATCTATAACCTCCTTAACTTATATAACTGACTGTAATATAATGTTCTAATAAAATTATATTTTGCCATCCTCAAATTATCCTGATTTCTTTTTTCCTTTTTTGTTCACCTCCTATGTCCAGTCCAATGCTAAACTGTAAGTAAAGGTGTTAATTTACAATTTAAGATAACCCATTTGACATCTGTCATGTTCAGACATTGGCTTTGGCTGCTGTAGGGGAGGAAAAAAATCTTTTTTCCTCTATCCATTTTAGGTTCCTGACTGGGGCCCTGTAAATTGGGCTGGCAAAAGTCAGATTAACAAGAGGAAAACAAACGTGTTTATTAACAGGTGTGTCACTCATGTACACATAGGAGCACCCAGTGGTGAGCAACCCAAAGAAGTGAGGCAGGGTAACTGGCCTAGGGAAGCTCCCCTGCCCTCCAGGATATGGCTCTAAAATATTTCCTCAGTCGCTTACTCAGCCCTCTGCAGCTCTGGAATTTTTCCCTTGTCCTTTACTCAGTCCCCTCCTTGTTATTGATTTCAAACCTTTGACTCCAGCATTAGATACATACCAAGGCCAGGAGACCAGACAGATGGCCTTGGGCCATCTCCTCCCACCAGGTGGCCTGAGAAACAAGCCAAGACCAGAAGGCAGGCTGGATAGCCTTGAGGCACCCCCACCCCTAAGAAAACAAAAGTCCATACTTCAGACAGCTCAGATCTGAGCTGCCCACACTTTTCTCTTAAGTATATACTTTCAACTCTAATAAATTTGCGCTTTCCTGCTTGTTGTTTGTCGTGCCCTTGAATTCTTTCTCGAGGTATAAGACAAGATCCTGGTCACCGAAGCTTGGGTCAGGATCCCTCTTTGGACTGCCACTCTGTGGAGCTCTCCAGTATCAGAAGTAGTCAGAACTCGGGCTTATATACTAACTCGGGCTAAACAAAGGAAAAAGGCATTTGGACTTGTGGAAAGTCAAGGAAGGCAAGTTATCAAAAGGTGACCAGGAAAAGTATGATTAACAAGGGTTGTTTAGTATGGTTTTTTTATGGAAATTTAAGTTGGTACCTTCTCCAGGGGTAAGAGCTGTCAAAAGTCTTCCTCTTCCCAGTACTGGACAGGAGAGATACCTTTCACAAAAGTAAAATTCCTTTACAAAAGGAAAACGTGTGCCCGTCTTAGAGCATTTCCAGCATTCTCAATAGCCTTTAGCTCAAAATAATCCATTTGCCAAAAGGGCATATTTTGAGGTGGCGTATTCTGGAACCTATTACTGCCCAGGAAGAACATGGTCTCAGCCTAAAAGCTGTGGCAGATCCCGGAGGAGTCACAGATGAGACCTGAACTCCTTGAGAAAGCAAGTTTTCTTATGAAGGGAGGGCTGAGTGGTGTGCCTCCCTGGCACCCACAGCCCCTCAATTGGTGGGAAAGATATACCCCAAGCCCTCAAGACCTTTCTCTCTTTTCCTTAAAAACTGCCCTTCCCTGAGGAAATAAACCAGTCATTATTTAAAGCAGAGGTCAGCGAACTTCTTGAAGGGCAAGATAGTAAATATTTTAGGCTTTTGTGTACTAAATATGATCTGTCATACATTCTTTTTTAAAAAAGACAATCTTTTAAAAATATAAAAGCTGTTCTTAGCTCTACAAGCTATACCAAAACAGGTCATAGTCCAAATTTTACCCATGGGTTACTGTTTGCCGATCTCTGATTTAAAGGGTTACTGATCTTAGAGTGCACTTATGACATAATAGAGTCCAAAGTTCTCAGGTAAAAGAATGAAGCTCTCACAGTAGAATATTGAGAATGAGTAATTATTGGGAGAATAAGGTGACATCATTATCAAAGAATATTGTAAATGCAAAGAAATATACAAAGCCCTATCCTAACCTGTTCCTTGTTAATTTTGTTGTCAGAGTTGAGTATGGAAGAGGCACCTACTAATGCAGTTGTTAATGGCTTGGATTACCAAGTGTACAGCTTTCATGAGAAAAGACGTTTTATTTTTGACGTTAGAGATCTGAGGTTTAGATCATGGACACTTTTGGGTTACCTGTACCTGTTTGTATCTTAGAATTATCCAGCTGATGATAGGGCTCTTTTGATAAACATTTAGCTGGTTTTCCAAAATCAAGATGTTAATGGGAACATATTCAATTGTCCGGCAGAGACAGGTACATTGCTCAATTTAGTCTTCAATGCTATCCTTTAGTTGCTTTTCTGGCCCTCCCTGGGGCTAAGTGCTTTGTTCTGTTTCCTTACAGCATCCATTAAGTCAGATGGACAAGATTTGATGTCCTGGCTCAATCCTATTAACTGTATGATCCTGGCCAAGTTACTTAATGTTTCTGAGGCTCAAGTGCCCCTTCTGAAAATGGGTATAAAATTATCTATCTCATTTTGTTGTTGGGAGGCTTAAAAATCATAAATTATGAAAAGCTCTAGCACTGTGCCTAGCATGTACTGTATGTTCACTAAAGGAGATCTGTTATAATTATATTCCCATTGCTTTGAACATATAATCTTAATATGTCTCTTCTTACTAGACTGTTAGCTCTCTCAGGTCTAGGATATGTATTTCCCACCTCTGTATCCCCAAGATCTGTCCCACAGCGGGCCTCAGTCAAGATTTGTTGAACTAAACAAAACCATCACACAGGCCTACATCTATTAATAAGTTTCTAATAGCTTTAATGATACATTCTCGGGATCGATACTTAAAAAAGCAAGACTGCAGACTAGATGATATCAAAAATTGTCCTCAAAAATTCTGAGTCGCTGTATTTATACCAAGAATAAGAAGAAAAGTTGCAAATAACCATAGGGCACCTGAAATTGGGTCACTGCTGGAAGAATGCTTTATTATTGGTGGATTAAAGATGAAGCAGTCCCCTAATTGCAGCTTTAACTTCTGTATGTCAGTGTCAGCACTACTCAGGGATAAACTTCTAAAATGATAATACTTTGATTTAGTATTAGACTTTTACCATTCAGTGCACTTTGCCACCTATTATTTTCTTTTATCCTCACAAGGAGCCCAAGAGGGAAGGCAATTTTACAGATGAGCAAATAGCAGCACAGCAGGTTAAGTGACAGACAGAGGGTCACAAAGTGATTTGAATAGCAGAGCGGGGCTCCCAGACAAACTTCGGCCTTCCAGTTTTGCACTTACTTACTAAGACCAGGGTGTGCCCTTTCCACACTCACAGGACAGGGCTCCTCCAGGAACTGATGCCATCACTGTGCTGTTCGAGGCCTTCTGGGCATTCAATAAATGTCTGAGAAAGGCAAAAAGGCAGAAAGGTAGAGAGGGAAGGAGGAAGGGAGGGAAGGAAAGAGGAAGGGAGGAAGAAACTGTAGACTGGAAGAAAATGTGTCTGAAGAATTACAATAGGGAAGATATTCAGATATTTTAGTGGTAGTTACCTCAATGGCCTTTGGAACTTCATAGTCAGGTCTAGAGTAGAGCAGTATCAGGACTGTTGAACTATGTACACTAGACGATTTTCTGCGAAGCCATGTTTACCAAACTTACTAATTGGCTATGGACATACAGAGCTTATTGATTCACTGTTGTGGTTAAAGACCAAAGTCACAATTTCTTACTAAAGAGTCCCTGTCCCCAAATACAACAAGGTCATTGAGGATGATTTAAGGAGTCCGGTAGATGGTGCTTTTCTGTAAATGGTATCTTATAGTTTACAAATTGTCTCTAACAAAAGATTTTGATCTCTCTTGGGTGAGGGAAAGCAGCTGCCACCTCGAAAAACATCTTTTAAGGTATTATTTTATGCTGGTTATTTTCAAGAAAAGGAAGACTCCAGAAAAAACTCTGACCTACCCCCTACCTGCCTAAAAGGAATTTAGACAAAGGACCTGCTCCAGGAAGAGAGATATCATCATAGATAACTATAGTTTAATACTGTGTATGACAGAGAGGAACCTAGCAAGGACCCTTTGATCAAACTCCTCTTTGTGTCCCACTGTTACAGATGGCCCAGCAAACATTTGTTTACCAAATATTTGCTTTTCCATCTCTTTGTGAACTGCCTTCCTGCCCTATGAAGTCCCAAACCACAATACCTACCTCGCTTCTCCTTTGCTCCAGAAGAGGATAAGCCACAACCGCCCAAAGTGTCCTCAGGTCTCATATTCTTATGGCAGCCCCACATCTACATACACGTTAAATTTGGCTATTTTCTCTTTTTAATCTGCCTTATGTTAATTTGATTATTAGCTCAGCCAGAAGTGTAACCCACCCTTCACTTGGAGCATACACTATCTTTTGTCTTTTTACCTCCTGAATTCCACGGGGCTGCAGCCATCCTTAGCACTGTCCATCTCCTTCTAAAATCGTACTTTTAATAACTCTTATCTTTCCTAAATCTCGTTGATGGGAAATTCTTTGCTGCATTAGTGAAAAGAACCAAGGTACCCCTCGGCACTACCAAGGCATGACAGATTTCAGTTCACCCCAACGGTAATAGAAGTAATATCAGCTTCCCTAAATCCTTGCCTGG